>NC_142053.1:52342933-52665571 GCF_982192425.1 Myodes glareolus
TAGGGTCCTCATTGTTGTCTAGGTTCTCTGGGATTGTAGTTTGTAGGCTGGCTTTCTTTGCTTTATGTTTAAAAACCACCTATGAGTGAGTACATGTGATAATTGTCTCTCTGTGTCTGGGTTACCTTACTCAAAATAATGCTTTCTAGATCCATTCATTTTCCTGTAAAATTCAAGCTGTTGTTATTTTTTTCTGCTGTGTAGTACTCCATTGTGTAAATGTAACACATTTTCCTTATCCATTTTTCCGTCAAGGGGCATTTAGGTTGTTTCCCATGACTGTTTTTTATATGTAGAGAAATATGGAGTTTTTTAGTTAATATTTCAAATACTATGAGTTATAAAACTTATTGATTCTTCACCTTCTAGTATACTTGCCCAGTACATTTAACATTTACTATTTATTTTTTTAAAGATCTCATATACCCATTGTCACCACACATTATGCCAAGTTTTTCAGTCATGTTAAATGCTAGACAATGTTGGAATATACTTATTCCATGTTAGTTAGAATCAGAACCATGCTGTATAAATTTGCTTATTTTCTTTGATTTAAAGGAAAATAACAGATGTCCAAAGGAATTGTCAGGAGAAGATAGAGAATTTTTCCCTATGTTTTAGAGAGTATGTTGCCAGGGACTGAAGAGATTGAAGAGATGACTTAGTTGGTAAGACATTTGTTGTGCAAAGGTGAGGGCCTGAGTTTGACCCCCAGGATCCACAGAAAGCCAGTAGTGGTAGCATGTGTCTATAATCCCAGCATTACTATAGAGAAATACAAGTCAACAGCAGGAAAATTCTTAGACATTCACAGGCAAATAAATAAAAGGCAAGACATTGTTTTGTTTACATTTTTGCCTTCCATCATTCTTTCTCTCTTTCCTTCCTTCCTCCTTTCCTTTCTTCTTCCTTCCTTCCTTCTTTCCTTCCCTCCTTGCTTCCTTTGTTTTGAGATAGAATTTCTCTGTAGATTATGTCTAAATATTAAATATTTTAAATATTATGAGTAAAAGAATAGGTTTCTAATTTTTCCATATATAAAGTTAGTAAACAAAGTAATGAATTTTGTTATGGCATCCTGATACACACTTTCTTCATATCCCCCCACTGCTCTCTGCTGCCAGCTTGTCCCTTGTTGTTGAAAGCACTCTTGTCAAAATAGTCTCCTTTCTGTTTTCATGTCACAATATCCCATTTCAATCATTTAATATCTTTTCTTCCCCTCTTATGAACCACTTCTAGCTGCCTGATCTACACACAAAGATACACATACACACACATGCACATACACATGTACACATGTGCCAACAACCTAAAGAAATTTATTTATTTTTATTTATTTATGTATTTTGTTTTTGTTTTTCAAGCCAGGGATTCTCTGTGTAACAGCCCTAGCTGTCCTGGAACCAGCTCTTGTAGACCAGGCTGGCCTTGAACTCACAGAGGTACGCCTGCCTCTGCCTCCCAAGTGCTGGGATTAAAGGTGTGAGTCATCACTGCCCAGCACTAAATGAATTATAAAGAGCTTATTTTTCCAATAATACATATAAGAACCCAGGACAGTTAATACCTTGATTTTAGTCTTATGAGGCTTTAGAAAGATAATCAATCAATCTCATTCAAAATACTGACCTATCGTACTATAAAACAAGCTGTTTTTATAACTTATAACTGTAAAAATGTGCTAAATATTAAATTGCACACACATACATACACATCTAGTGATAGATCTTTAATGAGTAAAACTCTTCAAAACATATTTTCCTATATAATCATAACAAAACTGTTAAGATGATAAAATTAAGATTGAATTAACAGCTGAGCATGCTGGAAAACACCTGTAATCTCAACACTTGAGAGTTCTGAAAGATCAGAAATTCAAGGCCATTCTTGGCTACATAGTAATTATGAGAGCAGTCTGGACTATGTGAGACACTATCTGAAATAAAAAAGCCAATAATTTTAAGAAAGAAAATTAATACTGATACATTAAACTCCATCTACTCTCAGACCTGGACCCCAATAAGGTTTCATCAGTTATTTTAACCAGATCCTTTTATGAAGCAAAGGTTCAGCTGAGAATGACCGGATGAATTTACTGGTCACATGTTCCTGTTATTCTATAGAATTGTTTGTGTTTCTTTTGCTCTCATGGACTTAGAATCATTTGTTTTCTGTGATGTTATTTTGCAATACTTTTTTCTTATTTTTACTTTTTGAGAATTTCATACAGAGTCTTTGGGACGTATTCACTCATCTCCCCCAAGTCCTCCCATTACCACCCTCTCAACTCTCCCATCCCTTCCCATTCAACTTTGAGAAGACTTCTATTTTGAGTAGCATCATTTTAATTTGCCTGATATTTTCTCTTAGATGGATTTAGTTTTGTTTTATTTCCTTTTCTTTGGTTTTTCAAGACAGGGTTTCTTTGTAGCTTTGGAGAATGTCTTGGAACTAGCTCTTGTAGACCAGGTTGGCCTCAAACTCACAGAGATCTGTCTGCCTCTGCTTCTGGAGTGCTGGGATTAAAGGTGTGTGCCACCACCGCCCGGCTGATGGATTTAGATTATACATATTTGGTATAACCATCATAATAGTGATTGTTATGGTTTAAGTAAAATGCTGCAGGTTTCCCGAGGGGCACAGCAGCAGAAATGCTACAGGTCCCTAAATTGCAGCAGTGGGCAGTGGGCCATGAAACCACACCGCAGGTCCCTGAGCAGTGGCAGGCAGTGGGTAGTAGGTTCCAAGACCATGGTGGGCCACGAAGGCAGTGGAGTTCCAGGCAGGTAGCTCCTGAGTGGCCAATGGGCCACTAGGGCCAGCGAGTCTTAGGCATGGAGCCTCATGGTGGGTAAGAGACCAAGACAGGTAGGCATGCTATGCAAAGGATGTGGGTATTTATTTAGTGGGTTATGGAGGGGTAAGGGAAAAGGGGAGATGGGAAAAGAACACACAGAGAAAGAGAGAGAGAGAGAGAGAGAGAGAGAGAGAGAGAGAGAGAGAGAGAAGAAGAAGAAGAGGAAGAGGAAGAGGAAGAGGAAGAGGAAGAGGAAGAGGAAGAAGAAGAAGAAGAAGAAGAAGAAGAAGAAGAAGAAGAAGAAGAAGAAGAAGAAGAAGAAGAAGAAGAAGAAGAAGAAGAAGAAGAAGAAGAAGGGAAGGGAAGGGAAGGGAAGGGAAGGGAAGGGAAGGGAAGGGAAGGGAAGGGAAGGGAAGGGAAGGGAAGGGAAGGGAAGGGAAGGGAAGGGAAGGGAAGGGAAGGGAAGGGAAGGGAAGGGAAGGGAAGGGAAGGGAAGGGAAGGGAAGGGAAGGGAAGGGAAGGGAAGGGAAGGGAAGGGAAGGGAAGGGAAGGGAAGGGAAGGGAAGGGAAGGGAAGGGAAGGGAAGGGAAGGGAAGGGAAGGGAAGGGAAGGGAAGGGAAGGGAAGGGAAGGGAAGGGAAGGGAAGGGAAGGGGAGAGGAGCCATAGCAGGCAGGAAGATCTGTCTGTCTCAGTGGACAGGGACGGGAGTGGGTGGGGTTTGTCTCTTAAAGGGACAGGACAGACCATTACAGTGTTCTTGCAGTGTTCTCTTTCCATCCTTTTGGGTAACTCAACAATTTGTGTTATTATTTATCATATCATTTTTTTGTAACTTATTTAATGTGGTGACTTCTATAGACAATTCAAGAACACCTTTCCCCTTGAAACTATTTTATGGGACATTATTTTGAAGCAATTTAAATTACACTCTTGTATTCATTTACCACTCATATTTTCCTGTCTTAGTTCAACAGTTTATGCTACATTTCATCATTATTTATTTTGGTGTTCACTCTGTCTTCTATTTTTTTTTTGATCCCATTATGCTTCTTTATACAGTCTTTTGGTATGCCCCCAGCATTTGCTTGAGAGCTTTAATTTCTGGAACAGTGAGTCAGTCCAGGCTCACTATGTTCTCTTCCTATCTCACCCACACGATAAACATTTAACCAAAGAGTCCCCATTCTTTTATTGAACAATGATATTTAAAGGACAAGATACGGGCAGTAGAAGCTTATTTTGCTGCTGGGGTGTTGTAGCTCTTCCAGTGGAGAGAATTAGGCAGTATTTATATGCCAATATAAGTTGGAGAATGCTCCCAAATTTAAAACCTTTCCAGTATCAACTTTGATATCACAACTCTGATGATTCAATGTACAAAAGTTCTGCTTCATGTACAAAGATGCTGGAAACAATATATTTGATATACTTAATAACCTTCAAACTATGTGAAATAAGTGAGGCTTTGTGTTTAAGACTGGATACTACTCACACAATATCTCTACATATACATAATTATTACCAAAGCTGAAAAATATAAAATCCAGAATATTTCTGATTTTAAGCACTTTGAATAAATGATACTTAACCTTTCACACAGAAAAAGACATAGTTATTCACATGTGAATATATTTACACAGATATACCTATATTTCCACCACTGTATACAATGAAAACCATGACTTTATATTGAAATCTCACTGCAATCTAAGGCCATATAGCATTTTAATTTTTCCTCTTCTGTATTTGCAACTCCTTCATATAATAATGAGAACCTTGGTTCCCATTATCGTTAAAATAGTTCTCTACTTGATCAATCTCTCTATATGTAAGCAATCTCTTGTTTGCTGTGGTTCATGGCCTCTTGATCTGTTGAGAAGCCTCTCCACCATCTCTCAGTCCCCAATCTACAATACACTGTGGCAACCTAAGATGGCTTAGTTATGTACTCCATACTCACCTCTTCTTCATGTGACTACTAAACATATGCCCTCCTCACATTTGCGATAACCTTTTACATGCACAAGCTTTTCTTTGCCTTGCTTTGTTTGTTCATTTTGAGACACTATGTAGCCTGACTTGGCACAGATTCCATAGTTCTCCTACCCAAGGCTTTGGCGTATTGCAATTCCATGTGTGTACTGCCATATCTAGTTGTCATGTACCAGATTCTTAAGCTGCGCAGACCCTGAATCTTGCTTTATTGTACCACACACCATTTCCATGTAGATACCCTGTTCAACCAACTAGAATTCATTTTTTCTCATTTGACTGTTTCCTGCTTAGGAGGTTCCTTAGAAATCTTAGATTCTGACACCCTACAACGAATCCCAACATTGATGCCTTCCTAACCTTTGTCAGGTGTGCTTAGTTCTCTCCCCTCTTCTGATAAAGACTTGACTTCCCAATCTGATAGTCTATCTGAATTGTTCAGGAAGAAAAGGGAAAGATAGGAGCCTGGCAGTGGTGTATGTACTTGGGAGGCAGAGGCAGGGAATCTCTGTGACTTTGCAGGTCAGCCTGGTCTACAAGAGCTAGTTTCAGAACAGGCTCCAAAGTTACAGAGAAACTCTGTCTTGAAAAACAAAACAAAACAAAAAAGAAAGAAAGAGAAAAGGAAAGATAAGGATGGAAGGAAAACAATGAAACAAAGCGAGCAGGCAGTTATGCTTTACATATGAACCATGTGACAGTATTTTTCAACTAAAAGTATAAATGTTAGGTTTAAATCAAACTAAAAGACAAATTTAGCTTATGTACTATCAAATTGCTCAGAAAATTGCTGTTGATGATAAAGCAATCACACCACCTTCACAGTCAACCGAGAACATTCTTTGTGAAATAACTCCACTAAATGATGCTAAGACTGCTTCTCAATAAATGGAAGCAGAGCAAGCAGCAAAGAAGTCAATAAAATCTATGTTGCTGACTGTGTGGGAAAACAAAAGGTATATTCATGAAACAGCAAATAGCTCCTTTCAAGCTTCTAAGGTTTCTGAAGACATAATAATACAACTCTATAGACGCCACTAAAACACAGTAAGAATGGCCACCTACTTTAGCAAGTAAGGAGATATAGGCACCCCCAAACATAGATACAGGCAACAAAATAGCTCCTTTGCTAAAGGATACAAAAATAGATGAAGACTATATGTGCTCTGCATCAATGACAGAAATAAGGGGCATCAGTTCTTGCTGGTATGCTTTCTTATGCTGTGCCACCAGGGCATCAAGGATAGAAAGGACTGGAATGAGCAGTCCTCATTCCAGTGAGCAGTGGAATTAGGAGAAAGAGAAAACCATTAAAAGAATAGGGCAGAAGGAACTCTGGCTCATAATACTCTCTATTTCTAACCCTTACTGGCCCCACCATCCCATCCACATTATTTCTTCTCTCTATTGATGGGTGGTGGACTCTCTGATGTTTTTGAAGATCAAAAAAATTGGCCTAATGACACTGTGCAAGAGAGATCATTTGTGTTCTTCCCTCTCCATTTCCCTGAGACAAACTCATTTCCCTATGAATTTAAAAGTAGGATAAAATTTGAAAACCAAAATACAGCTGGGTGTTGGTGGCACATACCTTTAATCCCAGCACTTGGGAGGCAGAGGCAGGCAGATTTTTGAATTTGAGGTGAGAGCGAGATCCAGGACAGCCAGGGCTTCATAGAGAAACCCTGTCTCAAAAAACAAACAAGAGTGCCTTCCATATGAGATGAATTGCAAGCTTATTGATATGTATGGAAAACAACACTTTGCCTACTTTAGTTTTATTTTTAATCCAGATCCCAATAGAGTTGCTGTCATTTGTAAAGGAGATAAAGCAATGAAAGATCTTGCAAATAATTGGAATTGATGCTGATTCTGTCATCTGTAGACAACCATCCACTTCAAGACTACCAAAACATTTGCAAGATCAATATTTTTGAAGTTACAAAGATTTCTAGTGAGAAATATTGGTAATTCATGTGTATCCTTACTTGAAGTAGGAACAGAAATTTCTTCTTTCCTTCTTTCCTTCCTTCCTTCTTTCCTTCCTTCCTTCCTTCCTTCTTTCTTTTTTTTGGGGATTTTTTGAGACAGGGTTTCTCAGTAGCTATGAAGCCTGTCTTGGAACTCACTCTATAGACCAGGCTGGCCTTGAACACACAGAGATCAGCCTGCCTCTGCCCCTTGAGTGATGGGATTAAAGGCATGCACTATCACTGCCCAGTGGGAGCAGAAATTTCTTACCTCAAACATTGGACAAAAGTTTCATGATCAATCAGGGTTCCTAGAACCTGACACCATCATAGATATTTAATTATATAAATAGCTGCAGAGAAATCAAGGGATTGGGTAGCCAGCTACTTTGCCATCTGAATGAAAAACGGTTGGAAAGAGCACGGACTCTGCATTTGGGAGTCTTCTTCCACTGCAAAGGATGCATACATTCTTTTCAACACACAACAAAGATTAGAGAAGAAATAGAGCTATTTTAATGTTATCATAGATCTCGATTGTAGTAGTCTTATGTAAGAGTAAGGACATTTTTGTAGAAATTACATGGAGATATATTACTAGACACTTAATGGCTAAGAATCAAAAGTGATAAGCCCTAGCATGCATATATATCTATATGCTTTCATACATGCACACTTATTTTTGAGATAGGATTTTGTTGTTGTTTTGAGGCAAGATTTCATTATACTGTCTAGGCAGGCCTCAGACTCTCTGTGTGTGACCTAGGCTGGTCTCAAATACTCAGTGAGTCTATTTCAGTCTCTCAAATACTAAGATTGTAAGTGGCCACACCATACCTGGTTATGTTAGACTTTTCCTGTATGTTTGGAGAAAAGGTCTTTCTTAGTAGTTCTAAGGCCTGAAACTCATTATGTAGATCAGGTTAACCTTGAACTCATAGAGATCCTCCTGCCTCTGCCTTCAGAGTATTAAGATTATTGAATGCCTACTTGACTTTAACTGCCCATTTCAAGAGAAAATGTATCTGTGAATAGCTGCAAATGCTACATAAGAGAATGTCAACTTTAGAGCCAGGTGCTGATGGCGCACACCTTTAATCCCAGCACTCGAAGACAGAGGCAGTCAGATTTCTGTGAGTTCTAGGACAGTCTCCAAAGCCACAGAGAAACCCTGTCTCGAAAAAAAGAAAAAAGAAAAAGAAAAAAAAAGAGAGAATGTCAACTTTAAATCAGTTTGCAGACTAGAAAATACTCATATTAGATAAACAGAATCATATTTACCATGTAAGATTCTAGAATTTGCATAACTTTCATTTTATAACAGCACATAAAAATCATGAGAAACATCCTAGATTTTGGCAAAAAAAAAAAAAAAAACAGGAAAAGAACAACTTCCAAGCAGTGTGTTTGAATATACAGTAGAAATACAAGATTGTTATTACATCCTACAATTTTTTTTTTCTCCAACACTTTTGCTACACTGGAAACAATGTCAGCCTATCTGTGAGAATGGGTTCCGGGACTGTAGATAAGAGGCAGGAAGGAATGTAATGAATCTTGGTCAAGCATTTTTTCAGGTCAGAGACAGTGCCTTTGTCATTCCCTCTGCTGAAGAAGCTCTACCCTCAGCTATCTGACTGCTTTCCTCCCTCACCTCTTTCAGGCATTTCTTCTTTAAACTCCTCTGATTTCTCCAGTAAGAATATGAATTCCAAAAAGAGCAGGATTTCATTTCACTTTTCTCAGTGTTATAATTTCTAACACATAAGAGCGCACAAATTATTAGTAGACATTATAATTTTAAGTTAATAAGCACAGCCAAAAGTATAAATGTCCATGCAAACAATAAGGATGATGAGTTCAATTTTTTCCACTACAACAAGACTCTACTGATTTAATCAGCTGGCAATCTCCTGATTTATCTCATATAAATAACGTTGATGTACTACTAATTGTATATACATGCAAGAATCTAGAAACACAGTGAAGGGAATGTTGGAGTATACCTATCATGAATTATGTACTTGCTTACTTCCTAAATATGTTTGGAAATAGGACCAGAAGATGTTATCTTCAAAAAACAGGTATTTGAGTGTTGGTATTTCATCTGCATGTATGTGTTCTATGTGCAAGGAGTGCCCAAGGATGCCAGAAGATGACTTAGAAGCTACTGGAAACTGGGTGGTGGTGGTGCATGCCTTTAATCTCAGCACTTGGGAGGCAGAGGCAGGCGGATCTCTGTGAGTTTGAGGCCAGCCTGGTCTACAAGAGCTAGTTCCAGGACAGGCTCCAAAGCTACAGAGAAACCCTGTCTCAAAAAACCAAAAACAAACAAAACAAACAAACAAAAAAAAAACTACCGGAATTGATGTTACTGATGTTTGTGAGCTGCTGTGTGGGTGCTAGGATTCAAATTCACATATTTGGGGAGGTCAGTGCCCCCAAGATGTTTTTCTTTTCTTTCTTTTCTTTTCTTTTCTTTTCTTTTCTTTTCTTTTCTCTTCTTTTCTTTTCTTTTCTTTTCTCTTAGTTTCTCTTGTAGCCCAGGCTGATCTCAAAGTCATGGAGATCTGTCTGCCTCTGCCTCCTAAGTGCTGCTGGGATTAAAGGCACGTGCCACCATCCCCTGCTCATCTTGTTGTTCTTAATAATAAATTGGTCAATGAACATAAAGCATAATTTAAAAAATCTTGTGATGCCTATTTTCCTCAGACTGAAAATGCTGTAAGTGACTCTTGAACTTCACATGGCCTTTTACATTCAATAGTGATGCCAGAAGCTCAGGCAGGATAGAATGAGAAGTTTGAAAGAAAGATCTAGTTATTTTAATCTGTATCAGAAATGTCACAGTAGACAGAATAGTCCTAGATGGGATAATTCTGTCATTTGTTAACTGGTGCTATAATTCTCTGGCAGAAACAAGATGCATGTTGGCTAAATTCTGCTCAGTTTTTCTTCTGGATTTGTGCTCATGGATCGCTTTTTCCAGGCTGCATTACACTTGTGAACTGTGAGCAAAACTAGGTACCAGTTTCATATCTCCCACACGAATCTCCATCATAATCCCTCAAATGCCATCTTTTTCCTCTAGATTCCAGTTGCATATAAACAACAAACAAAATCTTGATAGTTAGATGTTAAAAATGTTGGGCCTTCTTGTCTCTTTGATCATCAAAGGGCTGTATGAAGCAGTTCCCACCTCTTCCTACCTGCATTAAACAAAACAATAGCGGGATCATAATTATAATTTTATTTCATTAAATCTCTAAGATTGCAAAAAGTTTTAGAGAAGTTGGCCTATTTTGGCATGCACTTGTTACTAGTAAAGAGATGAATAGGTTGACCACTGATTTCTTACTTGATTCGAGTTAGTGAAAACTCCTAGTTCTGGAAAATAAAGGCCAGATATGGGCCACTAGTTGTTAGTGTAGATTCTCTCTTAGCTTTAAAATCTGAATAATTTTCAAATTATGTTCAAAGTCCTTTGCTGAAGGCCCTTACTATAACACAAAAATCAAGAACTGTGAAGGTTTCCCCCACACTGATAACCCCAGTTAAATGTTATGGGCCCCAAATGATAAATGCAAAACCCAGGTCTCAGAAAATTGCCCAAGAGCATACACCCAGAAAGATCACACCTGGGAATCTAGCTTATATTCTCAACTTTTAGATAAGACTGGGTTATACAGTCCTTGCTGTGTCATGCTCACACTCTGCCATGCATAAGTTGGGTTTCATTCAAAAACATGTCTTAATACAATGGGATGTTGAAAATTAATGCTTGGTTCTAGGAGATGCTTTAGTTGGCTGATCCTCAAATCAGTGTAACATAGGACAAGAAGACAATCTGTTGAATCGCTCACTTTCCTTTTTGATTTGACAAATTAAATTTTATTATGCATCAAAAGACATGTATTTGTGTATATGTGGTATGTATGTGGGATCTGTGTTTGGATGTGTGTATGTGGTGTGTGCATGCAAATGTGCGGGTGTGCGCTCACTCAGATGAGTACATATAGAGGTCAGAGGAGGACAGGTGTAGTGAGGGGCTGCAGGCAGGCCTGCTTTTCGTCCCGCCCGGCTCCCACATGGCTAGCTTAGTCCCAGAAATAACAACACACAAATTGTATTCATTTAAGCACTGCCTGGCCCATTATCTCTAGAGAGTTAGTTACTGACTAACGCTCATATCTTGATATTAACCCATATCTAATAATCTGTGTAGCACCACGAGGTGGTGGCTTACCGGAAAAGATTCAGCATGTCTGACCTGGTGGCTGGCTCCATGGCGTCTGTCTCATAGCCCTCTTCCCAGCATTCTGTTCTGTTTACTCCGCCTACCTAATTTTCTGTAAAAAAAAAAGGGGATAATTGGATTATGGGATAATAGCTTTGTACTTGTGAGTTATTGTTTTTAGACAAATATATTGGTATTGATTCTTATATATTGATACAAAGTTAAATTATGTTGACTATTTTATGCATGCATGCTTCTACCTCTGTTTAAAACATTTTTATATATTGACATATATAAATATATTGTTTTGATATATGTATATTTTACCATATTGCATTGTACACTTCTACCTCTGATCAAGATACTTATATATTGTTTATGTATTGATATATATATTTACCATATTGCAATGTATACTTGCACATTGTTTATATTTGGAGGTCACATTGTCCTCATTTATTGCACAGTTGTTTATTATCTCAGTCTTTAAGTTAAATAGATATTGAAAACTATATAAAACAATAGTCATCTAAATTTGACATTTATAATTAGACTAATCAGGTTTTTTAGATATATAGAGATTATATTCAGTATAGATAGATAATCTCCAACCTCTTCAAAGAGCTGTAAAAAATGACCTTTAATCTAACTCAGAGTTCTATGGTAGTGAGACACAAATACTCCTGACAACACTGACCTATTCCCGAGAGAATGTTGAGCACCAAAGACACTCCACCTGGAGCCTTTCTTCTTGGCAGAACTGGCCTTTGGGTAAAGAAATGCCCATATCTCAACTACTAACAGAGTTTCAGAATATCCGTAAATGGATAAAACAGGACTGTCATATCCTGCCAACACAGGGTAAGATAGTTTTAAAAAGTTCCTTGCCTTTAAAAATGGTATGTCAGTTACGTTAGGCCTTAGCCAAAGTTGGTTGCTTCAACGCTGCAAACATGACTTTGGATGTTTGCCCAGGTAGCCAGTTGTCTCTATGATTTGTTACATGTTCTGGAAGTTTGATTGCACTTCCTAATTACTCAGGTAACATTATTTCCCTTCTCAGATCTTTGATGGGATTAAAGATTATATAAACGTAGTTACTTTCCTTTCATGACTTGGCCAAGTTATTTATTATACAAGGCTTTAGCTAGTTAAAATAGGATATTTGTACTTATTGTATATAATTGTGTAGGTTTATACTTACTGTATATAATTTCGTAGTAGGCTTAAAACTCTCTTACTTAAACAAAAGGGGGAGGTGTTGTGGGAGTATCTTCCGCTGCCTCAGCCTAGTCGCTGAAGCACGAGCCCACAGTGCAGCGGGGAGCGACTTCCGCTCTGTCAGCCAATAGCCGCTGAAATACCAGCCCACTGGGGCATGGTATATTTCTCTTTTAAAAAGAAACACAGATCCGGATCAGGCCCTCTTGGTTCTGTTGCTTGGTCCCGGCTCCTGCTCCAGCGACTAGGCTCCCTTCCTGACGGTTTATGGTGTATGTAAGTTTTACCCCCCAAAATAAATAACCCCTTAAAACATAACTGGTGTGGAATTGATTCACCGATAGACAGGAAAACATCAGATATCTTCACCACTCTCTAACTTATTCCTGTGAGACAACATCTTTCACTGAATTGAAAGGTTGTCCTATAGGCTGAGCCAGTGATCTCCCAAGATTTGCCTGTCTCCACCTCCCAATGCAGGGCTATAGTCATGTGTGCAGCCCTGCCTGGCTTGTTTTTTTGTGGCTTCTGGGGATTCAAATTCAGATTATGCTTTCACAGCAAGCTCTCTTACCCACTGAGCCACCTCATTCTCATTCTCTCTCTCTCTCTCTCTCTCTCTCTCTCTCTCTCTCTCTGTTGTAGCTTTTTTTCTCTAGAAAGTTTCTCTGTCTCTTTGTAGACCAGGCCGGCCTCGAACTCACAGAGATTTACCTGCCTCTGCCTCCCAAATGCTAGGATTAAAGGCGTGTGCCACCACTGCCTGGCAATTGAGCCATCTCTTGTTTATTTTTATCTATCTATCTATCTATCTATCTAGCTATCTATCTATCTATCTACCTATCTATCTGTTTGTTTATTTATCTTGGTTTTATGAGACAGGGTTTCTCTGTAGCTTTGAAGCCTGTCCTGGAACTAGCTCTTGTAGACCAGGTTGGCCTCGAACTCACAGAGATTTGCCTACCTCTGCCTCCTTAGTGCTGGGATTAAAGGCATAATGGTGAATCAATCCCACACCAGTTATGTTTTAAAGGGGTATTTATTTTGGGAGGGTAAACTTACATACATATAAACCATCAGGAAAGGAGCCTAGTTGCTGGAGCTGGAGCCGGAACCAAGAGGCCAAGCCGAGGCTTATCGCTCTTCTTTTAAAGAGAAATATACCACACCCCAGTGGGCTGGTATTTCAGCGGCTATTGGCTGATGAAGTGGAAGGCGCTCCCGCAGCACTGTGGGCTCGTGCTTCAGTGACTATTGGCTGAAGCAGCGGAAGGTACTCCCGCAGCAAAGGCATATACCACCACTACCCAGCTGGCATCTCTTGTTTATATACAAAAGGCTTTTACAGTTAGGCATGGTGGCCCACACCTTTAATCCTAGCACTCAGGAAGCAGAGGCAAGTGAATCTCTAAATTTGAAGCCAGCCTGGTCTACAAAGCTAGTTCCAAGACTGCTAGGGCTGTTAGACAGAGAAACCCTGCCTCAAAACAACAACAAAAAGGCATTAGACATTTTTAATTAATTTATTTTGTGTGTTGGGGAGGAGGGTGAGTATGCCTGGGTACAGTGTGAAGGCCAGAGGACAACTCCTGGTGGTCCATTCTCCCCTTCCACTATGCGGACAACAGGGATAGATCTCAGGTTTTCAAGTTTGGTGGCTGGTGCCTTTACCTGCTGAGCCATCTCCCAGGCCCCAACAGAATTTTTATACATAAATTGGCCTGTGGTGCACACTCTACTTCTTATTTATTTTTAATTATTGTGAGAGAAATGTTGAAAATGCTGCAAGATCCCCAGCAGCAGGCCTGCAGAGCAGTTAGTGGCTGGTCCCAAGCGGGCTGGTCCCAGTGAGCTGGGGGTGGGGGGGTGGGGGAGTGGGAGGGTGGGGGGTGAGCAGGCAGCGGGTAGAAGGCACATGGACAGACACATCCTACAGAATAGAATTGGATATTTATTATTTAGAGGGTGGGGGAAGATAGAGAAGAGGAGAGAGACAGAGAAGGGCAGGGGTCACTGGGAGTGGGCATGGCTTGTCTCTTAAAGTGACAATTAACCATAACAAGAAGCAAACTGGTATTTTTGTATGTTTGTTTTGTTTCCAGACAGGGTTTCTCTGTGTAATCCTGCCTGTCCTGGAATTGGCCCTGTCAATCGGGATGACCTCAAACTCACAGAGATCTGCCTGTTTCTGCCTCCCGACTGCTGGAATTAAAGGCATGTGAGTTCACCACCAGGTCAATGTACTGTTTTATATATACTAAATTGTTCTTCTGGCTATCAATAAGATGCCCCTTTGGCATGCTATTTTTAATTATAGACATAAGAAGACAATTCACATAAAATAAAGATCCCCCTGTGAAGGTGTATACTTCAGTCAGTTACAGTGTATTTACAAATTTTGACCACCCAACTATGTAATTTCAGAATATTTTCATTACCCCAAGAAGAAACTTTCTTCTCGTTAGTAGTCACTCTTAATACCTGTTCCCCTCAGCCACTATCTACCACTCATTTTCCTATCATAGTGGACCTGTCTGTGCTACGCATTCTAGATATACAGAATCCTACAATTGTGTAGCCTTTTTTGTCTGGCTTTCTCCCTTAACATAATACTGACAAGGCTGGGCAGTGGTAGTGCACGCCTTTAATCCCAGCACTTGGGAAGCAGAGGCAGGCAGATCTCTGCGAGTTTAAGGCCAGCCTGGTCTACAAGACCTGGTTCCAGAACAACTAGAACTGTTACACAGAGACACCCTGTCTTGAAAAGCAAACAAACAAAAATACTGAAAAAGTTTATCCATGATAGAATATTTATTACTACTTGTTTTCTCGTTGAATAATGAATTGTAGGGCTATGACATGTTTTATTTACTGGTTTCTCAGTTAAATGATGTTTGGGTGTGAAAGACTTTGGGGCACCTTAGCATTGCTGCACCCCATTCCTGGGAACCAGGACCCTGGAAACCAACCACGCATGCACTGGAGCTCTGAGTACTTTCCATCCCCTTTGTAGTCTTTCTTCTATAGCCCCAGACCCTGGAATTGGGCTGAGATGACCTGCAGACAACCTGCAGGTGTTCCTCCTTGTTCAACCACCCCAGTAGCCACCATAGCATTGATCAATTAGAGTTAGCTGACCATTAAATGAACTAGTCAAAATAGTTGATAAATGATTTCTGGACTCTCCCTTTTAATTCTGTACTACCCCCTCCCTGATTCTGTGATTTTTTCCTTTAAAAGAACCTGTATGTAATAGACAAAGCAGGGGTCCTTCTCCTCTCGAGGATGAGGGACCTCTGCCGCAGCAGTAGAATAAAAATTCATCTTGGTATTGCATCAACCGTGCTGAGAGTGTCTCTTGTGGCGACCTCCTCCTTGGTGGGGCTTTAGGCTCAACATCTGATTAATGTTTTTTTCGCTATCATAAGAAATGGTATGATGATTGGGTAGAAATTTTGCTTGAACACATGTTTTTAATTCTCTTGATATCTTCAATTCATAGGGTAAATGGGTGGTGGTGGCACACACCTTCAATCCCAGCACCCGGGAAGCAGAGGCGGCAGATCTCTGTGAGTTAGTTTCGAGGCCAGCCTGGCCTACAAATCAAGTTCCAGGACAGGCTCCATAACTACTGAGAAACCCTGTTTCAAAAAAAAATCATAGAGTAGTTCTGTGTGTTTTTGGAAGGGTCTTCTATAGCAACTGTACGATTACACGTTCTCACCAGCAAAGTATGACGGTTGCCCAACTCCACATTCTCATTCACAGTTATTAGTGCTTGTTGTAGTTTTATTTAATTTTGAGACTCTGGTTTACCACATAGTCCAGGAAGGCCTCCTCCATCTCACAGTTCTCCTGTCTGTCTCCTGAGAACTGTGGTTACAGGCTTGCATCTTGGCATCACACTTGCCTAATTGTTCTTTGCTTGTTTGACTTTTCCAAAGCTATTGCTCATCTTGTCTGATTGAACCAAACTCTGTCATTCACTTGGAAATGGTTAGGCCAGTGCTCCAGGGTGCTTCAGGTTTCATATTGTTAATTCAAACGAAAAAGAGTTATCCTTAGTAATTGTGTTCCCATGCTTTTCAAATGCAATTCCTAGTTTCTGATAATCTTCTCACACTTCCCTTGGGAAAGGAGCTGAGCAAGCCATTCTCATGAAACCATATTCATCTACTAATGATTATTATGGGAACTTTTTAAAAAGAGAAAAAAAATGTATGAAAACCTCATAGAGATTTCAGGAGATACCGGGGGTCATCCTTTGACCTTGAGTGCTGTAAAAACAAGATGTTTACCTTTGAGTTTTATACATACAAAACACTATTTGTAGATTATATGAATGATTATGTCAAAGTGGTGTGCAGCTACTAGAACTACCTAATGAATTCCAACAATGTATTAGGCTACAAGGCTAAAATGGAAACAACAAAAATTAGTAATAGCCCGGTGTGGTGGTACGCGCCTTTAATCCCAGCACTTGAGAGGAACAGACAGGTGGATCTTTATGAGTGCATGAGCTCCAGTGCAGCCAGAGCGACATAGTGAGACCCTGTCCAAAAAAGAAAGAAATGCTATATTTTATCACTGATCGGTACTTCAAAACAATCTCAGAAAAACTTTTGTAAATTTCTAACTATAAAATTTATATGAAAATTTAAGAAGCCTAAAATTCCAAGAAATTTTAATACCAAAGAACAAACAAGACCTTTCCTACCCAATCTTAAGAGGGACTGTAAGGCTACAATAATTAAGATAGAAAATACAGAGAGAGGTCCCACACATAAACACTGGGTTTTAGACAAATGAGTGCACTCAATGAAAACAGACAAGTCTTTTCAACAAACAATGCCCTATCAATTGGATAGTCACATGTCACAAAATGAATAACAGACTTTACAAGTCATACACAAAAATAAACTTGAAACAGCTCATACACCAAAATGATGCCCAATAGCATAAAACTATTAGAAGAACATAATTATAGAGGGAAAAAAGAAACCACACAAAAATTTTGTAAATGTGGTTCTTTTAAGTACTGAACAAACCACATTTTGAATCCAAACATTGACTCTTTTTTTTTCTTCCAAAATCTCTGCACTCATCCCCTGTCCTTTTCACCACCCCAGTGAAGGGGCTTCTGTTTTCCTTCCCTGATGGAATCATGTTCTGATTACTCCCACATTCCTAACTTTAAAAAAAGAACAGGTTAAGTGGGGGTGACACAGGATTGCTGATTGGCGAGACAGGCTCAAGTGCTGGTTTTTAAAAGCACTAAAGGAACATTAACGAACTTCAATCTGCAGGCCTTTGTTAATTGCCCATAGCTTATCACTGTGCATTCTCTGGCCAGGCTATCATCTCTTTCTTCTAGGCAAATGAGAGATGATTACAACTCCAAAACGATTATAGGCAGGGAGGTAAACATGTTTTGAGTGATGACCAAATCTTATGAACAACAAGCATTGATTGTGTACAAGTGTGCATGATCATTCATTCACACCTATTGGCAGTCAGCAAATGCTGTAAAACTTTTCAAACAATGCTCTGTGTAGCCACTGGAGTGAGAAGAAAAGCAAAGCCCCCTTGCTGGGAATTGGTAAGAAGAAGGCTGTGGACACAGCTCTTCCACAAACTGGCTGTGCGGCCATAGGTAAATCGTTTTTCTGTCTAGTTTCCTTATCTGTGACATCAAAGTTTGAACTGATTAAATATCTCTGAACGACCTGAAGCACAGAGAAACCACTTGAAGATTCCAGGCAAAGGCTCTCTAAAGAGGACATCAATAGTCTAGTAACACGAATGGGACTGCATTGAATTAGTTTCTGTGTTGTAAAAGAAACGACAGAGGCCAGAGAAAACCAAGTAGCAAGTATTTGCTAGCTAGTCATCTAACAGGACATTAATGTCCAGAACATACAAAGAGCTAAACACAAAAGTTGCTGGACTTGGCAGCAGACTCCTGTAACACCCAGTACTTCTGAGGCTGAAGTAGGAGGATCCTAAGTTCAAGCCTTATTTGGGCTACAGAGTGAATTCAATGCCACTCTGGGCAGCTTAGTGATAACCTGTCTCAAAATTAAAAATAGAATGAGGTCTGGAGATCTCGTTCGTCAGTAAAGCACTTGTGCAGCACGTACAAGACCCTAGGTTCCATTTTCTTTGTGTCTCTGTCTCTTTCTCCCTTCCCCTCTCTCACACTAACAATAATAAAGAAATAAGAAAGTAGAAGGGTTATTTGGGCTGAAGAAAGGAACGGTATGAAGTGGGAAGGGATGAGAGAAAGTATGTGTGATGTACATGTATGAAACCCATTACTTGTAAAATAAATATACACTAATAAAATAAACCCTTCTGTGCTCTAGATAGAATTCTTTGAAGTGCTGGGGAGTGAAGTCAAGGACTCATGCACGCTAGAATGTGCTATACTACTAAGCTATATTCTCAGTCCTTAGAAATACACTTTAAGGGGCTGGGGAAATGGGTCAGTAGTTAAGAGTACTGGCAGCTTTTGCAGAAGACCTGGGTTCAATTTCCAGCATCCACATGTGGCCCACCACCACCCGAAACTTCAGTACCTTCACAAGCGCCAGGCACATACTCAGGCAAGAAACTCACACATATATTGAAGGAAACTTCTAAAAATCAGCTTCAATAGAGCCAGGCGGTAGTGGCACATGCCTTTAATTCCAGCACTTGAGAGGCAGAGGCAAGTGGATCTTTGTGAGTTCAAGGCCAGCCTGGTCTACAGAGTGAGTTCCAAGACAAGTTCCAAAGCTAGAGAAACCCTCTCTCCAAAATAAATAAATAAATAAATAAAAATTAAAAAGAAACACATTTTAAGGGTCTTCAGAAAAAACTGTTTGTCCAAACAATTATTTACACTAATGGGAGAGTCTTCATTTTTTGATGTTGGAAGGTAACCCCAGCCAGGGCTTTACCCACCAGGTAGGACAGTTCTACAACTAAATAAAACTTCAAACATACAAACTCTGATTTTAACTTTTATTTTTCCCCCGAGACAGGGTTCCTCTGTGTAGCCTTGGCTGTCCTGGAACTCACTCTGTAGACCAGGCTGGCCACCAGCACCTGGCTTTAACTGCTTTTTATGATGTATAAACTTTTTTCATGAACCAAAGTGGGTGATAATTCTCATTTTAAATAGTAATAGACTGAAGGGCCTAAGATTTTATTAAAAACTTTAAAATATTAGAGTATCTCTCTCCTTCCTGCCTTCTCCCCAACCCTTCCACCCAGACCACTCCTTCCCAAATTGATAGCCTCTTTTTTATTATAGTAATACATTTTATGTCCCAGTGTTCTATTAAAGTGTTTGTTGGAGGTATCAACAGAGATATGTAGCTTCATATTTGTTAATTCTTTGAATTTCCTCAGGTTGTGTCAATTACAAATTAAATATTCTGCATCTCAGGTGGGCAGTGGTGGTGCACACCTTTAAACACTTGGGGGCGGAGGCAGGCAGATCTGTGAGTTCAAGGTCAGCCTGGTCTACAGAGTGAGTTCCAGGATGGCTCCAAAGCTACAGAGAAACCCTGTCTGGAAAAACTAAAAAAAAAAAAATGTGTCCCAAAGAGAGGGTGCCATACAAATGTTCCAGGCTAAGTCCACCTGGTAAGATACACAGCATATGGGCAGCCCCGGGAGTTAGCTTCTTACAGCTCCAGGGCTATCATGTATAAAGAGGATGATCAGACTGTACAGGTTGTAGTAAGGAGAAAAGTGAGGTCTGACATGTTGTAAAGTGGTGATAGAGTGAAGAACTATAGGTTACTCAAGATGGAGATTTTCTTCAGTCATACTTGGGCTCACAGTGACTACCCCAGTTTATCATAAGCCCTACTGGGTTTTTTTTTTGTTTTTCACAACAGGGATTCTCTGTAGCTTTGGAGCCTGTTCTGGAACTAGTTCTTGTAGACCAGGCTGGCCTTGAACTCATAGAGATCTCCCAGCCTGCCTCCCAAGTGCTGGGATTAAAGGCATGTGCCACTACTGCCCAGCAAAAACAACCAGCCCCCCCCAAAAAAACCCAAAAACAAAACCCAAACGAAACTCCTTTCCAAGGTGTTTCCATAACGATACTAGGCACACACTCTTTGAAAAACTCTACAAATACATTGCTCGAGATATGGCTGTTCCTTACTGATTAATTGGAAACATGATTTTTAAAAAAAGGACTGCCAGTGACAATAGATTTGAGTCCAAATAGCTGGTGGAGATAAGACACTATGAAGGAAATTTAACGACCAGGGTAAAAGAATACGACTTAGCCTTTTAAATTGCTTTATTAATTTCAATTCAAAAAAGATTTCCTTCTAAACCACATTAAATTGCCATGCTGATGGGAATGTTTAGAATTAAATGCAACAATAAAACATATTTATGTCGATAGAAACAGTTAGGTGGAAACACCAAAAGTTTACAGAAAAAGTACCTCACTAAATACAAGCTTGTAAAACAGAGGCCACTTTATGAGCTCAGCGAAAAACTGCGATTTTAAGGTATGAGGCAAAAATCATAGTGGTTGTCAGGTTCTGGTGTTTGGAAACGCCCGTAAGGCTTCATCTGTTGCTCCCTAGTCTTTCTCTTGATTTCCATCACCTGCCCTACAAACTTGCCAGCATCCTCTCCCCCTTCATTGTGATCAACACGCCTATTTGGTATGGCCCATCGAAAATTAGGCACAAGTCGCCTGACTAGTCCCATTCTGACATTCCCCCCAGGCTTCTTGTTTTTAACCTCTTCCAAGAGCTGCAATTCTTCTTCACGTTGCTTGGAGGCCTTCCTTTCTGCACGGTTTTTTTCATCATTCTGTACGGCGAGATCTTTTAGGACCTGTTGCTCATTGGACGCCATGATTCCTAGGAAACAAGAGATAGATAGGACTGCTTCCTCCGTAGACTGATCAGTACATGGAACACAGGCACAGGCCTGGGCCTGAAACCCCCCATCCCCACCCCAAAGTCTATCATTTCCCCCTGCGAACCCATTTCCAAGGCTCCGGCAGGTACAAAAAGAGAAGCCGGGAATGGAAGAAGAGGAAAAAAAGTAGAGGGAAAAGTTGGGCTCTGGGATGTGAGACTCAGCTTCGTCCAGGTCCCCTTTCCCCCTCTTCGGGCCTCCAGGCCTGTCCCAGCACCCACCTGGGCCTATCGTTGCCTTCTCCTGGGGGGCGATGCTCACCACCAGGTGCGCTGCGAAGCTGGACTCCTGGGATCTGCGAACGAATCAGGCGGGGGGGGGGTCGGTGATGGGATGGGGGGACGGAAGGAGGGAGGGGAGAAGGGAGGACCTGCGGCGCCTCCCTGGGTATCCCCGCCCCAGCCCAGGTTCTTCCCGCCGCCACGGCCGCCCCCGCCCCGCCCCACCGACCAGCCCTGGGCACCGGAGCTGCAGGGGAGCCGGCCTGGGGCTGGGGAAGCTGTCGCGGGGCGCAGGCTCCTACTCCCCGAGGGTCTCGGCCCAGGCCCGCCCCCGTCAGGCCCGCCGCGCCGCAGCGCGCACAGGAATGGCCACCTGCTGCCACGGCCTGCGCTGCGACTGCGGGGCCGGGGGTCGCCGCGCCCCGACGACGGGCTCCGCAGGCCTGGACCGCCGCCTCCCTCACCTGCTCCTTCTGCTCCTGCCGTCCGCGCTGTCCGGACCCGTGCTCTGCGCCAGCAGCTGAGAGACCGGGAACAGGTGCCTCTGTGAGGGATGGCGGGCTGGAGGGAGTGAGTCGGGCAGGTCCAGAGACCCAGAGAGGGGCGTGAGCCTGCGTGGACCAGTCACGTGAGACTGCGTCACAAGCCAAGCTCCGCCCCGGCCCCGCCCCTCCTCCTGCCCTGAGGATCTTACCTGGCAAAGTCCAGGCCCATTCCTCACCTGCAGGTCCAGTTGGTGTCTTCAGCCTGGGCCCTGTCACTCTGAGCCCTGGGGCATTTCTTTGTCTGATGGAGATAGGCAGTGTGTGCTCCAAGGGCTGTTAGCCATTCCCAGATCTCTGGGGGATTGATTTTCTCTCTCTATTTTCTAGATGCCCCTCCTGGGTACCCTCTCTGCTCCAAAATCTGATTCTTGTCTCAGAATTCAAATGAAGGTAAGGGCTGGTGAGATAGCACAGTGGTTAAAGTGCATAATGGGCAAGCGTGAGCATCCCCAGAACTCGAATAAATACAAACCACGTGTAAACGTCTCCTGAAAAACTGGTAATTCCAACTTCAGCAGGTGGAGAGGGATCCCTAGAGCAAGCTTGCTAGCTAGACTTTTGGGAGCTCTGGCTTTGACAGAGGCACCCCACTTCAATGAATAATGTAGAAGAGCAATGGAAAAAGATTTGTGCAGGCACAAGGTAAACACACCATACACATGAAAAGTGAAGGAAAAAAATAATTTAAATGGAGGAAAAAATAATAGTAAAAATTTATGCAATATTTAAAAAAAATAAAATTGTCACAGAAGTATTTATGATGCTCAAGATGTCAAAAACTTAAACACATACAACATCTGTTCCACCTACTCCACTTCAAATTGTAGTTTCTGCATTTGCAGAAATGCTGGAGACAATGAGAAAATGAAATAAGGGTGGATTTTTTTGTTTGATTTTTTTTATCTTTTAAAATGATTTATTTTTTTATGTGCATGGGTGTTTGCATCATGTGTATGTGTTTTACATGGATACCTAGTATGTGAAGAAGCCAGAAGAGGTCATTCCTTGATCTTCCTGGAACTGGAGTTACAGAAAGTTGTGAGCTACCATATAGGTACCAGGAGCCAAACCCTGGTCCTCTGCAAGAGCATTCAGTATTTTTAATTTCTGAGCTATCTTTCCAGTCCCAAGAATAGAAAATATCTTAATAAAAAGATATAAGGTAGTTGGAGGTTTGAAAGCATCTGAGACAAGAGAAAATGAAACACAACCTACTACAACTTAAGGAAAGCAGCACAGTAGTTCTAAGAGGGGAGTCTTTGCTTCTCTTTCTTTCTTTCTTTCTTTCTTTCTTTCTTTCTTTCTTTCTTTCTTTCTTTCTTTCTTCCTTTTTTTCCCCAAGCCTAAATTTTCTTTATACTTTGTGTGTCTTCTTGCTTTTCTGAAATAAAGTTTACTTAGGTTTTTGTGTTGGTTTTTGTTTTTTGAGACAGGGTTTCTCTGTGTAGCAGCCCTAGCTGTCCTAGGAACTCACTCAATAGACCAGGCTGGCCTCAAACTCACCGAAATTCACTTGCCTCTGCTTCCTAAGCGCTGGGATCAAAGGCGTGTACCATCACCACTGCACACAGTAAAGTTTATTTTTACATTAACTTTATTTTGATTTACTACTATGGCAAATTTCCAACTTATTAAAATTACAGAATAATACTTTAGAAAGAAGTACTTAACACCTAATTTCCAGTGTTTTCTTTATTCTTAGCTACTTCATGGACTTAAGACATACTTTAAAGTCAGGGGCATATATCTAAGATAAAAACTCTCTACCTGTAGTCACTGTTCCTTTAAACACACACATGCTCAGGCACAGACACATATATTTATAAACATATCAAATTCCTAGTTGTTTTATGTTTTTAAGTCTTTGGTTTAGAAGGTAAATAAGACCTGCATATTTTAGCTGGGCGGTTTGATTGAGTGCTCTATGTCCTAAATTTTTAAAATCTATACATTCATACATTTCAGTTTTCTCTTCAATTTAACCTTCGATGAAGCAGTCGTTTGTAGGATATCATCTTCACAACCTGCGTCTTGCGGTTACCATCATCAACATTTTGTTTGTTCGTTTTACTATCAAATGAAAGCTTATTGGAGAACAGATTGCATTTATGTTTACTTTCTACTCAGGTTCTTTCAGGGGAGCATTTTTGACTCTCCATTTGTTGTTTAACAAAATAAATATCAATTGTTACTTTTTGTCTGTTTTCCCCTTATGATTTTAGCTGGAATACTGGTATAGAGACTTCCTGTTTTAGGTTTGTCTCCTTACAAAGAGAGCCTTGTGAATCGAGTTTATCGAGATGACATTCATGTGCCAAAGTGGGAAGGAAAAAGAATGGCCAGAGAAGGGGCAGCCTTAAGAGTTTTTCACAGCTAATCTCCATGGCTGGGTCAGGCTTCATGGGTGTGTAACACAGTGCTCTGATCAGAAGTCTTTCTGCTTGCTTTAATGCTCTGCAGCCATGTAAAAATTCTTAAGAGCTTTTACTTCTTTTTAGTTTTTTATATTTGAGTTTTTTTGAGACATGGTTTCTTTGTGTAGCCTTGGGTGTACTAGCTCTATACACCAGGCTGGCCTTGAACTCACAGAGATCCATTGCCTCTGCCTCCTGAGTGCTGGGATTAAAGATATGCAGTTCTCTCTCTCTCTCTCTCTCTCTCTCTCTCTCTCTCTCCCTTCCTTTTTTTTTTTTTTTTTGAATATTTCTCTAATGCTGCTTGGGCCCCAATACCAAACCAAATATTTTAAAATTTATTTTGGTTTTTCAAGACGGGGTTTCTCTATGTAACAACCCTTGTTGTCCTGGAACTTGCTCTGTAGATCAGGCTGGCCTCAAACTCAGAGATTCCCCTTCCTCTGCCTCCCCAGTGCTGGGATTAAAGGCGTGCAACACCACTGCTTGGCTGGGTTGAGGATTTAATGGTGATTTATAATTATCAGACTTCTTCCTGGGTGAGGAATATCATTTGACTCCTAGTCTGGAGAAGCGCTGAAATTCTTGCTTGAGCCATATTTAGATAGACTAGAGAGGAATAATTAGCTCCAGCTGGTACATGCCTCCTCAACACCTACTAAGGCAAGGATTTCCTGAAACACTACAATTCTTGTAGCGAGGAACTGCGGGCAGGCCTGCTTTTCGCCTCACCCGGCTCCCGCAAGGCTAGCTTAGTCCCAGAAATAACAACACACAAATTGTATTCATTTAAGCACTGCCTGGCCCATTATCTCTAGAGAGTTAGTTACTGACTAACTCTCATATCTTGATATTAACCCATTTCTAATAATCTGTGTAGCACCACGAGGTTTACCGGAAAAGATTCAGCATGTCTGACCTGGTGGCTGGCTCCATGGCTTCTGCCCCATTGCCCTCTTCCCAGCATTCTGTTCTGTTTACTCCACCTACCTAATTTTCTGTCCTATCAAAGGGCCAAGGCAGTCTCTTTATTAACCAATGAAAATAACACAATAGACAGATAACCCTCCTCCATCAAATTCTCTTTTTTAAAATTTTTAATTGGGGTGGGAATAGAGCAGAGGCTGGGTCTTTCATAGCCCAGGCTGACCAAAACTCACTTTATGGCCAAGACTGATCTTCAAGTGCTGCTCCTTCGACCTCTACCCCTTAAGTGCTGGATTTGAAGGCAGTCACCACCATGCCTGGCTTATAAATTCTCAAATTTTGGTGAAAGACTCATTACTCTTCTTTTTTTTTAACATGCTACAAACCATTTGGAGAAGTTACGACTTAAAATTCCAACGTAAACGATTTTGTTCATAATCCAATGACCAATATAAATTTGTTTTTTGAGTTTTATAGAAATAAAGTCATATATATATATACATATAGAATAACTTTATTATTTCTTTTTTAACTTTATTATTTCTAAGTGGATACATTCAGTTTTCATATTTACAAAGCTGTATAACAATAACTGCTATATAATTAAATAGTATGTCTATTACCCCTTAACCAAAGCCTAGAGCCATTAGTAGCCACTTGTAAATCATTTCACAGCTTTTGGCACCCACTAATACACTTTCGGAATTTATGGATAGGTCTATCTTGGATGCAGACAATATATGACATGTTGTGTCTTACAACCTGCACTTGAAATTTTATTTTCAAACTTTAGCTATGTTGTAATTCTATCAAAAACACTAATTGTAAACTAGATAAAACCCTTTCTCTACTTTCCCAAGAAAATATGCTGTCCTGAGGGCAAGAGTCCATCCATCTTGTGAACATGTAAATTCATTTGAAAGCAAAAGGCCTTATTTAGAATGATGCTAAAAAAACGTTCCCTTCTCTAAAACAAATGCATAGGTTTGTATTTCCCCAGAGCCAGGGCACAAAAGCCCACGCAATATACGTGGTAGTACACACCTTTAATCCCAGCGCTTGAGAGGCAGAGGCAGGCAGCTCTCTGTGAGTTCTAGGCCAGCCTGGTCTAGAGAGCGAATAAGAAACCCTGTCTGGAAAAAAAAAAGGGGGGGCTGGAGAGATGGCTCAGGGGTTAAAGAGCATTGCCTGCTCTTCCAAAGGTCCTGAGTTCAATTCCCGGCAACCACATGGTGACTCACAACCATCTGTAATGATGTCTGGTGTCCTCTTCTGGCCGGCAGACATACACACAGACAGAATATTATATACATAATAAATAAATAAATTAAAAAAAGACAAACCAAAAAATAATAATAAATAAATAAATAAACAAATCCAAAACTGTAACACGAAGGCCAGATAGTTTGTTGGGGGTTTCTTTCCTGCCCGGTTCCCACAGCTGTTTAGCCCCAAAGAAAGTTTTAAGCTGATTGGCCCATTAGCTCAGGCTTCTTATTAGCTCTTATGACTTATATTAATCCATTATTCTGATCTATTTTAGCCATATGGCTTGGCACCTTTCTCAGCCAGCAGGTCACATCCTGCTTCCACCATGATCTGTGCAGGACTGGGAGGAATCAACTTCCTCCTTCCCTGAACTCTCCTGTTCTCATTACATCATTTCTACTTCCTGTCTGGTTTTCCCACCTATACTTCCTGCCTGGCCAATCAGCATGTATTTAAAACATGATTGACAGAATACAGACAATTCTCCTGTACCACAAAACAACAAAACAAAACAAAACAACAACCAAAAAGGAGTAAGATTGGAGGGGTCATCTGGAATGGTGATTTTCCCGTGCCTCTGAGGCAAGTGTGTGTCAACAGTCCTTTAGTCTCAGCACTTTGACCTGTTATGAGTCTCTCATTACCACTGTGAAAAGGAACTTCTCTGGCCAAAGTTGACAGTAAAATTGATCTATGAGAATAAACATTATTATCAAGGTAACAATTTGATGGGCACATACTATTTAGCAAAAATAAAAAGTGCCTGGCAGTGGTGGCGCACGCCTTCAATCCCAGCATTCGGGAAGCAGAGGGTATGGATCTCTGGGTTTGAGGCCAGCATGTCTACAAGAGCTAATTCTAGGACAGGCTCCAAAGCTACAGAGAAACCCTGTCTTGAAAAACCAAAAATAAAAATCAATAGTAGTAGCTTATGAGCTATAGTCTATAATCTATAAGCTCTTGACCAAGTTTACAGCACCAACTGTGAGTCTTCCCTGTGGAGCAGGCCAAAACCAGATAATTGTTAGTTACCTCTAACTAATTGTTAGTTACTATTGAGACCATGGGTACTTCTTTCTTGTGTATTTAGTAGTGCAGTATATAGTTTCTACAGATAAGACTTTTGATGATAATTCTCCTTCAGGAGACTGTTTAACATCTTCCAATATCATGAAACCTTGTCAGCACGGAGGATGCCTCAAGCTCAGTCCCAGCCTGATTTTTAGACACTTTATAGCTAAGCTGTGTGGTGTCTTGAACATCTAGTTCTGTTAGGGTGCCCACATTTGTGACAAATGCCTGCAGAGTTTTGAGGGTTTCAGAGAACCTCCCTGACCAACCATGTGTAGGAAGCTAGTCCATTCCTGGCATTAGGATTGTCATTTAATAATGTATGGTTTCTGGGATCAGCTTTATTCATCATGTAGAGTATTTCTGTTTAAACTTATTGTAAAAAAAAAAAGTATGCCATGATGTGCCTGCAGAAGTAAAAGTACAATTTGCGCTGGGTGGTGGCGCACGCCTTTAATACTCACACTCGGGAGGCAGAAGCAAGCAGATAGCTGTGAGTTCGAGGCCAGCCTGAGAGCTAGTTCCCAGACAGGATCCAAAACTACAGAGAAACCTTGTCTCGAAAAACCAAAACAAACAAACAAAAAAGTACAACTTGCAGAAATTGGCTCTCTCCTACTACCATGTATTGAACTCATATCATCAGGGGTGGCAGCAACTGCCATCTCACTGGACCCAAATGCTTCTTTAAAAATATGGATCATCTTATTCATTATCAGGCTTCTTTCTGGCTTTTTTTTTGAAAATCTTTAGTTTTGTTTGTTCTTTCCCCAAAACTTCTTTCTGCAGTCTCGCTCTTCTTGTTGATCTCTTCCTCCCCACTATTCCCTCATTCATTTTCACTTCACACTTATTATCTACCCTTTCAGCCTCCTTTTCTCTCTTTTTAATGGACTTTTAAGATTCCTTATACACAGGCTGGGTGGTGGTGGCACGTGCCTTTAATCCCAGCACTCAGGAGGCAGAGACAGGCAGAACTCTATGAGTTCGAGGCCGTCCTGGTCTACAAGAACTAGTTCCAGGACAGGCTCCAGAGCTACACAAAGAAACCCTATCTCGAAAAACCAAAAATAAAATAAAAAAAGATTCCTTATACAAGTTCACTTTCCGACAAATGCACATATATAAATATTAGCAGTGCTGGGCAGTAGTGGCGCCTTTAATCCCAGCACTCAGGAGGCAGAAGCAGGCGGATCTTCTGTGAGTTCGATGCCAACCTGCTCTACAAGAGCTAGTTCCGGGACAGGCTCTAAAACTACAGTGAAACCCTGTCTCGAAAAACCAATATATTATATTAGCAGTTAGGCTCCATGTAGAAAACATACATCTCTCAATATATTATTTTCCAGTTCTGCCCATTTAGTTGTTAATCTGATAGACTGCCCTTTATATGTGATTTATTCCTTCTCTATTGAAAATATCAATTCCTTTGCTTTGTTTTCAATATTTCATGTTTTAACTATAATATGACATGGTCCTGAATACTTAGTGTTCATGTGACTGGGTAGGCATTTCTTCTCTAAAATTGGGAATTTCTTCTATGGTTATTTTGAAAGTATGTCCTATGCTTGTAGTGTGAAATCTTCTTTATGCCAATAATTGACAGATTTGCTTTTTTTTCATGGTATCCCAAAGATCTCACATGTTCTGTTGAAATGTTTCCTAAAACTTATGACTTTTCTTGACCAAATGATACAATTTTTTTTACCTTGACTTCAATCCTTATGTTATCCTTCATACAATCCATTCTGTTAGTGATATTTTTTATTTTTGTTTTATGTGCATTGGTGTTTTGCCAGTGTGTACATATGTGAGGGTGCAAGACCTTCTGGAATTGGAGTTGGGTAGTTGTGAACTCTATGTGGGTACTGGGAATTGAACCTGGGTTATCTGGAAGAGCAGCCAAGCAGCCAGTGCTTTTCTGTTAGTGAAGTTTATTTCTTAGGTTTTGTTTTGGTTTGGTTTTTTTTTTTTTTTGGTTTTTCAAGACAGGGTTTCTCTGTAGCTTTGCAGCCTGTCCTGGAACTAGCTCTTGTAGACCAGGCTGGTCTTGAACTCACAGAGATCCGCCTGCCTCTGCCTCCCAAGTGCTGGGATTAAAAGTGTGCGCCACCACCCCCCAGCTATTTCTTAGTTTTTTATTTGACTTATTGAACCTTTAATTTCCAATATCATTTCAGTTTTCGTTTTCTTTAGTATTTCTATTTCTTTTTAATAAGCTTTATTCAAAAAAATCTCCCTTGCAAAAAGAATAAAACCATAACACACCAAAATTAACCAAAGTCTATACCACCTAATAAACACTTATACAGTTAGAATTGCCTTTCAAAATGGATGCTGTGAAGTTCCACATCAATTTTTACACTTTCAGCATTGGATATATTTTATGCACTTATAAACCACCAAAACGAACAAAAAAGAAATCCATGACAGAGTATAACCAGAAAAAACAATTAGCTTGATGTCTTCTTTCATACCTCATATCCATTATCTGAATTTAATCCTTCCTTATCCCTTAATTTAGCTCTCCTTGTTCTGTCCTCATGTTATACTGTACCCACAAGTACATGGATTTACATGTATGCATATATGGTTGGGTAGATTCTGCATATGAGTGAACATGTTGTGTGACCTCACTTATTGTCATACATTGCAAGTCCATCCCTTTTCCTGCACATTTTAAATTTCAGTTTACTTTAGATTTACTTTAGAGCTGAGTACTATTCCTTTTTTTGTGGTTTTTCAAGAAAGGGTTTCTCTGTGTCAAAGTCCTGGCTGTCCTGGAACTCACTTTGTAGACCAGGTTGGCCTCAATCTCACAGAGATCCACCTGTCTCTGCCTCCCAAATGCTAGGATTAAAGGTGTGTGCCCCCTCCACATGGTGACAATTCCAGTTTAATCCATACCAAATTTTCATTATCTATTCATCTGTTGGTGGACAACTAAGTTCGTTTTCATGAATGAATCAGCAATAAACATTGGGGTGCAACTATCTCTGTGTTAGGGTGTGTAGTTCTTTGGATATATGCCCAGGAGTGAAGTAACTGGGCCATATGGTGGTTTTACTTTTAGCTTTTTTGACAAGTCTCCAAAGTAATTTCCACTGTATTAATTTACATCCCCCCCAACAGTGAATGAAAGTTCATTTCTTTCACATCTGATCCAACATTTCTTATCAGAGTTGTTGATGCTAGCCATTCTGCCTGGGGTTTGGTGGTATGTCAAAGTAGTTTTCATTTGCATTCCCCAGACAGATAAAATATGGATCACCTAAAAGATAGTCATCAGACGCTTGTGCTCCTTTTCCTTTCTTTTCTCTTGAAAATTACCGGTTCAGTTCATTTACCCATTTGCAGTTTTATCCTCTTGGTATTTAATTTCTGCAATTCTTTTTAAATTCTGGATATTGGGTCCTTGTCTGCAGTGTTGCTTCACTCCTGATATTCTGCCATCTATATAATCCATTCTGACAATGAGACTGTCTTCTGAGCTTTCCATTTGACTTATTGAACTTTTTAATTCCCAGTATTATTTCAGTTTCACTTTTCTTAAGTATTTCTATTTTCTTCTCTTTTTTTTTGAGACCAGGTTTCTCTGTAGCTTTGGAGCCTGTCCTGGAACTAGCTGTTGTAGACCAGACTGGTCTCAAACTCACAGAGATCTGCCTGCCTCTGCCTCCCAAGTGCTGGGATTAAAGGTGTGTGCCACCACTGTCCAGGAACTAAATTTTTATCACTAGTATACTAATGAGTAAATTTTGGTACATCTGCACAGTGAAACACTCAACAGCAAAAAAGAATTTGATATTTTTTTTGAAAATTAGATTTTTTTTCAGAAAGTATTTTATTTATTGCTTTTTAAATTTTTCTCTCATACATTATACCCTGACTGAAGTTTTGCCACCCTCCACTCCTTCCACTGCCCCCCCACCTACCCTCCCCCAACATCCATTCTTCCTGTTTCCCTTTTAAAAAAGAGCAGACCTCTCAAGGATATCCACCCAACCTAACATAACAAGTTGCAACAAGACTAGGAGCAGATGTTCATATCACAGCCGGATGTAACAACCCAGTAGGAGAAATAGGGTCCCCAAAACAGGCAAAAGTATCTGAGAAACCCCCACTCCCACTGTTGGGAGTTCCACAAAAATATTCAACTACAGCCAAGTGGTGGTGTCACACACCTTTAATCCTAGCACTCAGGGATGCAGAAGCAGGAGAATCTCTGTGAGTTTGAGACTAGTCTGATCTGCAGAGTGAGTTACAGGACAGCCAGAGATACACAGGAAAACCCTGTCTCTAAAAACAAAACAAGCAAATAAACAACAACAAAAAAGATTCTTTAACCAGGCGGTGGTGACACATGCCTTTAATACCAGTAGTCTCGAAACAGAGAGACAGGCGAATCTCTGTGTGTTCGAGGCCAGTCTGGTCTACAACAGCTGGTCCAGGACAGGTTCCAAAGCTACAGGGAAACCCTGTCTCAGGAAAAAAAAAGCAGGGCTGGAGAGATGGCTCAGTGGTTAAGAGCACTACCTGCTCTTCTAAAGGTCCTGAGTTCAATTCCCAGCAACCGAATGTTGGCTCACAAGTCTCATCTGTAGTGTGATCTGGTGCCCTCTTCTGGTCTGCAGACATACATGCATAATAAATAAATCTTTTTTTAAAAAAGAAAAAAAACCCACAATAAACCCCCAAAGAAAACCTTGTCTCGAAAAACAAAAATACCACCACCACCACCAACAACAACAACAAAAAACCCCAAAACACCTAGCTCAGACACATACAGGGTCAGTTTTTGTGAGTCCCTATGAGCCCTGCTTAGTTGATACTGTGGCCCATGTTCTGGCTTCTATAATTCCTACAATCCTACTTTCCCCTCTCCTGTGGAGTTTCCTGGCTCCACCTAATGTTTGGCATCTCTATGTCTGCCTGTTCTGTTGACAACTGGACTAGGCATCGATCTATAAGTATAATAGAATATCATTAGGAATCATTTCATTGACTTTTTGGAAAATTAGTTTAAAATTTTATAGAAAGTATTGCTCTAGACAGGTGCAGTGGTGTATCCATGTAAATTCCAGGGATCAAGGGGCACTGAGACAGAGGGATTCAGTGCAACTTATGCTGCATAATGAATTCCAAACCAATGTAGGCTGTGCCAGAACACTCTGCCAGGAGAGGGGAGGGGAAGGGAGAAAAGGGGATAGGAGGAGGAAGAAGGGAGGGGTGGAATGGGAAGAGAGAGGGGGTGGGATGGAGGGAGAACGTGGAATTGAGAAATCAGAGAGAGAAAAGAGAGGCAAGGGAAAACAGCAAGACAGTATTTATCCAGAAATTTCATATTTCACATGAAACTTTCTCTTCATGATTGCTTCTCTGCCCCACTCCACTACGGGAGTTTCCCAGCAGAGATGTCGGTTGCATGTCAGTTGCTTATCTGCTGGTTAAAGAAGGTCTCACTCAAACTTCATTCAAGAAATTTATTGGTAGAGAAGAATCCAGCAGTATGATTGCCTCTGCCTGGGTGGAAAAAGGCAACAGTCAACTGAAAAGGCACAGGGCTTATATAGTGCTTCGTAGGGTCACAATTTTTCCATGTTGGAGATATTCAGGGTGGGAAATGGTCAGATGTCAATATCTGAGCTTGGACAAACTCAGAGATTGGCTAGTTTCAGGCTCAGGGACTGGTTGTTTTTGTTTTTTTGTACTGAGTTGGTTAGGGGCAGACTGTGTTTCTTTGGCTCTGGTTTCAGGACCAAAGTCTGTCTGTCTCTTTCTTTCTTTCTTTTTCTTTTTTTGGTTTTTCAAGACAGGGTTTCTCTGTAGCTTTAGAGCCTGACTTGGAAGTAGCTCTTGTAGACCAGGCGGACCTCAGACTCACAGAGATCTGCCTGCCTCTGCCTCCCGAGTGCTGGGATTAAAGGCGTGCGCCACCTGGCTCAAGTGTGTTTCTTTCACTGGCCCTTTTTAACCTTTTGGCTCTGGTTTCAGTGCCAGGGTGTGCTTCTTTCACTGACTCTGGTTTCAGGATCAGGGTGTTTCTTTGCCTGGCCCTTTTGCCTTACAATGATTATAGGCCAGACTTTCTGTCAGGTGGCCACAGCTTCTCTCTGTCTCTCTGTCTCTGTCTCTGTCTCTCCCCCCTCTCTCTCTTGTTTACTTCTTTTTTTTTTTGATTTTTCATGACAGAGTTTCTCTGTGTAGACATGGCTGTCCTGTGGAACTAGACAAGGTTTCTCAGTGTAACCTTGGCTTCCTTTGTAAGATTTTAAGACAATTCTGAAGCCATTTTTGACAATTCCAAACCCTCTCAGCCTCTGTGCCTTACTGCTTCCCCTTCTCCCCTGGGAACCAAGGACCTAACAGCTACACATGCACATACTCAGTTCCTGAACAATTACCCATACACATATGTTTTGACTCAGTCCCCTGGGAAACGGGGTCAAAATGACCTCTTACCTCATCTGATCTGACAATAGCTCTCCAGCCAATTATTGGTATTAGCTCTTTTCAAATAAGCCAATCATAATGGTCAAGGAACAACCCCTCTTGTTTCTATGGGGCCTTCTCCTTTAAAAGTAGACTGTACCAGCTAGTCGGGGTCTCTCGGCTTCCCGAATGCTGAGGGACCCTGTCATGACAGAATTAATAAAATCCTCATGCTTTTGCATCGGCTGTGGTGTATGAGGTGGTCTCTGGGGGCGACTCCTTCCCGGGTTGGACACTAGAGTCCAACACCCTAGAACTCGGTAGACCAGGCTGGCCTTGAATGCACAGAGGTCAGGTAGGGCTGCCTCTTCCTCCCTAGTGCTGCCAGACGAGCCACTCCTTTCTACATTCCTGCCTCAGTGGTGTTCAAGCTGCAGGTCAAAATTCTATCACAAGGTGGTGCAAGCTCACCCCCATGACCAAAGGAGTCTTACAAAGAAGCTTACATATTGAGTTGGAGAAGAGTTCTTCCTATCTTTAAAACTAGCTTATGAAAAATTATTCTAATTCTGTCTGAAATATACAAGCGTGAAAGAATATTGTAGAAACACACCACGAGCTGAGTGATGGTAGTGCAAGCACTCAGGAGGCAAAGGCAGGCGGATCTCTGTGAGTTCGAGGCAAGCCTCGTCTGCAGAGTGAGTTCCAGGACAAGCGCCAACAGTTACAGAGAAAGCCTGTCTCGAAAAACCAAAAATAAATAAATAAAGCTGCAAAAAGCACAAAAATACACATACACACATACACACACACACACACACACACACACACACACACACACACACACACGCTATACGAAACACCAGCTAGCTCTTATGCAACATGACAACCAGTCACAAGCAGACACGGGGCAGCCCAATAATCCTGACTGACAGAATGGAGTCTGGATTGCTGTTCCATAACATCCTGAAGAGGAGATGGCATATGATAGGGTGGGGAAAAGTCTAGAAAATCCTGCACAAGGGTGTGGCAATGCAAGATGAACACCCTGCTCTTTAGAGTATGCTCATCTTAATTTACACAGAACACAGAAGAGATAGATCAGAGATTGCCAGGTATATTTGATATCGATAACAAACGGAGTAGTTTTAATACACATATGCCATTTCCAAATAAGGCTATTAGCACAATAAACCCTATCGCGGCATCTATTTCTTGTCAAAATGTCCACCCTTTCAATTAAAATGTATAGCTGGTACCGCTTGGTGCCATCTCCTGGTCAAAGTGAGGACTGCAGTTGTATTGGATCACCCAGTCACCACTGCAGGGCAAGAGAGGAACTTAAACTATCTACTGGGGTTAATGGGATCAAACTTTTTGGGCATTGGAACTTTTACACTTTTGTTTCTGCCATTTTCCTGGGATATTAAGCAATCACATTTTATGACATTTCTAAGTGTGAGATTGGAAGTTAGTTGGGGTCTGAACCGAAGATAGAGTTGCAACTGGGGACTATTTTTGAAGTGCTGAAGGCTAGGCACAGTGGCTCAAAGCATGTAATAGTAGTACTTACAAAACTAAGACCTGATTGATTCAAGTTTAAGGCCGGTATAGGCTGCATATTGAGTTCTAAGACAGTCTGGACTGCAGAGTAAGACCCTGCCTCAAAAACAAACTAGCAAGGAACAAAAACTGCATTGGCAGAATTAGTAATATACAGGCCCACATACACACAGAGTCCATTCTATTTTTCCATATCTCTGGGGCGCTGCTCGCCTCCCCCACATGGCTCCCTGACAGCGCCTTAAAAATGGCTCTGGCTCTTGGCCTTTCCAACGGCTTACACCTTGGAGTAAGCAACTCCTTGTTTGGCATCGGACCACAGCTCCTCTGTGGAAAGACTCTGCTTCATACTCTGACGAGTGTCTGCAGTTGCCAGGGAGCCTATGAGCTATGCCCACGTGGCTTACAATCATTGGAGAACAGAGGCTTATATGCTTTATATGCTGCTTACACGGAGGGCTCGGGGAAGAAGATGTTATTACCCCTAAGCCGTAACTGAGATCCTGCATTAAAGCCGCTTGCTGGAAGACTCTTGGTGTTGCATCAGTCCTTGCTGGTCGAGGTCGGGTGTGACATATGTCCTTTATTTCCTCCCATGAAACTGAATAAATACTATTATAAAAGCATGGAAGGTACATAATCTTTTGCCAGTTTGGGCAGACAAATTACCTGTTTCGTATTTTTTATAACTTATTTAACTTTTATTTTATGTGGATTGGTGTGAAAGTATCAGATCCCCAGAAACTGGAGTTACAGACAGTTGTTAACTGTCATGTCGGTTCTGAGAATTGAACCCCGGTCCTTTGGAAGAACAACCGGTGCTCCTAACTGCTGAGCCATCTCTCCAGCCCCCTGTTTTATATTTTACAAATACATTTGATCTTGATACAAATTTCAAAGGCTAGGAAAACATATTTACTATCTGAACTAAAAATGCATTTCTTGACAAAGGTTTCTGTGCCTGTAGGTGAGCTGTATATAGCTATGCACACCTACAAACAAACCTCAAAAACCGAGTCACAGTAAGCTTTGTCACATGCGCCTTGCATTTCCCAGTTCTCAGAAAATGGGAAAGAAACATGTAAATTTGCAATCATTAATTCCTATGACTGGCGAATTTCAGCACCCCAGTCAACGCCTATATGGTTAGACTGGCCATCGTGAAGCCATGCATCTTTACTGAGTGTTTTATGCTTTCACTATTAATTATAAATTTCTGATTACTATTTTTTTCAAGACACAGTTTCACTGTGTAGTGTAGCCCTGGTTGTCCCGGATCTCACTCTGTAGACCAGACTGGCCTTGAATTCACAGATTGCCTGCCTCTGCCTCCTGAGTGCTGGGGTTAAAGGTGTGCACGCGCCATCACTGCCTGGATATGATTACACTTTTATTATGACAGAGTTAAACTATAGAAATTTAGCTTTGTATCATCTCATAACTCATGTGTACTTTTGTCTGCATTCTGTCATTCCTTGACACTTAATAATTCCCTCTTTTTGTCTCTTTCCTAAATGTTATACTATAACCACATTCACACCTGTTTACATATATACCTGCATATATTATAGGTCAGTCTGCATAGGAGGGATAAAATGGCTTCCTTTTCTTTCTTAGAGTGACTCATAAGGCTTAATATTATACTTTCCAACTCCACTCATTTCCTGTAAATTTCATTTCTCTTTACAGCTGAATAATAGTCCTTGTATGTGTACCATTTTCATTATCTGTTCATCTGTTGATGGACATACAGGTTGTTTCCATTGCCTTGCTTTCATAAGTAAAGCAGTGATAGACATGGTTGTGCAAATATCTCTGTGTTGGGGTGTGAAGTTATATATATATATATACATACACATATATATATATATATATATATATATATATATATATCCAGGAGTGGGATAAATGGATCATATGATAAGTAATTTTTTGAGGAATTTCCAAACTGCTTCCCATACGGCTGCATTAATTTGCACGTCCACCATCAGCGAATAAGGGTTTTTCATTCCACATCCTCTGCCAGTTTTCTCTTCAGTTTTTTTTGTTTTGTTTTGTTTTTCGAGACTGGGTTGCTCTGTGTAGCTTTGGAGCCTGTCCTGGAACTAGCTCTTGTAGACCAGGCTGGCCTCGAACTCACAGAGATCTGCCTGCCTCTGCCTCCCGAGTGCTGGGATTAAAGGTGTGCACCACCACTGCCTGGCTGTTTTCAGATTTCTTGATGATGGCTGTTCTGACAGGGGTGAGCAAAACATTTTTTTTGCTGTTGTTGCTGTTGTTGTTTTGTATGTTTGTGTGTGTGTGTGTGTGTGTGTGTGTGTGTGTGTGTGTGTGTATTTTTGAGACAGAGTTTCTCTGTGTTTCCCTGGTTGTCCTGGAACTTGCTCTGTAGACCAGGCTGGCCTCAAACTCAGAGCTCTTCCTGCCTCTGTCTCCCAAGTGCTAGGATTAAAGGTGTGCGCCACCACTTCACCGCTTAAAGCATTTTTTTATTGTCTTTATTTTTTGAGACAAGGACTTACTTTGTAGCTCCAGTTGGCTTAGAAATCACTATATAGACTAGGCTAACATCAAAGTCATAGAAATCCTCCTGCCTTTGTCTTTGGAGTGCTGGAAATAAAAGTATGCACCACCATGCCTGACACAAAGTAGTTTTGATTTGCATTGTTCTGATGACTAGAGATGTCAAACTGGCCATTTATGTTTAAAATACTTAACAGTCATTTATATTTCTTCTTTTGAAAAGTGGTTGTTCATCTCGTTAGCCCATTTGTCTTTTGGCAGCTTTATTTGGTGTTTGACTTATGTAGTTCTTTGTTGAATTCTGGATGTTAGCTCCCATTAGAAAGATAGCTGGTGAAGATTTTCTCATTTTGTGGACTGCCTGCTTGCTGCGCTGATAATTTCCTTTGCTGCACAGAAACTGTTTCAGTTCATGTATTTCTCATATGACGATACTTGGGATGAGTTCTGTTTAGAAATTTCTTGCCCACCCCAGTGTCTTGACAAGTAGTCTCTGTTTTCCTCTAGAATTTTTAACATTTCAGGTTTTAAATTAATGTTTTTGATCAATTTCAGACTTATTTTTGTACAAGGCGAAGGATAAGGGAATGCTATTTTTCTCATCATGGGTTTCCAGTTCTTTCCCCAATGCATGTTTTTGCCATCTTTGCCAAAGCTGTAGGTTTGTTGGTTTATTTTTCAGATCTTTTATTATGTCCCATTGGTTGAACCTGTTTTTTTTTCTGCCATAACAAGGCTGTCTTTATCACTAAAGCTCTATTGTATAATTTGAGGTCAGATATTGTGATATCTTTAGCTGTGTTCTTAGATTTCCTTTGGTTATTTGTGATATTTTGTGGTTCCGTATTATTTTGTATTGCTTTTCTACATTGATGGAATATGGCATTGGAGTTCCTGGGTATTTCCTTGAATTTGTAGATTAATTTTGGTAGTAGAGCCATTTCCACAATATTCTATCAATCTAGAAGCCTAGGGGTCTTTCCATTGTCCAACATCTTCTCTGATTCCCTTTCAAAATGTCTAATTTTTAATTTTAAGATCTTTCTCTTCTTATGTTAGGTATATTCCTAGATATTTTATTTTTCAAAGCTACTATGAGTAAGAGCTTATTCTAATTTCTTTCTCTAAGACTTATAGTTGGTATATATGAAAGTACTTTGGAGAATATACACTCCAAAGCCAGACAGTGGTGGTGCACACCTTCAATCCCAGCACTTGGGAGGCAGAGAGAGGCAGATCTCTGAGTTTAAGAACAGCCTGGTCTACAGAGCAAGTTCCAGAAAAGCCAGAACTATACAGAGAAACCCTGTCTAAATCCTCCCAAATCCGTGACCTCCCAAACAAACACCCCCCCCCAAAAAAAACCCAAAAGGCTGGAAAGGCTAGAAGAAATCGGTGAATTTCTAACCAAAAGTAAAGCTACAGAGACTTAAACTAATTCATCTCAGGAAGCAAGTAAACAATGTAATCTAAAGTCTCCCTGAAAAGAAAGCCCAGCACAGGATGAATTTACTGCTGACTTCTATCAATCTTTCAAGCAATATTTACTGTTAATTCTTTGGCATTTGTTCCACAACATAGAAAAACAAAGGAACACTACTAAATTCATTCTACTAAGCCAGTATCATCTTGACACTAAAATCTGGGGAAGACAAAACGAAACAAAAAAATCTCGGATGAACACAAATGCAAACAATATGGCAAAAAAGCTCTTGCGAACTGAATTCCAGACATCAGAAGGGTCATACATCAGGACCAAGTGGGCTTCATCCCAGAGATGAATGGTTGATTCAACATGCATAGATCAATAATATAATACACCATAGAAACAAACCCAAGCAGAGAGGCCACATAATCATCTCAATTGATGCCAAAAAGACATTTGACAAACTTAAAAGCCTTGATGACATAGGACCTGGAGATGTTAGGAGTATGAATCATACCTCAAAGTCATTAAGGTTCTACACAATAAACTTATAGACATCATACTAAATAAAAACAAACAGATAATTTCTTGTAAAATCAGGACTGAGACGAGGATGTCCATTATCCCCTCTGTTATTCAGTATAGTACTTAAAGTATTAATGATGGCATTTAGACAAGAGAAAGACATAAAGAAAAAAATCAAACTGTCTTTATTTGTTAACTTTATTTATTCTTTAACTTTATAGTTAAAAGATGCTCTATAATCTAATTGGAAAGTCAACTTCAGTCATAGTAGTGTAGTTTAAAATCTTTTTTTTTCTTTTCGCATTTGAGACAAGGTCTCATTGTGTAACCCTGGCTGTCCTGGAAATCACTCTGTAGACCAGACTGTCCCCTGCCTGCTTCCTGAGTGCTGGAATAAAGGTGTGTGCCACCCCCCCACCCCCAGCTGTACCTTAAAATCTTTACAGGTCAGTTTTTTTTGTGTGTGTGTGAATACTCTAGGAGCTTGGAAGGATAGTACAATTGACTTACATCACTAAACACAGGCTCCTAATTGAGAAATAACCAAGATAGCTTCCTGATTTACATAGACTCTGATAATACATTCTAATTTGAACAATAATTTTAGGTAGCCACTTGACTAACTGTTAGGATTAATAGAAAAAAGATACAAGTTATGGTGGCATAACGTAGTTCAGTGCACATCCACCAACTCCTTACTCACCTTTCTCAACATCTCAGCTGCTGCCTGAGTTCACTCACCACTCAGGGGTTAAACCCTACATTTGGCCTTATGCACAGGTATTTTGCATAAAGGAAGAATTTCTGTCCTCTTCCAACCTCACTGAGAAAGTCTGTTGTAACATGAGGGCCGGCTTGTTGGGGTTTTTGTCCTGCCCAGTACCCCACAACCAGCAAGCCCCAGAGAAAAATCAATCACACAGAGATCTCTATAAGTTGTAAAGCTGATTGGCCCATTAGGTTAGACTACTTATTAGCTCTTATAACTTATGTTACCCCATTATCCTTATCTACGTTAGCCACATGGCTCAGTACCTTTTCCAGGGGGCAGCTTACATCTTTCCTCTCCGGTGGTCTGGGCAGGAATGGTGGAGGGAGCTTCCTGCTTCCTAGAATACTCCCAGTCTCTTTGCTCCAACTCTACTTCCTGTCTGGCTTTCCCACCTATACTGCCTGCCTGGCCAATCAGCGTTTTATTAAAATATGATTGATAGAATACAGACAATTCTCTCACACCATTTCCCTCTTTTTTTTAAACAAAGGAAAATACCCATAGTCCATTTGTTGGGAATGTGGGCATAGTATTTCAGGCTACTTCCTGCTGGTTGGGGGCGCTGATGATCTTATGGGGACCTAAAGAAAATTTAGAGTTATAATCAAGTCCTAACTGGAGTATCCTGTGAGTCTTGAACATCTCAGGCAACAGTCTTGAATCTGTTCTGTATGTAGAATTCAGACATCCAGACCATCTGTCCCTACTGGAGATTTCTCGGGTGACCTTCCTTGATCAAATCTGATTTTTCTTAGCTCAGAATGAATCCACAGCCTCTCATTTCCTGTGGAAACAAAAGCACAATCTCTTCTCCAAAGTAACATACCTTTTGACTTCAGTTTTGAAGCCAAGGTATTTTCAAAATACTTATCTTGGGTTAGTTCAGCAGCATTTATAAACAAAAGTCTTTTAGCAGCTGTTGCTCCTTCCTCAGCATTCAAACAATTCAAAGAGAGCATAATAGCATACAGTATCAAGAATCTCTGTTTATTTTCCATCTTTATGGGGCTTTACTTTAACCTCTATTTCTTATATTTTTATTTTTACTTTTAGAGACAGGTTCTCTGTATATCTTTGTCCTGGAATAACTCTGTAGACCAGGCTGTCCTTGAACTCACAGAGATCCTTCTGTCTCTGCCTCCCCAGTGCTGGGATTAAAGGTGTGTACTACCACACCTCAAAGTCACAGAGGTCAATCTACCTCTACCCCTTGAAGTCACAGAGGTCAACATACCTCTGCCTCCCATGCATTGGGATTAAAGGTGTGTACCACCACACCCTATTTCTCCCTTTCTTTCTTTTTTATTTTTAACGACTTTAACCTTTAGCCTACATATATTTTTAACACACTATAAAATATTTAGAGGTTTTCTTCCTCTTTGAATCCCTCTTTACTGTATATCTCTCTTTTTCTGACCACACAAGTATTCAATGGGTAGGACTAAAGTCATAGCTTTGACAGTTAGATCCAGCCCATTACTTAGCTTTCCAGCCTCATGGCTGAGATACCAGCCAGAGCTGTGTTCACTGCCACAACTCTATGGCGTTTCAAGGTCCTTGCCAGCAAGCAAGCTGCAGCATTCTGCTCACAGACCACACTCAGATGGACTGCCTGCCTGAAAGAGTCAGAGATTGCCCTGGCAGGACAGCCCAGAAAGCTGGCATTTTAAAACAACGCAGCTTTTTTCCTGCTACGGCTGAAAACTGAAAAGCATGCATTGAGCTTTTCATCAACACCGTTTAAGTGTTTCATGGCAGGACCTTTTAAAAGAGCTGCAAGGTTTTGCAGCTAAAGCTGAGTTAGAAAGCCTCTCTTAGATGAGAGTGTTTGCTTGCCTCTAGCAAGTAGAGCAGACCCGAGAAATTGCTGCTACCAAGAAAATATGCTTTACTCTATTCTTTCCCAAGCTTTCTCAAGCTTTCTGTGGATTCAGTTATCCACGCCGGTGCCATATGTAACATGAGGGCCGGCTTGTTGGGGTATCTGTCCCGCCCAGTACCCCACAACCGGCAAGCCCCAGAGAAAAATCAATCACACAGAGATCTCTATAAGTTATAAAGCTGATTGGTCCATTAGGTCAAGCTACTTATTAGCTCTTATAACTTATGTTACCCCATTATCCTTATCTACATTAGCCACATGACTCAGTATCTTTTCCAGTGGGGCAGCTTACATCTTTCCTCTCTGGTGGTCTGGGCAGAACTGTGGAGGGAGCTTCCTGCTTGCCAGAATACTCCCAGTCTCTTTGCTCCACCCCTAATTCCTTTCTGGCTTTCCCGCCTATACTGCCTGCCTGGCCAATCAGCGTTTTATTAAAATGTGATTGATAGAATACAGACAATTCTCCCACACCAGTCTGTTGCTAAGGACCTATGTGGCAGCAATAGCAGGAGACTAGAGAGAGTCTAGGTCTTTGAGTCCTAGAAGCCGTTTTCCAGAGTGGAGGCTGCTGAGTGTTCTTTATGGAGAGTTAAGGATGGGACATTGCATTGCTGAGTTAGCTAACACTTATTCTAAAGTCACTTGTTAAACACTGGCCACTATTCAGGTGTTTGCTGAGGGATGGGTCACCGTGATTGAGAATTTGCAGAAAGGGACTGACACATGGTGATCACTTGGCTGCAGAAGAGCGCACAGATGTGTAAGATATTCTTCAATTATATATTTAAATTCCCCATTTTCACTGGACTCACGCTGGTTATGAGAAATACCTCATGACAGAAGGAAACCTGTTGTGCTTTTCCCGAAGGGAATTTTATATTTTTGATCAGCCATAACCTTAACTAATCCATAAAGCAACCATTTAGGTTTTAGGGTTGAAATCTGGGCACCTTCTTCCTAAGTTAGCTCTGCCTTTACAATGTAGTTCCCCCAATATTAATATTAAGGCAGTTCATATGTACTAATTATGTGACCAAAGCTTGGCTTTTGTGGATTGATTATGCAATGCAAACGGTAACAACTCGTAACAACTTAGAGAAAACTGTCTAGAGAATCTTGCCAAATCTAAAATTGCCTTTCATTTTTAATATCCCCAACTGTTCTTGCACTGTTGGTGATAGTCAATGTGGCCCCCCACTCCCCTGCCCTGTCTGCTGAGGCAAGAAGATCTTCCTTCCACTTCCAGCCTGAGTTCCTTCCTTTTCTTCATCCCTCTCCTGAAGAGGCAGCTTCTGCCTCTCTCCCTTCTCCCCACTTCTCTCCTTCCCCACTCCTCTCTCTCTCTCTCTCTCTCTCTCTCTCTCTCTCTCTCTCTCTCTCTCTCTTTCTCTCCCTCTCTCTCCCTCTCTCTCTCTGCTCTTCTGCCTTCTCCCCTTCCCCCTTTCTCTTTCCCCTCCAAAATTAGTAAATAATTACCCACTTTCTCTGCATGGCATGCCTATCCATCTCTGTCTCTCACCCACCACACTGCCACCTGCCACCACCTCTTGGGGACCCACAGCATTTAGTTTTACCATTACACAATGTACTTGCATTTGGATCGAACCTTATATGCAGCCCTGCTGAAAAGGTGATACATATGTATCTAATTTTATAAGTCTCATGTAGATTAGATGTAGTCAAAACACACATGCTCCAGGTCCATCTATTTGAGCTCTTGCCATTTCCTTAGTATTTGTCAATAAGGAACCAGTAAACGCTTTTGCTGTTCCCTTTGTATATAAGAGGAGAATTCATTACCAGGCCTTTTGCCTCTTTGGCTATGATTTATGCTATTAGGCTTAAAGCCACCTTGCCAGCAGGGACTACAGAAGGGGCACATGACCAACATTCTATTTACTAGTCCTGCCAGTTGATGTTGCTAAGCTAAATCAAGTGCTCTGATGTGAAATTGAAATATTTTCCCATTCTGTCCTATTGTAGAACTTGCATTCAAGTTGGTGGCATTATTGAGCCCAAGGCTTCATGAATGTTAGACATGCTTTGTACCACCGAGTTATTTCCCTGGCCCCAGACATTTCTCCAAAGATGATGTACAAATGGCTAGCAGGCATATAAAAATGTAAAACTATGCAACACCATTAAGCATTAGGTAAATTAAAATAAAACCCATATACCACCTTATATCTGCTATAATAGTTATTATCAAGAAATAGGGTTGGAGAGATGGCTCAGTGGTTAAGAGCACTGCTTGCCCTTCCGAAGGTCCTGAGTTCAGTTTCAGCAACCACACGGTGGCTCACAACCATCTGTAATGAGATCTGGTGCCCTCTTCTGGCCTGCATGCAGACAGAATGCTGAGAATACTGTATGCATAATAAATAAATAAATTAAAAAAGAAATAAAAGATGTTGGACTGGAGAGATGGCTTAGCAGCTAAGAACACTGACTTGCTCTTCCAGAGGATCCAGGTTCAATTCCCAGCACCCATGTGGCAGCTTACAACTGTCTGTAACTCCAGTCCAGGGGACTGGACACATACAGCAAAATACCAATGCAAATAAATTGTTTTTTTTTAAAAAAGATACTAAATATTTGCAAGGATGTGGGAAAAACAGAATCCTATATACTGTTGATGGAAATATAGATTGATACAGGCATTATAAAGGACAGTATAATAGTTCCTCAGATATTTAAAATAGAACTATCTTGTGACCCAGCAATCCAGTTCCTCTTTTGGACACAAACTAAAAGGATATAACTACAGCAGTGTTTATCAAAACACTATTCATGAGCCAAGCTAAATCCTGATATTGGATGTATCATGGATTCTACATCTCAAATGTTATCACTCCATATACAAATACACAAGAATTTCAGTTTCTCTAAATCTTAGAGAAGAGTTGGGCCTACTGTCTTTGCACTTCAAGATCCCAAAAAGGATGGATATACAGAGATTGCTGCTAGTGAGTAGAAAATTCCAGAAATTAAATTGAAAACATTAAGCCACGTTGGCTATCTCCTTTCACCACCTGAAACTTATCCTGGTGTGATTATCATTTTTCTTCTCCTTTCCTAACAATTAAGCTTTTAACCTGGGCAGTGGTGGTGGTGGTATCCCATTCCTTTAATCCCAGCACTCAGGAGGCAGAGGTAGGCGGATCTCTATGAGTTCAAGGACAGCCTGGTCTACAAAAGCTAGTTCCAGGACAGGCTCCAAAGCTACAAAGAAACCCTGTCTTGAAACAACAAAAACAAAACAAAAGATTCATTTGGTATTGACATCATGTATTGTGTTCATTGGCCATTTGCTTTCCCTGCTCTGTTCCCTTCTTCTTACTATTAGATGACATGATTCCACCGCAGACACGAACTCTCATAGAAAGCATTCCACAATCCCCACCCCTTCCCGTCAAGCCTGAGCACTCCCCCCTCCCCCGCTCCTGTATCCCACCAAGCAACCCCACTGCTGCTGCAGGACACAGCTGCACAGATCATTTCCCCTGACTCATGCTTTGAACTCAGAGGGAAACTGTTGCATAGCAACAGAAGCTGAGAACCAAAAATCATTCCTGGAAGGAAAAGTGGGCCCAAGTAATGCCAATGCTATTGGAAAAGTGGACGAAATCTCCAAACCACCATCTCCTCTTTCTGCTAAGTTCCTCCATCTTGTGCACCTAACCCTGCGTGCTCAGCACTATCCTGGAAAAACGTGACAACTCACTAATTTCTCCATTTTGTGAGCAACCCAAGATTTCATTCACAGAAAGGGTTTGCTTTTGCAAAGTGTCTGTGAGCCACACAGAATGCATTCCATCTTCAGGATCACCCTGAAAAAGAATGGAATCTATCCCACTTTCCTCACTGAACAAGAAACTTTTTCCAAGATGGTGAGAAGCAAGCCTACCTTTCTGGCAGGTATAGGTGCAGTAATACAGAAGGTCACAGAGGTGAGAGTCCACAGGCCTGGGTTCTAGTTCCAGCTTTTGAAAATACCCAAAAGTGTTCCCAGTCCAGTATCTCAGCCAGTGAGTTGATTGTCCAGGTATTCATTTACCATGGAGTGGCGCTTGTTTTAAAAGCTATCTGCTGCCCTCCTTTCTGTCTCCCCTGTCCTCTTCTAAGCTTTAGGAGACCGTTCTGTCATCTGTCAGGGAAATCTTAAAAACAGACCACATGTAGCATTCAAAGGACTCAACTCTCCCCCATTACCACCCTCAACTTGCTGGTGTGAGGAAAGCTGTCTTGCTGTTCATAATCACAATATCAGGAACCAGTATTCTATGCACACAGACATGACTGTACCACCCTGATAGGGATTGAAGATAGCTCTGATAAGGGAAAACATGCAATTTTTATTGCTGGTCACCTTTGTTATAATTGACTCATCTGGGTTTGAACCACAGTGTTCACTTATTTCTTACATCAAAGTCCCCTTCACCTCAGAGTTTTCCCAATAAGCCAACAGTCTCCTAGTGTCCCTCCTGATAGCTAATTCTCAGAAATTACACACACACACATTTGGAGTCACACATTTGCAAGTCTGTTTTCAAATTTTCTTTACATCTGAAAGAATAAACATACGTTTCATTTGACATTGACATCATATACTTTATTCATTCACCTGTTCTGTTTTCTCCATTACAGTGTTAGATAATATGACCACACTGCAGACATGAGCTCTTCCACAATGTATTCCATAAAGACACCAAGACCTCCCCCCATTTCCCTCCTCTACAGCCATGCCCTCAGAGTAAAGCCCTGAGCAGAGGCTGGCATTGATATAAGAAAGAAATGAACACTGTGATTCTAAGTCAGATGAGACAGTTATATAAATTGTGAGCAGGGACAGCATTGTAGCTATCCTCATGTGGGAAGGTCGAGGGTACTCACGGGAAAGGATTGAGTACTTTCTAGGTTTTTTTTTTTTGGAGGGGAGGGTTTTGAGACAGGGTTTCTCTGTAGTTTTGGAGCCTGTCCTGGAACTCACTCTGTAGGCCAGGCTGACCTCAAACTCACAGAGATTCGCCTGCCTCTGTCTCTCCCTAGTGCTGGAATTATAGGCGTGTGCCTCACCCGCCAGGCAGGATTGAGTCCTTTCAAAAGCACAGCTGGTCTACTTTTAAGAATCCACTGACAGAGGACAGAGCGCTCTTCTATAGCTGAGGAGAGCAGCTAAGTGAGTGACAGCTTACTTTGAAAACAAGAAAAAGAAAATTGATAAACAAGGACCCAGACCATCAACTCACTTGGTGAAATACTGGCCTGGGATATTTAGAGCATTTTTACATGTCATTTCAGAGCACATATTAGTTCACAGAAAACAATGCTAGAAACGACATACAGACATCCCTAGGAGCCCCAACTGGATCCAGTGGGTGGTGTCCTGTTAAGAACTGGGCATTCCTGGGTGTGGTAGTGCAGCTCTGTATTCACACAGCTCAGGAACCACGGATAACAGGATCAATAGCAGCCTGCAGCAAAAAGAAATTCAACTAAAATAAAATCACAAAAGATATGCCAACACCAGTTATAACAACACTCATCTGTGATCCTAATGACAAGGATGAGTGAGGAAATATGACCACAAATTTGAGGTCAACCTGGGAAACTAATAAAATTCTGTCTCTGGCCACGGGCAGTGGTGGTGCATGCCTTTAATTCCAGCACTCGGGAGGCAGAGGCAGGTGGATCTTTGTGAGCCTGAGGTCAGCCTGGTCTATGAGAGCTAGTTCCAGGACAGGCTCTAAAGCTACAGAGAAACCCTTTCTCAAAATAAAATAAAAATAAAATTCTGTCTCAAAGTATACATGAGGAGGCATTGGGGGAATCATAGCTTAGTGGTAGAACACTTACATAGCAAGTGCAAGACCCTAGGTTCAATTCCCCGTATCACAATAAAAAAGAATCAGTTATTTTTGCCACTCATGAAACTTGGTGGCAGAAATAAATACTAGGAGCCTAATTCCATTCACTGAGATATTTTGTATTCTTTTTTTTTTTTTTAAAAAAATAAAACCTTTCTGTTAGCTATACTGTGGCAGGAGAATAGAGATTTGAAGAAAGTTGCCTCAAGATTAGCACACAAAGAAAGCCTTTGGAAAGAGAAAGACTGGAAGCCCTTCTTCTGAACTTCAGTTAACAAAGGGAGCGTATGCAAGAAGGTCAGCATCAGATAAGAAAGGAGGATGCAATGTAAATATGCCACAAAGGGTCACATGGCCTCATGGTCCAGCGCTTTGGGGGCTTTGTCTGAAGCTCACGAGCTCATCCTCATTCTTGTGTTTTCCTTAATAAATAATCTCCATTTCTATTTCTAACTTTATGTCTCTTGTCGAATTCATCACCCTCGGAACAAGAACTTGTGTTTCAGCAGGTGCCCCTGGACTCAGATCCACTACCATTACAACAGAAATCTGTTTTCCTTTTGAGTTCTTAAAATACAACAGAGGAACCAGACTGGTAGATCTGCAAGGCTAATGACCATCAGAGAGAACACTTTCAATGGGGCAGCGGAGGAAAATGTTATTGAGTGAAACAAGGGGTTAAAAGCAAGACCTTATTGTCTGGACCAAAGTTCCTCTGTCAGTCATTATTATAATCTATTTTTTATTGGACATACTCTCTTAGGTGAGAACACAAAGCTGTTAATTCCAAAAAAAAGTAATTGTTACTAAAAATGCACTGCTTTGTGCTATATAATGTTTCTTTTCACTAGCACATTAGCGGTAGGTACTGCTAATATGTCTATTCTTCGGGAGCGGAAACCAGGGAATCGCAATCTTATTTATTTACTTATTTATATACAAAATACATGGTCAGAACAAGGGTGAGTGGAGATTCCAACCCAGAAATTATGTTTCCATAAATTACTTGCGTGCCAAGCATGAGCTAGGCACAAAACACAAAATACGGAAGAGAAAGAGTTACAAACTCAAGGCAAACGCAACAGAAATGACACACTGAGGGCGGGAATTAGTCCAGTAGCTTAAATGGGTAACGAAAAACTATTCACACAAGAAAGTGAGTTCCCGCTTCAGAGACTGATAACCTTGTGAGTCAACCTCAAGCAAACGAGAAAGGGCAGATCAGGCATTTTATGTGTTTTAGCATTATAGACGCCGGGCTTCAAGAATGAATCGGCCTGCCAATGCCCTACAACTCCCAGGTCAAACCCTGGTGGGAGGTTGGAGCCATATGGGGATGCGTCCGGTATGCTACTGTGTCCGGTGTGGTCCCGGAAAGATGCGGCGAGATTCTCTGTGGCTTTGCCATCGCCGCCGCTCCCGGAAGCCAGAGAGGAGAGGGTTAGCGGGGAAATCACAGTGCGTTTTCCCGGTTCAAAACAAGAAAAATAGTGGGTTGGGGGTGGGGTGGAAAGCTACTAATGGCACGGAGAAAGGAGAATTGAAATGAGTCGGAGGGATTAAGACTAGGACTGAACTGCGGGCGACCACTGATGACGTCCAGGGGCAGGGGCTTGTCGCTGTTTCCGGTGTGCTGAGTACTGGATTGGTGGTCTTTTGTTTATTTGTGGTGGGCGAAGCACGGGATTTAGGAGTGGGAAAGATGCCAGCAAAAAACGTGTTACCACGCCCCTCCTCACCCCCCTCCCCCAGCATGCGTGTGCGTGTCTGCACTACTCGATTTTCTTAGTTCCTAGTTTCAGATTTGGCTCCTGATGGGATGACTGGTTGGCACTGAAGATAACTGCCACTCCTGCTGTGTTCTAGAGATTGCATTAGAGGTTCGGAAGTAGGAAATGAATTAGAGTTTATAAATTGTACCCTTTACATCCCGCCTGTTGCCATCAGTCCTGCAAACAGAGGTTCCGACAGTACAAGGGCATATTGCTACTACCTCGAAAAAGAGTCAGCGACCAGCCTTCCCTGCCTGATGTGCGAGGCTTGAACAGCTTTAGAGGAAATGAGGGCAAAACTTTCTCCTCCAGGCAATTCTCCTGGCACATTTCAACCCTGTTTTAGCTCCAGGTGCAGTAGCTATTTGGGGCGAGGAGTAGCACATAAGATCCAAACTAGCGAATTCTGCAGAAAGGCAGAACCTATTCGGGAGGGTCAGTTTCACTCTGTGAAGCCCCTGGTTTAAACAGCGTGGGTATTGCTGGCTTGAGTATGCGATAGGCATCTGTTGCAATTCTTTGTGTTTTCTAGTCACACAATACACAGCAGGAAATCTGGCACCTATCAGAAAACCTAAGAAAACACTTAAAAAAACACCCAAATTTTTCTTCATTGAAAGTGTTAATGTATATAGGTGTTTTGCTTGCATGTATATCTGTACAATACATTCATGAAGTGCCCACAGTGGCCAAAAGATGGCGTTGGATCTCCTGGGAATGGAGTTGCAGACAGTTGTGAACTGCTGTATGGGTGCTGGGAATTAAATACGGGTATTCTGAAAGTGCCCTGAACTACTGGCCCATCTCTTCAGCCCCACTAAGTAAACTTAAGGCTTTGGAATCATCCAAACTGTTGCTTTGTTAATGGACAAACAGTAGCATAGCAGCTAATACAAGTCAATAGTTTTCAGATTGCTCTGGGCATCCCAATCATCTGGAGAGCTTGTTAAAACAGAGTGCTGGGTTGAATCCACATAGTTGCTTTTTTTAGTTATTGTGGTTTGAGCTTTGAAATGTCAAGTCCTAACAAGTACCCAGGACATGGAAACACCACTGACACCAGGACAAGTCTTAGAGAAGTGGTGGTCTACACAGAACTAATGTAAGTAAACCTAATTTCTGTTCCAAATTGCCAAGTGTTGTTTCTTTTGTGCTGCATCTGGAAACTTTCCTCCTTCCCCTCCCAGTACACATTAACAAGAAACAAAACAAAACAAAACAAAATTTCATACATGCCTGTAAAACTGAATTCACAGTTTTGACCAAAGGTGGGAAGAGAGAAACTCTCAGTCTGTTGACACCTTGCTCTTAGCAATGATACAATTTACAGAAAATATTAAATTTTGGGAACATGTCCCTGAAGGTAGAGCTATGGAATCACATTAACCCAACCGGGAAAAAGCTCTTTCCAATGCCAGGTTCTGTTGGGATGATCCGTTTTCATTCCTGACAGGACACTTCCTGAAGGAATCCTAATTCCCAGGACTCTTTACTAAATTAGGAAATTGGTAAGGAAGTCTAGGCCCACTCACAAATGGATTCTGTTTACATATGATACAGGTAATATTTTATTCAGTTTGACCTGTATTTTCTTGTGTATTGACAAATTGTCTACAGAGATGTTAGGCTACAGCGATGTTATATATATGAATGTCATGTGGAATAATTAAGTCAAACTAATCAGCATATGTATCACCCCTAGCGAGAAGCTTGTGTTTGCACAGCTCACAGTGTTCCTTTTAATATGAGTTACAGTTGTCCTTATCTCTGCTAGGTCACAAAGAAGAATTTCTGCCTCTCTGGCCGGAGTTGAAATGGTTTAGGATCATTTAGTGCTCACCAAGGGTGATGGAAGGGAAACGTTCAGGGAAAATTACCTGGAAGTGTTCTGGCTGGGGCTGTGCCTCAGCAGCCAGAGTGGAAAGGTTGAGTCATAGAGCCTCATCAAGGTGTGCTTATTGAGTTCCAAACTGCCAGCTTCTGGCATAAGGATAAGCAAGGTGGTTGTTTGGATTAATTGTCTTTCAGCTCAGGCATGGTAACAAAGAAGTCCGACAGCTGCCAGTTAGGGAATCAAGTTGCTCCCTGTGCAAAGGACTTCATGTAGGTAGAGGAAAATGAAGATCAGAGTGCAGGGACCCCAGGCATCTGCCTACAACCCCAGCATCCAAGAGGCTGAAACATCCTGGGAAGTGGAAGTCCACAGTTCTCCCTCACTCCCTACCTTGAAATCTTCCCACCACCCTGAAAATGGCCAGGACACATCTTCAGAAGTTTTTAAATGATTTTACACTCGTGTCATGTTGCTTCCAAAATATTTCCCCAGGAAAGTCACGCAACAAAACAAATGAAACCCCAGACCAAATAAACAGACATATTTCTCAGAGCAACAAGGATAACCTACATCTGTATGCATCTTCCCAGAGGGCCAGCAAGATATTAGACTACTGACAAGAATATCAGGCACGGGTCAGATAAAATATGACGTTATGTGACAGAGAACAAAATGGATGGCACCAGATGTCTGAGAACCTCCAAAAGTAAACGGTGATTAATGAAGGGAAATCAGGACAGGCAGTCAATGCAGGATCCTGGAAGAAGGAACTGAAGCAGAACCATGGAGAAATATTGTTTACTGGTTTTCTCTCTGTGGCTCCCTTAGCATGCTTTCTTATTAAAACCAGGACCAGCTTCCCAGGAAGATTACCAACCACAGTGGCCTGGCCTTTCCACATGGATCATGAATCAATAAAATGCCTTACACACTTGCCTACAGGCAATCTGGAGAAGGCATTTTCTCAGCTGAGTATTTCTCTTCCCAAAAGACTCTAGCTTGTACCTATCTGACATCCCTCAACACTCCCTCCAAAACCCCAGAGGAATAAGAGTTCACCACAATTATGACAGAGAGGCTTAGCAGCAAGTGGCAGACATGGTGACTGGGGCAGAAAAACTGAGAGCTCACATCTTAGATGTAATATAAAGCACACACACACACACACACACACACACACACACACACAGAGAGAGAGAGAGAGAGAGAGAGAGAGAGAGAGAGAGAGAGAGAGAGAGAGAGAGCGCAGGGGAGAATATGAAAATATTAGGAATTATGCAAAGAAACCTCAAAGGCCACCCAAATTTTGTAGTTCCTCCAGAAAGGTCACATCTAGTATTCTCAAAAGAACCTGCCACCAATTGTTAAAATCCATAAGCCTAGAGGGGACAGTCTCACTAAAACCACCACATTCCACTCACTGGCCCCCATAGTCTTATGGGAGTACCACAATGCAAAATTCACTTAGTACAACTTCAAAGTCTCCATATTCTTTCTCAGTCTTAACAGTCCCAAGTTCAAAGTATCTTCTGAGACTCAAGGCCCTGTCTTAAACATATAACAACAACAAGAACAACAACAACAACAATAATAATAATAGCATATTGCATATTTCTAAGATATCATGGCATAGAATATAGATTACCATTCTGAAAGGGAGGGGTACCTACAGTGAGGAATTCTGGAGCAAGGCAAACCACAACCCAGCAGGGCAAACACCAAATTCTCTAGCCCTATGTTCTGTGCAAAAGGGCTTAGATGGCTCTGCCCTGTCTGCTTTGCTTCCCTCAGCATACATCTATCTTGCTCTTGAATTGTTCCCAAACATGTATGTAACTCTCGTTGGCAGATGTTTCATGGTTCTGGCATCTTCAACATCTTATGCTCCCCAAGGCAACCCAGACTTCAAGTAATGGCCTCTCCGAGGTTTTTTGTTGTTGTTGTTGTTGCCATTTTTTAATTGATATTTATTGAGCTCTACATTTTGTTCTGCTCTCTCCCTGCCTCTCCCCTCCCCCTTCAATCCTCCCCCAAGGTTTCATGCTCCCAATTTACTCAGGAGAGCTTGTCTTTTTCTACTTCCCATGTAGATTAGATCTATGTAACTCTCCCTTAGTGTACATAGATACAGCCTCAGTCATTCTAGGTTCCTTTACTCATTTCAGAAGGAAGAACAGAAGTGACAAAATTCAGACTCTTTTTCCCATCAAAACTTGGTGACAAGCCACCTTTTAGGGATATTGTATTTTTCTTTACTCCACAGAGAAGGATTTCAGAATGAGTCCATTCATCATATGTGTGTGTGTGTCCACACGTAGGCACACACACATGCTTTTATAACTTCAATCCTCTCTGTTTTTACTTCACTAGGTTTATGACTTTAAAGACACTCAACAGTGCCCTCTTGTTTCTAATAGAAACTGTATACTAACCAAAACTGCGAGTAAATAATAAAAGTAGTGCGTTGACTTTATTCATTATAAACATGACTGGAGTGTGTAAATGGAATTTTATGCCAAGTGGGATTCTTGGAAATAGTCCCCAGAACTGAACAGACTTATCCACTTGACAGTGCATCAGTGGGGTGGGCACAAGATATTAGACTTCAGTGTATATCTATCTGGTGTATATTGTCTGCGTGTGCTCATAGAAAGTGTATATCTGGTGTATATTGTCTGCATGTGCTCATAGAAAGTGTATATCTATCTGGTGTATATTGTCTGCATGTGCTCATAGAAAGTGTATATCTATCTGGTGTATATTGTCTGCATGTGCTCATAGAAAGTGTATATCTATCTGGTGTATATTGTCTGTATGTCCTCAAAGAAAGTGTATATCTATCTGGTGTATATTGTCTGCATGTGCTCATAGAAAGTGTATATCTATCTGGTGTATATTGTCTGCATGTGCTCATAGAAAGTGCATATCTGGTGTATATTGTCTGTATGTGCTCATAGAAAGTGTATATCTATCTGGTGTATATTGTCTGCATGTGCTCATAGAAAGTGTATATCTATCTGGTGTATATTGTCTGCATGTGCTCATAGAAAGTGTATATCTATCTGGTGTATATTGTCTGTATGTGCTCATAGAAAGTGATTTTTTTTCCACTCTGGGCCAAAAAGCAAGTTTCAAGTCAAATTCTTTATGAAGCATTTGTCAAGGTGAATAAATATTACCCATTTCTGATTGTGCAATCACAAGACAACTTAGGAAAGACCCTTCGTTGCTTGGGAAAGCAGTTTGTAATGGTCTCTCACTGCCTTCGCCCCAGCGACTGCAATGAAGGTTTCCCTTTAGAGGACGTTGGAAATGGTTAAAATGTCAAGAGTTTGTGAATTGCACCATCTGAAGAAGCCGTGTTTACAGAGAGTGATTGGCTGGTTAGGAGTTCAGGTCTGTGGAGAGACTGAAGTGGTGCAGGTCCAGAGGCAAATTGCTTTATCTCTGGCTAGTTCTAACCGTGACACCCATTCTTTGTCCTCCTTAGTGTCAGAACTAACATCCTGTGACGAATGGGTAGAAACTGTTTGGAATCTATTAGCTAACCAGACCACTAGCTTCCTCCAACTCAAAAGCTAACTAGGACTGTCATCAGATAGCATCTTGGGCCCATAGGAGTGCTTCCTCCATTTTGCTGTAACCATGTCTCTGATGTACCCACCAACGTGTTTTAAAACTTGCCCTGATTTCTGACTTTCTATGTTCTGCAAAACTATAAAGTTTGATGAAACTTCTTCCACTTTGGAACATGGAATTTGGGGTAACCTAAATCAGCATTCCCTGATCTTGGCCACTCAAAGTTACTCCAGAATCAACTATCTTTTTCCTTTTAAGGTGAGAATTACATATGGCTGTGTACATATGGAATGTGAACTCGTCTTAAATTTCTTAGGAGATTTTCCATATATAAGTCAAATACACATTACAGATAATATGTGTTATTCCTGATGAGGCTTAGATGAAGGTTCGTTGAGGTCACTCTGACTTGCACCATGGTTAAGGAGCAGGACAGAGGGCCATAGTCATAATCCTCCAGGAAGGAAAGAAGGCAGACCCCTTTTGGGGCATATTGGTTAAGAGGATCCCAGCTCCAGGTTCTTCAGCGTCTGCATTTGATCATTTTTTTTCTTTTTCTTTTTTAAATGTTTTTTCGAGACAGGGTTTCTCTGTAGCTTTGGAGCCTATCCTGGCACTAGCTCTTGTAGACCAGGCTGGCCTTGAACTCACAGAGATCCGCCTGCCTCTGCTTCCCGAGTGCTGGGATTAAAGGTGTGCGCCACCACCGCCTGGCCGTCTGCATTTGATCTTATCACAACCCAAAAAATGAGGTACTGATTATTGTTCTTTAAAAAGATAATAGTTTGGGATGCCCCGAGCGGCCTGTGAGGCAGGCAGAGGCTGCCGCCAGAGCAGTGCAGGTTCCCCGGACAAGTGGCAGAGTCAGGTGGCTGGATGTGGTGGACGGCAAAATAAATGAACATAAGGCTATACATAAAGCTAAACATTTATTACTTAGAGAAGAGGAAAACAGAGAGACATGGAGAAAAACATAGAGAGAGACAAAGACACGTGTGCACACACCAAGAGACGGGGATAGAAGAGAGGGAGTTAAGATGGCAACCAGAAGGTCAGAAGTGACTGGAAGTGGGCGTGGTTAGTCCTTAAAGGGACTGCAAAGGAATAACATTCCCGGATTCTTTTTATAATAAAAAGTAGAAGGTTAGACATTACAGTTTAAAGGAATTGGGGTGGCGAATTCTCAAGACTGCTTCCAGCTGATTTGTGGGCGTCATCTTTGGGGGGTGGGATCCGAGAGAAGGCTGGGTGGTATAGTTGGTCTCTGCTCCTGACAGGTGTCTGTGGCATGGAAATGTCTGGTGTCCCTTGTACCTGGTTATGGTGTTGGCAGATCAGAGGACAAAGTTAAATTAAGAAAAAAAATTTTAGGACCAGGGAATTGTGGGGTTATGCATCTGACCTGTTTACGGTGGGTTCTTTAATTCAGCTCCCTGGAACTCATAAGAACTCCTTGGGTTTGTAAAAACAGAATTTTTAGACGTATAATGAAAAGTATTTTTTTATTTGGTGAAGCAACCTGGCAAAACCTCTTAGCTATCAAACTGTCAGAGATCTTTGAGAAGGATAAGATTTTATTTGAGTTACTGATTAAAAAATGACAGAGAACTTACTTGGTTGGCACCCAGAGCTACTCTTTTGGGTCCTCCACGGCTGCTGAAGGTTGCATTTGACCTTTGTTGTTTAGCGCAGAGCCTGTCAGGCTTCAGAAGACCCTGTAGACTAAGAAATCTGTAGGAAGACAGGCCTACCTTGACCTGGGCAGCTAGGCTGTCGATTCCAGTGATTCTGTCCACATTTGGAGGTCTCCAGTTTAGGTGAAAGGCAGTTTTTGCCCAATGGTCAGCGCTTGGCAGTTGAAGCGAACTGCAGATGGACGCTGGTCTGTGACTGTTTGTCTTCTGTCTTCTTGGAGGAAACAGAGTGCTTGCTAGGAGCCAACCTGTCTCTTTTTGTTATGAAAAGTTTTTTAAATAATTAAACATTTAAATATCGCATTTCCCAGATCTCTGAGCAGTTGAGGGCTGATTATAAGGTATAGCTGCAGTATAGAATCTGACTGGAAGGTTGGGTCTGAGTTTGACTGTACTGACTCTTAATAGGTAAGATTCACATTTGTAAAAAGACAGAAAGAAAGAAAAAAAAACTGTAACATTAAGATTAGTGGCAGAATTGACAATGGTAGAGAATAGCTTAATATTAAATATAAGAGAGGTAAAAGTACATACCAGTTTAAAATATGAGACTTATGATTTTGTAGTCTGAAATGAGATGAAATGAACAATCATTATACATAGAAAGATTGAACAGGAATTAGGCAAAGTGCATGCTTCTGATGGGCCCTATCAAAAAGCATGTCACTATGCAAAACACCTGTAATCAGAGTTAACAAGAGGGTTTCAGTGAACACCAAGGAGGGGGAGAGAGAGGAAAGGCAGGACATACATAAGAATGGGAGAGTTTGGTTATGTGACCTGGCTCTCAGTTGATCTAGCGATAAAGTCACCTGACCCCAATGAACATGGCAGCGACCACGTGTTGCGGGGGAAAAGTTACAATTTTTGAGCTGTAAGGATTTTAAGCTTAATAAAGAGTGACCTAAAGGCGTGATCTGCCCTGTTGCTGAGCCACCATGCTGAACCATAAGCCGCAGAGGGGAGCAAAAGGTTGGAACCGAAAAAACTGCACCATGTTATGGCCGGCAGGAATTTTAAAAGCCAGGGGCCGCCTGCCATGAGAGGTTGTTATTTAGAATGTAAATCATGAAAACCCACGCAAACAGACAATTTAAAGACGGATAGGTGTGGAGGATTTTAAGTAAGGCATATTTAGGCTGGTACGACTTGCTTTTCCAGGTCAAGACCGTGAAAAACCCGCAAAAACTGTGGCATCTCGAGCCTACGGGGAACGGCTTCCCATTTAGGTGAGATGTAAGTGAACATCCGAAACATGTGCCCAGGTGTCCAAGGTGCCCATGTGGGATGCTATTGGCTGAACCGGATCAGCCCTTCCATCCGTGAGAAAGATAGGAAGGAAGAAAAGAATGAAATAAGAGAGGAAGAAGACTGGAGGCCCCGGGCCCCTAGGTGTGGGAGTGCTGGGAGCTGGTCAGGCCAGCTGTCCCAGGCACGGGCTTAATAGGATGCAAACCGTAATGAACGCCAGCAAAGGGGCGAAGAAGTACCCCCCCCCCCAGCCTAGAATTACCAGGAGGACCGGTCAATCCCGGGTTAAAAAGGCTCAGTTAAGCTTGCTGGAGTGGGGAAACTCACAATTAGAAGCTGGTGTTGTTTGTAGGAATGAGTCCAGGCAGTTGGAACACGTAGGTCAGTGTTGAGGAAGGCCCTCGGTCCTGATTCTGCCCTGGAAGTTGGTGCTCAGAGTCCCGGACAAAAGGTGAAGCTGGAACCCTGGCCCTTGGCGGGTGAATCTCTCGAGTCCACGGCACCAATATTGTTCTTTAAAAAGATAATAGTTTGGGATGCCCCGAGCGGCCTGCGAGCCAGGCAGAGGCTGCCACCAGAGCAGTGCAAGTTCCCCGGACAAGCGGCAGAGTCAGGTGGCTGGATGCGGTGGACGGCAAAATAAATGAACATAAGGCTATACATAAAGCTAAACATTTATTACTTAAAGAAGAAGAAAACAGAGAGACATAGAGAAAAACATAGAGAGAGACAAAGACACGTGTGCACACGCCAAGAGACGGACAGAAGAGAGGGAGTTAAGATGGCAACCAGGAGGTCAGAGGTGGCTGGGAGTAGGCGTGGTTAGTCCTTAAAGGGACTGCAAAGGAATAACACTGATCTCCCCTCATCATAGATGTGTATGACTGCAAAGAACCTACCTTCTCTTAGGCATAGATCTGGGTGGCGAATAAGATGCTTACTAGGCTCCTGTCAGAGATTTCCTGAGAGTTTGGGTACCTGGAATGGCTCGTGGGAGGGTTATATAGCAAATGTGAACAGACACACCCTGCTGTCAGGGTTGGTCTCTGCTCTCCTTATGTTTATCTCAAGTTTTTAGGAGCCAGGCTTGGGGCCACTTTCCCTTGTACTAGAGGAGGTTTATATTAGGTCTGGAGGTAGAAACTCTCAGGAGTCAGTGTTTCTTCTATACTTTATGAACATTTGAATTTGTAGAAGATGTTAGGCTGTGTGTGCTTAGCAAATAGAGCTTGCCTCTGAGGACAGAGAAGGGAAATATCTAGACAGAAATGCGGGAAAAAGATGTTTACATGTGCCTCTAGGAATAGAGACCTGAGCAGTGCTCCATTTCAGTGCCAGCAGAGGCTCCTCCATGTCAACTAAGCCTGGGTGCCTAACGGCCAGGCAGACTCTCTGAGGGAAAAGATGAATGAAGCTGGGTCCAGAGTCTTGAAGGCCCAGGGTCTGCTCTGGCCAGTGCCAACCCAACCTTAAGCAGTTAAGATATAATGACTGATGAATAAAGGGGATATAGCATAAATTCCTACAGGAGAATCATTGGCAAAGAGTACTTTTGAACATTTGTAACACTTCCTATCCAGTTATCATCTTTTTAGTAGTATTTATCCCTGTCAACTATAAGATGAGGGCACCTGTTTCTTCAGATGTGTGCAATGATGTGTTTTCTTAATGCTATCAAATAACAGCGAAGGACAGACTTCTGTCGATAAGTTTTGTAACAATTTCTTTTCTTTCCAACGTGAATAAAATCAGATATTTCATACAGAAAATGTAAAAACATAAATGAACGATTTTCAATGTTATGCTAACCTAAAATATTGTATTATTCCAGTGATTTAGAGAATTAATAAAGAAATGCAAATATATAAATAGAATTTTACATAAACTACTCCTTGTTATGTAAACTATGGTCAGGGAATTAAATGTTCACCAATGCAGTGCTATTCATACAGTGACACGCCTAGACTACACAAAAATGAAGATTTGGTATAAATTGTGTGTATTTGTTACATATAAATCAGACCACAAAGGTGAAGGTTCTATATTTGCTAATGTAAGTCTATTTATTCAGAAATCTAAAAATACTTTTTAAAATGTTGAAATGATTGTTCTCACATAAACATTTTCAAGCATAGAAACAGGCTGACAACTATGTAATAATACCCAGTGCACTCTGATGCCCTCTTATGCCCTCTGTTTTCTAGAAAGTTCTTTAAGGTGGAATTTAACCACACCTCCTACCTCTTTATGAACTGCTGTGTTCAAGCTGCAGTTCAGAATTCTGCCACGAGGCGGCGCCAACGCATCTCAATCACAAACTCCATAACCAAGCTACAAGGTCTATAAGGAGAAAAACAGACAAATCAATAGTGTCTTAAAACAAACAAACAACAACAAAAAAGGACATCTAAAAAAGATGACTGTAAAATAATATTCCATGGTAGCAGTGCAGGGCAGTAGGGGATTTCTGAGGACGGGAACTGTGGAGCAGAACATCCCCAAACCGAAACAAACTAAGGCTTGTGCAGCATCTACAGACTGGAACTAACACAAGGAAAGACAAAAAGGGACATAGTTTCTCAGCATCATAGCGCACAATGATTGTCGATCGTCTTCTAAAGCATATGGTTGAGCACACGGCTTGCTTCACTTAATAACAAGTGATAATTTATTGACATTCTCCCAAGCTCTGCTTCACACTAATCCTCAGGGTCCCATTCCCAAAATCTGAAAAACTCAATTTGGCCCACAGGTATTCATCTACAACATGGGGACTAACAGCAGGCTCTCCCTTACGATGGTTTGTGTGTAGACATCAAACAATGAGTTGAAAAATAACGTGATATGTAAGGAATTGTGGCCAGCTTTTGAGTTATGCATGCAGATTGGCTTATGCTTGGAGTTCCAGCAGCTAAGGAGGAGAAATCGGGAGTATTGTATCTTTGAGGCCAGCCTGGGGCCACAGGCGAAACCCCTGACTCAGATAAATTTTAAAGGAACCGGGGTGTGTTAGCTCATGTTTGCAATCCCAGCATGCAGGAGGCTGGAACTTGATGGTTGCTGTGAATTTCAATGCAGCCTCGGTTACAGAGTGAATTAAAGTCTGACCCTAGAATATGGTATAAGACCTCTTGTTGATGACCCAAGGGTTGGGGATATAGATCCGTGGTACAGTAACTCCATAGCCTGACCTAGATTTCAACGCTAGCCTGCAAAGATAAGTCTGGGGGTGTAGTTCAACTGGAGAGAGAAAAAAAGAGGAATTAAGACTTTGGGAGGAGTAGAGGAGGGGAGGAGAAGGAAGAAAGAAGAAGAAAGAGGAGGAGGAAGAGGAGGAGAGGAAAAGGAAGAGGAAGAGAAAGAAGAAGAAAAGAAAGAGAAACAGAGAGGGGAGCTCAAATATAAGCAGTGCACATTTGAAAGTAATCTAATTTAAGGTATATTTAGTAACTATTAATTTTATGCATATTTCCTTTTCATTTGCTGTGAAACTATTCTGGTTTGGGTAATGAAAAGGGTAGGAAAACATAGCAAAACCTCATTACCATTTCCACTGGAAAATGGCTCAGTGACAGAAGGGAGAGTACCTTGAAAGCAATGGAACTTGCTAAAAAGATGGGGTGGCTCTGAAGCTGCTTCCTAATGCATGCACAGGCCAAGCCTGGATGGCTTAGGGAAATCAGTTACCTAGCAGAAGGGCAGCCGCATCTCTAGAGTGGACCATGCATTTAGCAATCAGAGCATGTCTCCACTTTCTGGAGTTCAGTAAAGGCCACAGCTGAAAGGAATTTCCTGGCATGCTTCTCCCTGCACTCCTAAATAAAGTCTCCTCAATGCACAGCAGGCTTCTCTGTTTACTCACATAGTTAACCCAGCAATGAATTCACGAAAAAATGAGTAGGGGGTGTGTAGAAGGACCCGTGTCCCGCTCTATAGCTTCCAGATGGGAGAGACGCTTTTATAGCAGGATTCATGGTAAAAAGGAAAAAGAAAACTGAGTCAAGGTCTCATTCAGAACAGCATTTTAAGATCCATCAGCACATAGGAATCAAAACACCTCTGCAGGACTTTCCTTGTGCTTCTAAAATTAACAGAGAAAGGAAAATGTACACATGCCAATTCTGTACTGCAAAAGCAGGCCACATTCTAAACAAGCTTTATCTCTTAAATAAGCAAGAGGCTTGGAGAGCAGTCGGGACACAGTGGACAAGTAACTTCTGTCAACTACATTTTTTTTTTTTTAACCAGATCGGTCAAGCTTCTAGATGCACAGAGCAGGCTAAGATGAGTATAATGAAAATGAAGCACAGACCAGGACCTGGAGAACTGGGAAGTGTTTCATGTTCAATACACTAAGACATTGTTTAAGGCTATCTGAATTTGAATTCACCAGTGGTGTACATGCAAGGTTGTATATAGCAAGGATACACGTAATTTATGGATTAAATAAAAAAAATAAAATTTCAAGTGAGTGATCAACGGTTTAGAAAGTAGATTCTATAGACTCTGCTAGTGGTCCAAACAATGGGAAACTCTGGAAGATATAAAAAGATAGGCGAGAAAGTGCATGGATAGAACAAATTGTGATATTGCCGTGTCCTGGGATACTGTGCTGCAATAAAAAGAGCGATCTGGGTGGCAGGTACAGGGTAGCGACACAGCATGTGCCTAAAAAGATGCAAATCAAATCAAATCAATAATAAAATCATATCATTGTTATAAGCAATAGATAGATAAATATAAAAATACTGTAAATACCATAAAAGAATTTCCATGAAATGGCTCAAATAAATGCCTAGTATGTGAATGTTATATAGCAGCAGAAGTGCCGTGCTTATGTAGGTAGAGATTATCAGGAAGGTCAGGGAGGCTCGAAACTACAGAACAGGGACCCTTACGCACTGGGAGCTAATGATAATAGTGTGGAGGTCTATCTAGCTATTTTAGAGGACATAGTTGGCTAATACTATAACTGACCAATATGTATGGTTTTACTATTTTTGAAACTGCTTCATTTTGTTATCTGACATTTTGGCAACTTTAGCTAATACTTGATAAATCCCATAGCTTCACGGTAATCATTACAAAATATTTTTTTTTTAAATGGGAGGCTGGTGAGGTGACTCATTCAGCAAAGGCCCTTGCTGTCAAGCCTGACTAGTAAGGTCAATCCCAGGTACCTGCTTCACACACAAATAAATGTATTAAAAATATTTTTAAAAGATGGTATCATGAAATAACACACATTACCATCTCAAATATACAAGCAATGCCATAGATCAATAGCCATCTGGGACACACAAGAGAATCATTGACTGCTGTTCAAGTAGGGGTTGTGACTAATGGTCCTGTAGGTGTCCTGCATCCGGTGAGTAAGTATCCTGATACCCAGTTGGAGATGCTGGGCTGCGAACGGAACTATTTCCTTTCTCGTCTTCCTGTGTACCACCCACCTGGAAATGGAAAATGGGCCCAGGACAACGTGGAGTATGACAGTCAATTATCTGGGGACCCAGGAGGACCCCACTTCTCTCAAAACTAAGTCCCAGAGTGGAAAATGGTTGACTTGGTTTTGAAGTCCTGGAGCCTCAGGATTGAGTCCTCTTCAGGGAGGTTTGGCCACCACCATGGGGCACCCACATCTTTAGCTGGGCCCAAACATCTGCTTTTCTCACCACATTACATAGGTCTCAATCAAAATATCGTGTTGATGGCTATAATGACGTCAGGTTTCCATGACAACTGTGATTCACAGGATGTTCTAGAAACTGTAAATGTCTCTTTGTAGCCCCCCCCCCCTCTGTGGCCCTGTATTTTTCAAAACAAAACAAAACAAAATGAAAACCACTGTTTCCATTCAGCCCACCTGAAAAAGCACATTTATTAGAGATGTTGGGACGGGAAGCAGATAATCAGCTGAAGAAGTCTGCCCAGTTGACAACAAAGTATGTTCCCGTAAGCAGGACCCTGCTCTTCTGGTCAAATCACCTTGGGATCCATTAAATGTTCTGGTTGTCATGGTTTCCTTGCTTTGGCCGTTACTATGGTAACCGATGCACAGTATTCTCACACAGTTCTCCCCTTGTCCCTTTCACGACCCCTGCCTCCCTTTTTGAAAGCAGAATCTCTTTGCTCTGCTGACAACTGTGTGAGAGTCATAATCGGAACGTCTAGGGGAAGCAGGCAACTGACAGAATGCCCCTTTTATGAGGAATTCCGCTTGCAATAAAAGTGACCTTAACAGGTCCTATCAGAAACATTCCCTTGGACTTTTGGAGATGAGATAGCCCTTTGGGGGAGTGCAAATAAGACATACAGTCTAAACTATGTAGTTTGATATGTGTGGCTGAACACTGAGACTGGTTTCAATCATTAGACGATATGAACCAGAAATATTTTTTAAATGTCAGACTTATTTCAAACAGGGTTGGGACAATATATTTAATTCATATGAAGAAATTTGATTAGTCAAGTGAATCATATTGGATTATCCTGGGTGATTTCTCTGTTCCCCTTATCTTCCCTTTAGCAATACACACACTCTTGAATTGCCAACCAAAGAGTCTATTATAGGCATTTTCAAACACTTCACATAATCTGGAATTGTAAAAACCAAATGATACATCCATAGCAAGGAACTATGGGAACAGTGAATACAATCATAAGCGATCAGAATGGCAATTGTTCACATTAATTCTTTTTTAAAATTAATTCTTTTTTTATTTTTTTCTCATCCAGACTGTAGTCTCCTCTCCTACTCTCCTCTTGCTTCTTCCCGCCACATCTCCTCTGTTCCCCATCCACTCTTCTGCTGTTTCTGTTCAGAAGAAAGGGTCAGGCCTCCCATGGGTGTCAACAAAGCATGGCATATCAAGTTGAGATAGGACTAAGCTCCTCCCTTTGTATTAAGGCTGGGCAAGCAATCCAGTATGGGGAATAGATTCCCAAAAGCCAACTCAAGCCTTAGGGACAGGCCCTAATCCCACTACCAGGAGTCAAAACACAAATAGGCCAAGTTACACAACTGTCACCCATATGTAGAGGGCCTAGGTCGGTCTCATGTCAGCTCCCTAGCCGTTGGTTCAGAGTCTGTGAGGCCTATGAGTCCTGGTTAGCTGTTTCTGTGGATTCTCTTGTGATGACCTTGGGCCTCCTGGCTTGTACAATCCTCCCCTCTCCTCGGCTGGACTCCTGGAGCTCAGCCCAGTGCCTGACTATGGATCTCTGAATTTGTTTCCATCAGTAACTGGATGAAAGTTCTCTGGTGACAATTAGGGTAGTGACCGTTCTGATTACAGTAGATGGCCATTTCAGGCACCCTACCCACTATTGCTAGGAGTCTTCGCTAGGGCTGTCTTTGTGGATTCCTGGGAGTTTCCCTGGCACCAGGTTTCTCTCCAACCCTGAAGTGACCCCCACATCAAGACATCTCTTTTATTACTTTCTCCTTACATCCTGCCCCCAACCCACCCTACCTGATCTGTCCTGTTCCCACCTCACCCCCTAGTTTACTCAGGAGATGTCTTCTATTTTTCCTTCCCAGCAGAGTCCATGTGTCCCTCTTTAGACACTTTTTGTTTCGTAGCTTCTTTGGGGCTGTAGACTGTAGCATGATTATCCTTTATTTTACAGCTAATATTCCTTTATGAGAGAGTACATACCGTGTTTGTCTTTCTGTGTCTGGGTTACCTCACTCAGGATGATTTTTTCCTAGTCCCATCCATTTGCCTGCAAATTTCATGAAGTCATTTTTTTTTAACCACTGAATACTCCATTGTGCAAATGTACCACATTTTTTTCTCTGTTCTTCAGCTGAGGGGTGTCTAGGTTGTTTCCATGTTCTGGTTACTGTGAATAACGCTGCTTTGAGCAGAGTTGAGCAAATGTCCTTGTGGTATGAGTGTGCATCTTTTGCATATATGCCCAAGAGTGGTATAGCTGTGTCTTGAGGTATATTAATTCCCAGTTTTCCGAGAAACCACCATACTGATTTCCAAAGTGGCCGTACAAGTTTGTACTCCCCCCAGCAATGGAGGAGTGTTCCTCTTCCTCTGCATCCTCTCCAACATAATCTGTCACTGGTGTTTTTCATCTTAGCCATTCTGACAGTTTTAAGATGGTATCTCAGAGGCATTTTGATTTTTCTTTCCCTGATGGTTAAGGATGTTGAACAATTCTTTAAGTGTATCTTGGCCATTTGAGATTCTTCTGTTGAGAATTCTGTTTAAATTAGTACCCCATCATTTATGTGGATTATTTGACACTTGCATGTGTAGTTTCTTAAGTTCTTTTTATAATTTGGAGATCAGCCCTCAGTTCACATTATTTCTAATGCATAGAGAAGCAGACACTTTCAAATAACATTGTTAGCAGCACACAGTACTGTTAGTAATCTGGATGTATTATACCAATGTATAATAGTATATTTTATGGTTTGAAAGAATGTTTCTGAAAAAGTATTGTAAGGCAATTATATTTGTACATATATGGGAAATTGGGCTAAACTTCAGTTCATAATCTAAGCATGGACAATATTTTTAAGTTTATTTTAGAATGTCATTTATCTAGGTGCTTTTTGCTTGCACTATGTATGTGCTTGCATATAAATTTTGCTTGCATGTATGAATGTGCAGCACATGTGTACCTGGTATCCTCGGAGGTTCAAAGAGTATGTTGCATCCCTTGGAACTAGAGTAATGGACAGTTGTGGATGGCTATGTGGGTGCTAAGAACCAATCCTGGGTGCTCTTCAATAGAAATAAGTACTTTGAATCACTGAGTGATCGTTTCAGCCCTAGGAACTAAAAACTTATTACAATGCATTATTAAAAAAGGATGAAGAGGAGAAGGAAGAAGAGAAGGAGGAGAAGGAGGAGAAAGAGGAAGGGAACTGGGACGCTAACTCATCAATAAAGTGCTTGTAGGGCAAGCATAAGGACCTGAATTCAAATCTATAAAATTGAAAACCTGGGCGTGTCAGCAGTGTGTGCCTATAATCCTGGAGCTGGTGAGAAGACAGGTGAATCTCTGATGATCCATGGCAGACTGGTCTCGCCAAATTAGCGAGCTCCAGGTTCAGGGAGAGAATTCCTCCCAAAATACATGATGGAGAGTAACAGAAGGATAAAATCAACATCAGTCTTTGATGTTCACACACCTACACACGTAGCATAACATACATGAATACGTACACACACATACCACATACACAAGCAGAGACTGATACAGAAAGACATGCGAAATCAAGTTCTGGTGTCCTCATGCCCCTGCACATCCGTTATTTATACACATACACAGTCTGATAGTCACACAAAAACAAAAGAGAAAAAGAATCTAGGAATGCTAGTAGCTGCTGCAATTTTAGCCATTTGGATGTGGAGGCAGGAGAATATCAACATCAAAGTTAACTCAGGATATACAGAGTGAGACCTTGTTCCAAACCCTAAACAAAACAGAGTGAAAATGAACTATAAAGAACAATCGAAGGCCAGAGAGTGGTGACACATGCTTTTAATGCCAGCACTTGGGATGCAGAGGCAGGAGGATCTCTGTGAGTGAGAGGCCAGCCTGATTCACAGAGTCAGTTCCAGGACAGTCGGAGCTACACAAATAAACTCTGATGCATAAAAACCAACAACAACAGCAAAACAAACAAACAAGGCGATGATGCACATCACTTGGGGGTCTGGAGGAAGGTTTGCAACTCGGAGTGTCTCCTACCAGGACACAGAGAAGAAGCAAGGCATAAGCTTAGAGTTTTCTGGAATTGCTGAACTAATGGGAGGAATCCTACTGAAACTATCACAGGAACATCTGAAACAGAGCCTGCCTCCTCCCTCCCACACCTACTGAGATAAGAGCGCACCTGCATGTGCTCAGGGTCCCCCGGGGGTTAAGATGGACTCCATCCAACCCTGCCGGACATCTGGAGATGAGCCTGAGCTTGTTCACCTGTGAAAAAGGCCAGGCAGGCTTTTCTTACAGAGATGGCCCGAGGGTAACTGAGAAAATGTTCCCAGGGTGCGTGTCACAGAGTGGGACGTTGATGGCTTTTGACTATTGAGACACAGCAGCAGGATCCAGCTGAGCTTTAGATCTAAGGCAGGCACCGTAAAAAATCATTCCTCTGTTCCTTGCCGAACAAGAACGCAGGCATCCACAGTAATGAAGGAATAGCTCTCTGGCATCCTTTGTGTTCCCAGCTTTAGAGTCGGGAAGTACTTTCTCTTCTTGGGTCGTCATAATTTGACGAGAGATGTTTCACTCAAGCAAACCCAACTCAGGCCCGGACCTGGGAAGACAGGGCTCATCTGTGCCTCCATCTGAGGCGCTCACTGGTGCTGGGTGGGCCTAGTGGCTGCCCCGGGATTGTAGGGCCTGTTAGTCACTAGCTTTGTAGGAAATGCTGGACCTGTCTCACTATCACCGATCTTTGGATCGATCCAGACACTCATGCCACTCGAGAATTTCACCCAAGTCCTGACTGTTCTGGGACAAAAATCCAAGACTAGCAGGCATTTATTTGACACACAAGAGTCTGTTTTTGTCATTTCCCAGCAACTAAGTATTTCTTGAGCACAAGACCTACACTGTTCTATTAGAGGTGCTCCATTAATTCTCTGGTGAATACAAGACAAGAGGGGTGAGTGAATGTGTGGGCCTTCAGTCTGAGAAGAGCTCTCTCTCTCTCTCTCTCTCTCTCTCTCTCTCTCTCTCTCTCTCTCTCTCTCCCCCTCTCTCTCCTACAGTACACATTCTCTCTCCAAGGTCAGAAAATTTCTTTTTAACACTAGGTACTGTCAATTGTTTATATAAATATGTGAATATAATAAAAACTATTTTAGTGGCATTCTGATATATGCTCAATTGTACAGACCATTTCTCTACCTTAATTGTCTTTGACAGTTCTGCAGGCGCTGGGGCACGATGTTCTGGCTGTAAATGCAAACTGTCCTGCTCTGTGACTCTGCAGCCTTGAGCACCGTCCTTATCCTCACTGCCCCTTGGCGTTTCGTCAATGCTGAACAATGAAGATCAGCAACGCTGTCCATCTTGGAAGTGTGCTCTGAGCCCTATATAATCTAATGCTTTAAAAGGATGCGGATTTGCAGTGGAGTTAAAATGGAAATGTACTTAGTGTCTGCAAAGCCCGGAGTTCAATCTCCATTGCTAATTAACAATAAATGATATGGTGGATAAGAATTTTTCCAAGTTTTATTTTTCACACATATTTATTTGTGTGTGTGTGTGTGTGTGCGTGTGCATGTGCACGTGTGTGTGTGTGTGTGTGTGTGTGTACGTGCAGGGTGTACATGTGGAGATCAAAGGCCAGCTTTCTGGAGGTCTGTTCTCTCTTTCCAATGTGGGTCCCCAGAGCTGAAAGTAGATTTTAGGTGTTCTCATCCACAGACCCATCTCACTAGCCCTTTGCTAGTTTTGAGTTTGTTTTTACTGTGGTGGGTGTTACTCTCCTTTGTGTAACAATAAAAGTGGCTACAGGCTGATATGTGTTCACAGTCAATGTCATCTGAGATGTGTTGTTAGCAGGCCCATTCGTTACCTTTTCTTTCCTAGCTTTTGGGCTTTGTGGCACCATCATCCCAATCTGCCTCTTTTGCATGACCTCCTTCTGTGCAGTTTGTTACAAGAATGACAACTATTGATTTTTTAAAAGATTTTATTTTCATTATGTATATAGTGTTCTGTCTGCATGTATGTCTGTAGGGCAGAAGGAGGCACTAGACTTCATTACAGATGGTTGTGAGTCATCATGTGGTTGCTGGGAATTGAACTCAGGACCTCTGGAAGAGCAGTCAGTGCTCTTAACCACTGAGCCACCTCTCCAGCCCGAGAACTATTGATTTAAAGTTAACCCTAAATCCACCTTCTCATGTCAAGACCTTAAATCACTCCCAGACTCTATTTTCAGAGAGTTTACATTCACAGATACTGGAGATCCAATGCAAGGCCTTCTGCATGCTCAGCGAGTATTCTGCCATTGAAGGGTCCTCTCAGTCCAAGCTTTAACATTTTTGTCTTTATTACCATGTGTTACTTGGCCCTTACCATTTTTGTTACAATTTTATTATTATGTGGACTTTATGGTTGGCATGGATAAACATTAAAGATGTGGTTATTGTCATAAAAAGAAGTTTGTATGGCTGGGAGTGGAGCATTAGCTCAGTTGTACTCCTTTGGTTGAGCTTTCATTTTTCAGACAGGATCTCATGTAGCACATGCTGCCCTCAAACTCACTATATAGTCAGTAATTGCCTTGAAGTCCTGGTCTTCCTGCATTCTGGAATTATAAGAGCAAACCTTCACACCTGACTAATTTCTACTCTTTTATAACTATGTTTACAAAGTAAAACATTCAGTCCAAATACCTGCAGGAAGAACCCTGCTCTACTCACCTGGCCATGGAAGTTGCCATTTAAAAAGTCATTAAAGTCACCACAATAACATCCCGTTTCTATGGGAACTGTGATGTCCAGGAAGCCCTACAGACTGAAAATGTCTCTGTAGACTTCTCCTTTCTGTGCCTTTACTGGTCCCCGAAAGAACACTTCACCATCCAGGTAACTTTGGAGAAGTTGTGTAGAGAAGCAGATGGTTGGCAGCACTCTGCCCCCTCCCCCCATATCACAGTAAGCTCTCCACACAAATGTAACATGAAAAGGCCGGGCCTGCTTGTTTGTCTTTCTGTCCTGCTTGGTTTCCCCCAGCCGGCAGGCCCCAGAGAAAATCAACCACACAGAGATCTCTGTAAGTTATGAAGCTGATTGGCCCATTAGGTCAGGCTTCTTACTGACTAACTCTCACATCAAGATTAACCCATTATCCTGATCTATGTTAGCCATGTGGCTCAGTACCTTTTTCAGTGAGGCAGATCACATCCTGCCGCTTTGGTGATCTGGGCAGGAGTGGGAGGAATCAACTTCCTCCTCCCCAGAATTCTCTTGCTCTCCTTGCATCATTTCCACTTCCTATCTGGTTTCCCCACCTACACCTCCTGCCTGGCCAATCAGCGTTTATTTAAAACATGATTGACAGAACACAGACAATTCTCCTGCACCACACAAAGAATTGTGCTGGATTTTACAGTGAAGGAGAATGAGTATCATTAATATTCAGAAACACAGGGAACTATCCTGGGGCTCTTGAACAGCTGCTAGCTTACTGACACTTAGCTTGTGCTACTAGTGGTTCCCCCAGGCGTCCACTGTGCTTAGTTAGTTCTTTTCCTGTGTCTTTAAGACACATGACTGATTGTGCTGTTGTCTGAAAGCTTGTTCACCCATTATAAAATTTCCCATGGGCATTTTTTCTCATGATTTCTGTACTCTCTGATGATTCCTAGAACTCATTTTGCGGCCAAGTGGCACACCTTTAATCCCAGCACTCGGGAGGCAGAGGCAGGCGAATCTCTATGAGTTTGAGGCCAGCCTGGTCTACAGAGCTAGTTCCAGGACAGACTTCAAAGCTACAGAGAAACCCTGTCTCGAACCCGCCCCCCTGCAAAAAAAATTGCATTTTGCTAAGATCCACAAGATCCAACAATTTTGTCTTTGTTCATTAGGTGGAATTTTATGTAAAAGAAACATTGCTCATTATTAGATTACATTGACAATGATTTGGACAGAGGAGTGCATGGAATGATTAGCCATTTTTCAGTATTGCCACTTTTCAGAATATAGAGTTCTCTCACTGAAAGAATTGAGCTCCAGAAATTGCACGATGACTTTCCTTTGGATTTTCTTGGAATTTCTTTAAGTGCTCACAGGTATTTATACAGATCATATGTCTTAGTTAAACACAATCATTATATTAGTTGGTGCTCACATTGTTTTGTTTGGCCACTGGGAGTTGCTTATGCGTTGTACATGATTTTGAAGACTTTATTACTTTTCTTTGAAAAATTTGTTTGATGTTGATACATAAACAAATGGTACATACTAATGGGGCTTCATCATTCTTCATGTTTCCTGCTGTGACAGTTTAGCCTTGACATGTCCCTAACAACTAACTAACCATTTGCCATCTTTTGTCTAAGGAAGTTTTTTTAAAAAAAAATGGGAAAGGATTTTAAAGGAGTAATTCTGTGTATTAGGGTTTAGCATTGCTGTTGGTTTGACAATTGTTTCTTGCCATTAGAATGTACAGAATAGTTACTGACAAACAAGTATCCTATTTTTAATGTAATCTTTTATTAATTCTTCGAGAATTTCATACAACATACTTGGATCAAATTGACTTCCAGTCCTCCCCCAACTCCTCCCAGATCACCTTGAACACCCCATCCCTCAACTTTATATCCTCTGTTTTTAGAAATCAGAGAGTTCAATTTTTGTTGTCCATTTACTTCTGGGTGAGGGACCATCCATTGGAGGATGTTCAAGAAACTAGTGGCCTCATCTTCAAAGAAAACTGACCCTCCCTGCCCCAGACACCTCTCTGTTTTTTCTCAGTCAGGACTGGAAGATTTTGGTTCCCTACCTTCCCTATGCTGGACTGACTTGCTCGTTTGCAGGTCTTGCTCAGGCAACCCTAGCAGTGGCAAGTTCACGAGTACAGCAGTTCTTCCATGCCCAGAACAACTATCTCTGCTTCTTTGAAAACTTTCAGCCCCATCTTTCATGATTTATTCTGAGCCTTGGTGGGGAGCAGGGATCTGGAGACTCCTGTACTCCAGACATGGATGGGCCTAGAAGGTATGTACTAGCATACTTAGTAGTCCAGGTATATTTATAGGAAACTTCTTGACCTGAGTTTAATTTTACAGATGGCCATGCCCTGGTTCAGAAGAACCTAAATTATCCATCAAGATAAGTGGCAGGATTGGAACAAGCTTTGGTACCTCATTATCACTAGGGAAAAACAGTCTCCATGTTAGCAAATGGGCTTCCAGACCCAAGGCACAGTCAGAAGGTACTAACCCTACTAATGTGGCTGCAGAAGTCCTCATGTTCAAACCATTTTGGTGACAAGCACGGTACAGGAGAGGAAATCCACCTTTTGTATCAGAAGGCTTGAATATGGGACCCCAGGAGGTGGCTGATGCTTGGGACAAGTGAGAGGAATGTAAATACTTGAACCACTTTGGGTCAATGTACTTTATGTCACCTGCTTTATTCTTAACATCCATTCAGGTTATGGATTGTGATGAAAATGGTTCATATCCTAGTACTAACTTTAGGTGAGTTTATTTAAGTCAGGTGAAAACTTTGGTGTCTCCTGATCAACAAATAACCTTAGAATTATTTAAAAAGTCTTTCAACTTTGTCTGTTTTTATACTGTTTATCATTGTCGTTATTTGTTGTTTTAGTTTTTGAGACAGGGTTTCTCTGTAGTATTTGAAGCCTGTCCTGGAACTCACTTGGTGTACCAGGCTGGCCTTGAACTCACAGAAATCCACCTGTCTCTGCCTCCCGAGTGCTGGGACTAAAGGCGTACACCACTACCACCTAGATATCATTATTATTTTATATGATGGCATGCACAGTTTAGGAGCCACAATATTAATAAATATATTGGAATTGAAAGCAAAAGTAATAGGGGGTACAGATGTTGATCAGTGGTTAAGAGCATACCGGCTGCTTTTACAGCGGACCTGGGTTCAGCTCACAACACCCCCACTGTTGTAAGGAGGCCTCTTGTTCCTTTCCTGGCCACCCAGACTCCAGAAATAATCACACACAAACCACATTATCTTAATCACTGCTTGGCCCATTAGCTCTGGCTTCTTATTTGCTAACACTTACATCTTAATTTAACCCATCTCCATTAATCTGTGCATCACCACAAGGTTGTGGCCTACCAGCAAACTTCTGGTGGCAGCTCTGTGGCTTCTCCTCGACTCTGCCCTCTTTCTCCCAGCATTCAGGTTAGCTTTCCCTGCCTACACCTCTTCTGCTCTGTGCAGGTCCAAGACAGTTTCTTTTTTTAAAAAATTGATTTTTATTTAGCTCTACATTTTTCTCTGCTCCCCTCCCTGCCTCTCCCCACCCACTTCAACCCTCCCCCAAGGTCCCCATGCTCCTAATTTACTCAGGAGATCTTGTCTTTTTCTACTACCCATGTAGATTAGATCTACGTAAGTCTCTCTTAGTGTCCTCATTGTTGTCTAAATTCTTTGGGGTTGTGATTTATGGACTGGTTTTGTTTGCTTTACGTTTAAAAACCACTGATGAGTGAGTACATGTGATAATTGTCTTTCTGGGTCTGGGTTACCTCACTCAAAATAATGTTTTCTAGCTCCATCCATTTTCCTGCAAAATTCAAGATGTCGGTTTTTTTTCTGCTGTGTAATACTCCATTGTATAAATGTACCACATTTTCCTTTTTTATCCATTCTTCAACCAAGGGGCATTTTGGTTGTTTTCAGGTTCTGGCTATGACAAACAATGCTGCTATGAACATAGTTGAGCACACGAATCTCACTCATGAACATTGATGGAAAAATACTAAATAAAATACTGGCAAATCAAATCCAAGGCAGTTTATTTATTAGTCAATGATATTCACAGCGTACAAAGGGGAATCCCACATCACTACACAGTGCCTCACAGCTGCCTGCAACTCCTGTTCCAGAGGATCTAATTCCTGCTTCTGACCTCCATGGAGATCAGACACACATGTGGCAAGCAGACATATATGAAGGCAAAACATTCATACAATAAAAAAATATAAAATTAGAAAAGAAAGCAAGAGTACTGACATTGAGAATTGTGTAACAACCAGAGGAAACTATTTTATTTTACTTTTTTAAAAGATTTATTTATTATTATAAACACAGTGTTCTGCTTGCATGTACACCTGCATGCCAGAAGAGGCCACTAGATCTTATTACAGACAGTTGTGAGTCACCTGTGGTTGCTGGGAATTGAATTCAGGACCTCTAGAAGAACAGCAATGCTGAACGACTGAGCCATCTCTCCAGCCTGGGGGAAAGCATTTTAAAACTGTACCTTATGTATTGAATTATTTTTGATTGTTTGTTAACAACAAGCAAATTTTTCAGAGAATTAAAATAAAAATATATTTTTTAAATTATGAAATTATAATAATTTATGTTAACACATCCAAAGTATTATGCACACATTTCTTCACATATCTGTAATAGTGTATGCAGTTGCTAATATGATAAACAATACTGTACAAGTGTTATTATTAATTTTTTTTCTGGACTAAGTGTGCTAACAAAACTAAAGAACTGTAAGTCCCATGCCTATCTTTACAATACAGTGAACTGCAGGTCAACACAGTTACACAGAAAGACCCTATTTCAAACACAAACAACAGAAAACTCCAAATAAAACAAGACAAAATCCAAAACTCAAATAAATATTCTTCTGTTGTCTTCTAGAATTCACCCTGTGGCTACGAGAAATCAATTTCACAAGCCCTTGTTTTTACTTAGTGTTCTCATGTCGCTATTGCCTATACTGTGTGTTCTGATGTCGCTATTGCCTGTACTGTATGTTCTGATGTCGCTATTGTCTGTACTGTATATTCTGATGTCGCTATTGCCTGTACTGTGTGTTCTGATGTCGCTATTGCCTGTACTGTATGTTCTGATGTCGCTATTGTCTGTACTGTGTGTTCTGATGTCGCTATTGTCCGTACTGTATGTATAGAGCCTTTTCCAATTCTGTATAGAGTTATAAGGTGTAGATCATGATTAGAGCTAATGTGATTATACGAGGAGCTGAGCACATACTCACTGAGAACACTAAAACTGGGAAAGTTCTAGTATAATGTCAGCAAAACATGCCTTGTATAGATAGGTGCATGCGTGTAGGTACCTTTCTTGACTTTATTGTTTTGTTTCCCATTTGGTCTCCTTCCTAAAGTCAAATCATTAAAGGAAAGGAAGGAATTCTGAAAATGGAAATCTTTATAATCAGAGCCATATACACATCATTCAGTATATCCTGAAGATAACTTTGTTGTAGGAAAGTTGTTGGTATGAAGTACTGCCATAATGATATCCACAAGCTTTAGATCCCCAAGTGGAGTCTGATGAGAAGGTCTGGAGAGTCATGAAGACAGTAATGATCTTGAAATCATATTACACAAGAAAGGCTCTGTACCCTCTTGTGGATTCATGCTTGGACCACTGCCACAGTCTCAAAGTATGGATATTAACAGAAACAAATACAAGTTTGCACATGAGTGAGATATGAGGTTACATGTGAGATGTGGAAGGAAGCCAGTAGCTTAGAGGAGCACAGACTATATAGAGGAGCCTGGCTATTGCTATCTTTTTTTTTTTTTTCAGAGACAGGATTTCAGCCCTGGCTGCCGTGAAATTCATTCTGTAGACCAGGTTGGCCTCAAAGTCACAGAGATCCGCCTGTCTCTGCCTCCCAAATGCTGGAAATAAAGTCTTGTGCCACCACTGCCTGGCTCTGTTTCTCTTTGAGACTGAATCAATCTAGTGTAGCCCACAGGGAGGCCTTAAACTCACAGAGATCTGCCTAACTCTGTCTCCCGAGTGCTGGGCTTAAAGGCATCTGCCAGCACCGCCTCGCTATAGCTACCATTTTATACACATTCATACTTATTTAAGACATGCACAACAAGACCTCTTTTTAAATAAACATTTCTGGTATAACAAGAAAAAGAGAACAGTATCCTATTCCTAACAAGTTCACTGGAGAATATTTTATAAACAATAAAATTCACACTTATAAAAAGCACATTTGATGATTTTTAATAACTAGGTAGATTTATACAACCATATTTTAATTAAGTTTTAGACATTTTCACCATTATCCAGTTTCTACAGTTCTTGAAAATAGTTAATCTTGCGTTCATACCTGGCTTTGAACAGCTACTAATTTACTTTTGATCTCTATGACTTGCTTGGTCTCAGCATTTCATATAAATGGGAGATTGAGCTGTTTCTGTCTTGTGACAACTATAAATAATACTTCTACAAACTTTTTATGTACTTTTTTTTAAAGTTCTAGGGCCTCAACTTAGGTCCTCATTTGTGCTGTCCAAGTGATCTTTTGCATGACACTCTAGCCTTTATGTGCAAGATTTTAAATGAACAAATATTTTTGTTTCTTTAGAGTGTAAAACTAGGAATGGGAATACTGAGTCATGTGATAATTCAAAGTTCGGAATGTCATAATTTGAGATAGTCATCTATATTCTGTACCTAGAAATCACTTGAGGAAAAGAAGCAGAATAAACATAGATTAGGGATTAGAGAGGTTAGTGAATTGTCGCTAATTTTTTCTGTCGCAATGCTGGAAACTTACTTTCAAACTTATCATCAGTGAAGTCAAAGTGTGACAAATACATATGGGAAAATTTTTATTTATTGGAAAGTACAGTGTTTATAGAAGTCCTCATGAATCCCCAAGATCATACTGAGTTCAGGATCCTGCTGCCTCAGGCTCCTGAGTACTAGGATTACAGGCATGTACCATCACAATATGAGATCATCAGTTGGAAGTGGAAACCCCAATGTGGGGTCTTGGACACGCCTCTGATTTACTTGCACATGGTTCTCTATACTAAAGAACTAAGGTGATCCACCTGTGTTTTGGGGAGTGTGCACTTTCTGGGACTTACTTAGCTATGGGGAGGCATGCTAGCAGACTCTTCTAGGCATCCTAGCAGATACTTATAGGAAAGTCCTGGTAAGAGGTGGCTTTGATATAAGAGATAAAAGAAAAATGTGGTCTTTAATCCGATAAGTCAGTTATGACCTATGATAACCGGTAATGAATATGGTAATCTCACCTCCTTAGAACCATCTGAAATTCCAATCAGAGGATGAAACAGCCATGTCTGTGTGCCTTGGTGTAGCATGAGGGGGTCGGCTTGTTGGGGTTTCTGTCCCGCCCAGTACCCCAACAAGCCAGCAAGTCCCAAGGAAAATCACACACAAGACTCCATAAGGTTATAAACTGATTGGCTCATTAGGTCAGGCTTCTTGTTAACTCTTATAACTTATATTAACCCATTATTCTCATCTGTGTTAGCCATAATGGCTCCGTACCTTTCTCTGCTGGGCAAGTTACATGCTGCCTCTTCGGTGGTCTGCGCAGGAGTCAAGGAATGGCTTCCTGCTTTCCAGGATACTCTTGTTTTCATTGCTCCACCCCTACTTCCTGTCTGGCTTTCCCGCCTATACTGCCTGCCTGGCCAATCAGCATTTTATTAAAATATGATTGACAGAATACAGACAATTCTCCCGCACCATTTCCCTCTTTTTTTTTAAACAAAGAAAAATACCCATAGTCCATTTGTTGGGAATATGGGCGTAGTATTTCAGGCTACTTCCTGCTGGTTGAGGACGCTGATGATCTTATGGGGACCTAAAGAAAATTTAGAGTTATAATCAAGTCCTGACTGGAGTATCCTGTGAGTCTTGATCATCTCAGGCAGTAGTCTTGAATTTGTTCTGGATGTAAAACAGACATCTGGGCCATCTATTCCTGTCGGAGATTTTTCAGGTGGCCTCCCTTGGTCAAAGGTGATTTTTCTTAACTCTGAATAAATCCAAAGCCTCTCGTTTTCTGTGGAAACAAAAGCAAAATCTCTTCTCCAAATTAACATACCTTTTGACTTCAATTTTGAAGCCAAGGTATTTTCAAAATACCTATCTTGGGTTAGTTCAGCAGCATTTATAAACAAAAGTCTTTCAGCAGCTGTTGCTCCTTCCTCAGCATTCAAACAATTCAAAGAGAGCATAATAACATACAGTATCAAGATTCTCTGTGTATTCTCCATCTTTATTTTAAACTCTATTTCTTTTATTTTTACTTTTACTTTTTGAGACAGGTTCTCTGTATATCTTTGTCCTGGAATAACACTGTAGACCAGGCTGTCCTTGAACTCACAGAGATCCTTCTGTCTCTGCCTCCCCAGTACTGGGCTCAAAGGTGTTTGCTACCACACCTTGAACTCACAGAGATCCACGTGTCTCTGCCTCCCAGGCTTTGGGATTAAAGGTGTGTGCTACCACACCTTGAAGTCACAGAGGTCAACTACCTCTGTCCCTTAAAGTCTCAGAGGTCAATATGCCTCTGCCTCCCAGGCATTGGGATTAAAGGTGTGTACCATCACACCCAACTACTCTCTTTCTTTCCTTTTAACTTTAAGAACTTTAACTTTAAACCTGCATATATTTTTAACACACTGTAAACCATTTAGAGGTTTTCTTCAACTTTGAATCTTTCTTTTACTATATATCTCTCTTTTTCTGACCATATGAGCCTAAAACCGTGGCTTTGACGGCTGGATCTAGGCCATTTCTTAGCTTTCCAGCCTCATGGCAGAGGTACTGCTGAAGCCATTTTTATTGCCATAACTCTGTGGCATTTCAAGGTCCCTGCTAGCAAGCAAGCTGCAGCATTCTGCTCACAGACCACACTCAATCGGACTGCCTGCCTGAAACAGTCAGAGATTGCCCTGGCAGGGCAGCCCAGAAAGACAGCATTTTAAAACAGCGCAGCTTTTCTCCTGCTACGGCTGAAAACCAAAAAAGCATGCATTCAGCTTTTCATCAACACCGTTTAAGTATTTCGTGGCAGGACCTCAAAGAGCTGCAGAGTTTTGCAGCTAAAGCTGAGTCAGGAAGCCTCCCTTAGATGAGAGCATTTGCTTGCCTCTAGCAAGCACAGCAGACCTAAGATATTGCTGCTACCAAGAAAGCATGATTTACTCTATTCTTTCCCAAGCTTTCTCAAGCTTTCTGTGGATTCAGTTATCCACGTCTGGGCGCCATATGTAGTATGAGGGCTGGCTTGTTGGGGTTTCTGTCCCTCCCAGTACCCCAACAGCCGGCAAGCAACAAAGAAAATCACACACAAGACTCCATAAGGTTATAAACTGATTGGCTCATTAGGTCAGGCTTCTTGTTAACTCTTATAACTTATATTAACCCATTATTCTCATCTGTGTTAGCCATAATGGCTCCGTACCTTTCTCTGCTGGGCAAGTTACATGCTGCCTCTTCGGTGGTCTGCGCAGGAGTCAAGGAATGGCTTCCTGCTTTCCAGGATACTCCTGTTTTCATTGCTCCACCCCTACTTCCTGTCTGGCTTTCCCGCCTATACTGCCTGCCTGGCCAATCAGCATTTTATTAAAATATGATTGACAGAATACAGACAATTCTCCCGCACCACCTTGGAAACTGATTCTTGACATTGTGCGAAGGGACAGCATTGTTGTTGTCTTCATATGGAAACATTGAAGGTGGTCATGTGAGGGTTGACCCTTAAAGGGCACAGGAAGGCAGGGCTACTTTCAAGACTCCATTGAGTCAGGAAAGAACCTCTTGTTCCAACTTGGTGGACAACAGGTGGCTCTTAAACCAAGATCTCTTAATTTTAAATAAGAACCTGGACCATCAATCATCTAATTGAGAGACTGGCCTAGGAGCCATGCTTCCACAAGCTTCTACAAAGTAGAAGCAGAAGACAGATCTTCAGAATCACAGCCTGTGCTAACTTCATTAATTATTCTTGAGGAAAGGCAAACCTGGTTCTCGCCATTGTAGAGACACAGTTCTATGATCCATAAAAAAAAATAGGATTAAGACCACTCCTTTACAGAGTGGCACCGAAGGCGGAATACCACTATGCTCATACTGAATACAAATTCTATTCAAATGTAACCCTTTCTGTGAGTGGCATTCTGAGGTTTTTGCAAAGTGGAGGGCTCAAAAAAAAAATGGTACACGTCACCAAGAACAGAAATTGTTAGTCATACTGCATTAGGAACATGGAATGAGGGGCTTTGGTAGAAAGAGGATGTGGGCTGCTTTTGAGGCTTTGGAGGTATGCTTTGTACATTTTGCTAATTGCACTGACATTACCTGGGGCCACTTTTCCTTCTAGGGTCTATATTTGACTCTGAGCCTCTGTTGCTATGCAACAGTCTGCCTCTGAGCTCAGAGAATGATGCAGGGAAACTGGTCTGGGCAGCTTTGTCTAGAATGTCCTGGAGACCGGATATCAAGAGGGGGAGGGGAGAATGAGTGGGTAACATTGACAAGGATGTAATTTTGTGTGTTAATAAAATTCTTTCTAGAAGGGACCAACTCTGCAATGTGGCCATATTAGCTAACATTATGAGGAACAGAGCAAGAAATCAGATGGGCAGTGAATAAAATATATGATGCTAATAGCAATAGGAGCTATGTTCGTGCTTTTAATACACATGGGAACTTTTGAAGCAGAACTGGCTGTATATACTCCTCTAAGTATTTTGTGAGTCAGTTTAAGGATTATTTTGAATGCTAATTTCAAAAACCAGGAGTTTTAATTTTTAATAAAGAAAACCAAATGTATTATATACACACACATATGTGTATATAATATGTATATGACCTTTTGTTGGTCACATCCAGAGTGTCTCATTTGGACACTATGTAGGAGTGACAGGGAAGAAATAAGGACTCTGGTGTGGTTCTATGGAACTTTCCACCCAGGAGAAGCAATCCTATTCCCATCATATTTTTATGTTTCTAACCTCCAAGCCTGAGTTCTGACTAAGAGACAGAAAACCACACCCATGAATGTGTGTCTAGGGAGATAGAGTTGAGATCCAAGAACGCATGGATCTATATATATTTTGCTATAAATATTTCAGCCATAGAAGCACTCATATATGTACACACAAGTACCATATCAAAGACAATTGTTTTAACCTTCCTTACTCAAACTCTGTACTTTCTTATCTATTTAAAATTCAGCAGGTATATATTTGTGGCAAAAATTATCTCCCTAACCAAATTTTCACAAGTTCTTCTGAACCTTCTTTTCTTTTACTATATATTATCTTTGTGTCCTATCTTTGGCCTTCCAGAGTAAGTTTCAGCACAGAACTGTGGGGGCTGTGAATCCCCAGACCCTGAATTTCCGGTAAACAACTTGTTTTCCAATGCTTGCCACCGCTCTGAGCAAAACAATTTGTTTTCCTGTGTTTGCAGCTGCTCTGAGCATGAGACCCTCAGGAGTTCCTAATGGCCTGGGAGTGGTTTCTGGTGGGTTTGGCTGAGGCATGGCTATCAGTTAAGGATCCTTATATAAGCTGCCCTGGAGCACAATAAAGGGGGCATTCTTGAAGAATTCAAGGATGACCTGTGTCCCCATGTCTCTGTCTCTCTCTGTCTCTGTCTCTCTCTCTGTCTCTCTCTCTCTCTCTCTCTCTCTCTCTGTCTCTGTGTGTGTGTGTGTGTGTGTGTGTGTGTGTCTGTGTGCTTCAATCTCCAGCCCCTTGCCCAAGACTCGTGAACTGTTACATAGTACAGGTACACACCATACTATAGCCATAGTGAATAGTGCGAAGAGCAGACATAGAACTTTGCTCATTCCAACTCCCCACAATCTGGTCGTTTTAATGTATGATTCATTTCCTCTATCCTCCCCCTTATTTCTTGATCATATTGTCTTAATTTTATCAGGAACCCCGTTAAATCAGTTTAACAAGAATCCCTCTACCCTCCAACTCTACTCTTTGTCAAAAATCCATACTTATTCTCACATTTAAGATTTGAGCTTGGTTATGTATTAGTGTCTTCTATTAAAAGACTAGCAAATAAAATGTCCTAACTGCTTTAAACTAGTTTACTTGTGTCAATCCATAGTAAGTTTGTTCTCTCCAAATTATCTCGATAGTTTCCCAAATACAGTACATTGTAAAGAGTAAGAGGATACTGCAAGAAGCAAACAGCTGTTGGTCACTTAAGATACAGAGCTAACAATAGGCCAGAGTAATGACCCACCCATCTTGGAAAGTTAATGTGTTTTTGGACGTCTCTATAGAGCAGGGATAAAAATTACTTTAAGGCATATGGGTGACCCCAGAACAAATTGCATGACCATAAAGCCCTATCGAAATGCAGGTGACAACCTCAGGGAAGCTGCTTCATGGCATCTGTCCTTTGGTTAAACTTTTGCACCCTATATACTCTAGCAGATCTTCAGATCTCTTGCAGCAGGGGGATGGTAGAAGTCAGTAATAGCTGGAATTCCAGGTGAGAGTCCCATGACCCTCCCCTCCTCCCCTCCCCCTCCTAGTGTCAATCACCATTGCCACATGGCAACTTCAAGATGATGATGGGGTGACTATAATATACACAGGGGAAAAAGGTCATGCTATAACAAATGACAGGGACACAATGATGAGGACACTGTGAATTCTATATTGTAAAAACACATTTATATTTGTTCTATAGAAAGGGATCCACATGCACACTGAAAATAGTTGGTTTACTCTGAGTTAATCTTCAACCTGAATATCACCCAAACAGCTGGCTCAGGAGGAATGCTCAGTGACTTTGGTATTTTTGAAACCCCCATTCCCTACCTCCCTCACTTCTACCCCCATCACAGAGAACAGAGGAGGAGGAGAAAAACACCAGCACCATATCATATTACATCAGAGATCAGACTGCCCTTCTGAACAGAGTGGCAAGTCTGAGCTTTGGAATTATTGACTGTCTCTTCTCCTTTCTGTATAGTCTGCTGGCTGAAGATAAGATGGTGGGCAGATCTTTAGGTGGCTTCTCAGATTGCTGACTCTCTGAACCAATCCCAAATTAAGGACTTCATTCCTGGATTTTGCCCATGTCAAGAGCAGTAGGGACTCTTATATAAATACATATCTATAAAGTGAAATTATTTTGTATCACCTCCCCTGCTGATGTTCATCTGAAATGAGGCCTCTGAGTAGATTGGTACATAGTACTCAAATCGATTAATCCTTGGGTGGAAATTTAATTTGTATCTGTATGTTTACATATTTATATCCACATACACACATATTCAAATCTATAGATACATTATGCATACTTATATTTGTATTGCCTTATTGTTTAATATGATTTATCTCAATTATCATTTATACTTCACTACTTCTTGTGCACTTAATATCGTTAAGATTTCTTTTTGGTTTGTGCATAACTTTAAGTGAATTCTCTTTTGTCCATCTTTTTGTTAATAAATGTATTTTTCATTTGAAATACATCATCTTACTATTTTAACTGTAGTTCCCAAACAACATAGGCAGACTTTTCACACTACTATTGACCTTGCATTTGTTATGAATTGGAGCTATCATTCTTGTGTCTTTTTGTAAACAGAGTCTCATCACATACGCCATGCTGAACTAGAATTTGCCGTCTTCTTCCCTTAGCCTCTTGTGCGTGGGAATTTCAGAAAATGACACCACACAAAGTTGAGAATGTGTTTTAAAGTGCTGTAATTGTTTTATTTAAATATATGGTTCATCATAATGGGAATTGAGCAGTACTCCAGGGAAATGCCTGGAGACCAGAGCAATGTGAATTGCAGAGCCCTCAGGGCACTGTGGGACAAGCTTTAGAATAATTCCCGATTTAATTACTTGGAAAGCAATTTCAAAGCTGTTATTTTGAGAGCATTTACTTGTAAGGTACAGCTACTGGGTTGAAGATATAAATACAGCCTAGATTTTATTTATAGTAACTCTAATATTATTTGTGAATTTACGTTTAAGAAAGCAATAACCGCACTCTCTGGGTCCTGCTCAGTGCCTCAGAAATCAGTTATGCATGTAGTATGAATGTGATGGCTTTTCTTCCCCAAAGGTGGGGTTTTGTCTTGGTACCTGGTGAAATTCCAAATATGTTTTTGTATATCTCTTCTTTTTATTGTTTCTAAAATTCATAGATTACTTTAAAGTCATAAAGATCATGTCAGTATTGCTTGTTAAGTCTGAAATGTTACAAAAAAAATCAAAGCTATAGCAAATACTGCAGTAAGTATGAGCATGGATTATGACAAATTATTTCAACCACCACAGAATCCTTAAGTCTACCCTCTTTTCATTGCCCTTTCCCTTCTTCCAGAGGTAAAAATTCTACTGGAATTCTTAGTTTTGACTTATACTTCATGTGTATGTGTGTATATGTTTGCATACTTGGGCGATGCATATATTTGTGGGTGGATATGTGCACGCATGGGTGTGTGTAGGTGTGCAGACAAAAGGTGAACCTCAAATCCCCAGCCGTTGTGTAATTGAAGAACTACTCCATTCATTGAGTGGTTGGAGATCTACTCCATTCTCCACGATTGTATGTGATATTCTTGAGTGAATGTATTCTAATAGCTTTTTAAAAGTAATTTACCAGCAATCATCTTCCTGCATATTTAATAAAACAAATAGTGCAGTAGTGAATGTTATTTCTGTTTTCTAGACTGAGTACCAATAGTGTAATTGTAGGACCATTGTATAGGATTACTCTTAGCTTCTTTGCCAGATGTTTTCTAGGTGTTGTTACATTGATCTCCAGAGCAGTTGTACACTCACCAGTGTTACATGTCATTTTTCCTTGCTCCAGTCAGGTTTCTGAAAGGGGAATGTTTTTTCTTGTATCCAAGTCTAGGCCATAGAGTCAAAGAAACAAATATCTGATAATGTTAGTCTCTTTTTACTCCTTTGATGTGGTAAAATGTAATCCCAGTTCTACTTCAGAGAAGATTTTTAAGAGTTTATAGGGAGATATTCATAGACACAAACACAATATTCAGTCCATCATCAAAAATCTGACTTCCTTTTTTTCTCAGCTCTACTATTTGACATTTGATAAGGATGCTACTTATTTTATTTGTTTATTTGTTTGTTTATTTATTTTGGTTTTTTTTTGAGACAGGGTTTCTCTGGCTGTCCTGAAACTCACCCTGTAGGTCAGACTGTCCTCGAGCCCACAGAGATCCACCTGCCTCTGCCTCCCAAGTTCTGGGATTAAAGGTGTGTGCCATTCCCACCCAGTGGGATATTGCTTCTAAACTTCAATAGCACCACTGTACTTTGGGTGAGTATTTGGAAATGTAAGGATTAACTGACAAACACACCAATCTCTATAAATGGAATTATGTTATCTCTGTGATGTACAGTATAATCGTTTGGACTGTGGAGAAATTATCACCACTTCCGCTTTTTCATTCCTGTGCTTTGTTGGAGCCTTTTGTGATCACATCAGGGGCTTATATGATCTGGGTCTTATTGGAACTCTACAGAAAGAGATAGTTGAACTATAAGAAGGAGATTTCCCTGAACCCCAGAGTCTGCACTCCGTCAGGATGAGCTTCTTTTCTGTCTTAAATTGGCTGGTCACATAGGTGTTCACTGAGCATCTTTCCCACTTTGCACCTCCAGCAGTCAATGGGGTGAAAAAGTGACCAGAGATATCTTGCTTGGTCCTTGAGGAAGTTGTAATAATCTTTGCAAGTCACTTTAATACATAAAAGAAGGTAGGGGATATTGAAATCATCAGGGCTTCTTAAAAGAGGAGCTGGGCTCAGAACTGATGGGCGTGGCTAGGAAGTGGGGATGGGAACAGGCGGTTCAACCTGACTAGAGTGAAGAGTTGGGGCCTTGCAAGGGAGTAGTCCTGAGATAAACAAATGATTTTCCTTAATTTAGGCCAAAAGTGCAAATAAATTCATTTTATATGTTAATATCTTTTGTTATTTTCGCTTAGGTAGGTGACTTTGGATTCATGATCAAGCTTTATATCGCAGAGGCTGTGGTGTTAGAGAGATGGATCCTTTCACCATGGCAACTATTTGCTGGCTTTTCCTAATCATTCCTTTTACTTCACACTCGAAACTATATCATAGATAATCTACCTAAAATTTCATGCAACTTTCTTTTTTTAGTTTTATTATTATTATTATTAAAAATTTTCCCCTCCTCCCCTCCTCCCATTTCCCTCCCCCTTCCTCCATCCCCCCTCCTCCTCCCTCTCCAGTCCAAAGATCAATTGCCACTTATGAATTTTTGATAAGAATGGGGTCCAGGTCTTGTGGAAACACAGAAAAAAAGGACTTAGAAAAGCCTGTGTGGCCGCCTGAGGGTGGCCAACCAATTCAGAACAAAGTCTCTAGTCACATAATCATCAAGAACACACCTGCCTGCAGTCAAGAAAGTTGAGACCTTACTCACTGGAAGAGGAAAAATGCACACCATAAAGAATAACAGAATGTCTCAGTAGGATGGTATTGGGGTATCTCAGAGGACATGGATTTGTGTCAGGTGGTTTTGGGGTGAGTTTGAAAAAGATAGAAAGACTGCATCTGACAGAAACTGTCAGTAAGTATCGTTCATCCTCTGATTTGCTCTCTTGTTAAATTTTGAGAGATGATTGCAGCAAGTCCAAAGCTGTCATTAATAAATAGTAAGTTACTTTGAATCTTTAGAGTGTGCAACCTAAAGTAACCATAGAAACCTGAAAAGTACAACAAAATCATGGGGAGGGAGGAGAAGGAGCCCCAGAAAGGGGCTCAGGCACAAACACTATGCAGGGATAAATAGGAAAATGGGAGAAAATCATATAAGAAATTACTTCATTCTGCCTAAGATGAGATGCTGTTTTCTCATATCTAATGAAATATTATATGCAAATTATGGGGCTGTAGAGATTATTCAGCAGTTAGGAATGCATGCTGTTCTTGCAGAGAACCTGAGTTCAGTTCCCAGTGTTCAGTTTACAACCATCTGTTAATCCTTCTCCAGGCTGATCTAGTACCTCTGGCTTCCACAGATCCTCTGCACACATGCATGCACACAGATATGCACAATTAAAATAAAATAAAGGAAAAATTTAAATATATGTTATAATGTAGACTATAAAATAAACTATTGTGATATTGCAAATAAAGTCAGTGATAATTTAAAGAATAGTAATTCCGTGGCTAAGATAAAAACCACTGATGATAGCTTATTCTGGTGAGGATGTGGAGTAAGGGGAATACTCCTCCATTGTTGGTGGGAATGCAAACTTGTACAGCCACTTTGGAAATAAGTATGGCGGTATCTCAGAAAATTGAGAATCAATGTACCTCAGAACCCAGCAATACCACTCTTGGACATATACCCAAAGAATGTTCAATCATGCCTCAAGGAAACTGTTCAACTATATTCATAGCAGCATTATTCATAATAGCCAGAACCTGAAAACAACCTAGATGCCCCTCACCCAAAGAAGGGATAAAGAAAAGGTGGTACATTTACACAATGGAGTATTACTCAGTGGCAAAAAGAAAAATGACATCTTGAAATTTGCATGCAAATGGATGGAACGAGAAGAAACATCCTGAGTGAGGTAACCCAGACTCAGAAAAAATATAATATATACTTACTTATAAGCAGATATTAGATGTAAAACAAAGGATAACAAGACTATCGTCTAGGACACCAGAGATGCTAGGTAACAAGGAGAACCCTAAGCCAGGCATACATGGATCCCCTTGGGAAGGGGAAACAGACAAGATCTCCTGAAAAAATTGGGACTGTGTGGTGGGAGGAGAAGGGAGAGCAGAGGGGAGGAGAAGGAGAGAGAAGGGGACAAGGAAACTGGGGAGGACAACTTAAGGGAACAGGATGGTAGAGATGGGAGTAGGAGAGAGAGGGAGAGAAAGGAAAGAGATGTCTTGATTGAGGGAGCCATTACAGGGCTAGTGAGAAAACTGGTACTAGGGAATTCCCAGGACTCCACAAGGATGACTCCAGCCAAGTCCCTAAGCTATAGTGCAAAGGATATCTGAACTGCCCTTCCCTGTAATCAGATTGCTGATTACTTTAACTATCACCATAGGAATTTCATTCAGCAACTGATGGAAGCAGATGTAGAGATCCACACCTAGCACTGGACTGAGCTCCCAGAGTCCAGTCAAAGAGAGGGAGGAGTGATAATATGAGCAAAATGGTCAAGATCATGGTGGGGACACCCCCAGAAACAGCTGATCTGAGCTCGTGGGAGCTCATTGACTCTGGACTGACAGCAGAGAACCTGCATAGGACAAAACTAGGTCCTCTGAATGTGGGTGACAGTTGTGTGGCTGGGGCAGTCTGTTGAGCCACTATCACTAGGACCAAGCTTTATCCTTAGTGCTTGAACTAGCTTTTTGGAGCCCATTTTCTTTGGAGGGATACCTTGCTCAGCCTAGATATAGGGGAGAGGGCCTTGGTCTTGGCTCAAAGTGATGTTCCAGACTTTATTGACTCCGCATGGGAAGCCTTACCATCTCTGAGGAGTGGGTGGGGGGTGGGTTAGGTAGAAGGCAGGGAGTGGGAGAAGGAGAGGGAGAGGAAACTGTGATTGGTAAGTAAATGAGAAAAGATTGTCTTAAAAATAAATAAAAAAGAAAAATGATTCCTAATCAAGGTTCATTTTTGAATGCTTCTTTAATTTGTTCTCTTTTTCAAAAATAAAATTGAGACTTCACAGAGATGACTCAGTGGTAATGACTATATGCTGCTCTTCCAGAAGACCTGAGTTTAGTTTGCTAACCTATGTGAGTTGTCTTATAACCACCTATAAATACAGCTCCAGCTCCGGGGAATTCAATATCCTCAACTGATCTCTGAGGGTACCTATACACACACACACACAACACACACACACACACACACACACACATACACACACACACACACGCAAATGAATAAAATAAATCTTTAGAAAATCTAAATATTTTGGAAATGTATTTTAGAAGTTATTCCATAAACTAAGCTGTTTGAAACTTTCGAGCTTGCATTCTACCTGTAGAGACTTTGTAATATCAAACTGTGTCCACTGTGAAGAAGAAAGTTTTCATTTCAATCTCCAAGAATCATTTATAGCAGAAAGCACCAAAGTATTGTGTTACCATATTGAAATATCTGCACAACAGACATAAAGAGTAAAGGGTTATTTTGGCTCAGAAGTTTGAAGGTGAGCTCCACGATGGAGAAGATTCATTGCTTTGGGCCTTTGGTGTAAGTGCTGGATGGCAATGGCAGGAAGTGTAGATGGAAGTTTCTGTCCTGTCTGGTCCTGCAGCTGTTCAGTCCCAAAGGAACACACAAAGGCTTATATTAATTATAAACTGTTTGGTCTATTAGCTCAAGCTTATATTAACTAGTTCTTACAATTTAAATTAACCCATAATTCTTATCTATGCTTAGCCACATGGCTTGGTACCTTTTCTCAGTAAGGCATTCTCTTCTTGCTTTCTCTATGTCTAGCTGGTGACTGACTCTCTACCTTTCCTCTTCCCAGAATTCTCCTAGTCTGGTCACCCTGCCTATACTTCCTGCCTGGCTACTGGCCAATCAGTGTTTTATTAAACCAATACAAGTGACAAATCTTTACAGGGTACAAGAGCATTGTCCCCAGCAAGGAAGCCCATGTTGAATCAATGTGTTCATCTCATCAGTCAGGAAACAAATCGAGAGAAGATCCTAGTATCCTAAAACCCCTTGGAGGGTTTATTCCCAAGTGTGCAAGAACCACCCACGAAGTTCCATTTCCTAAAGGTTGTACCACATACCAATTGTATTTTCCTGTATCAAGGAAAACAATAAGGCTTTACCACATGAACCTTTGGGGTTCATTTAGTCTTACCTCATTTAGACTATACATTGTAGCATACTATAGTAGACTATACATAGCAATTTGCACCCATTTAGAATACTACAGTAAGTAAACAACTGGGAAATGTTATTTACACTATTTTATAGGTTGTGCAGATTTTGTATATTAAAGGTGTTGAATAATTTCACTCTTTCTCTTATTTTTTCTTTTGAAGGAAATACTTGAATATAACAAATTGACAAAAAACTTTATACATTTGATGTAAATAGAGTGTTTTGATGGGGGATGATAGCTCCACTTATCTGTGGGTCTAAGGATAAGATTTAGAATGTAGTTAAGAATTATGCTAGTCTAGCAAAATGGTGGTAATAGAGTCTCTTCTGAGACATATGATCTGGCTAGCTGTTGAAGTTGACTAGGTGTGTAGTACCAGGCATGATTTTCCTCCTCTTGAGTTGGTCTTAAGTTTAATTAGACACCTGTTGGCTACCACCAAGTATGAATGCCACTTATTGGACCTTTATGGGTATCCTATCATTCTGGTCATTGTTATGGGTTATAGATTCCATGCCTGATAAGTCTATTAACTGATTTTCTCCCTTGGCAGCTTGCATAGCATTTTCTGATACCATTGAAGCTGGATCACAGGAAGGAGGCTCTCAGGTTAGATTCAGTTCAAATAATCTGAGTCCTGTTTCATAAATGTATGGTACGTTCAGCAATTGGGACCCACCCTCAACCTCTGAGACGCAGATGAGGGCAGTTGACATAGTCTGTATTGTTTTGGGATTCATCATCTCTGATGAATGATTTGAAAGGAGATTTCTTATATCTGGTACTGGAGTTTTTGTTAGTCTATAGTTATTGTGGGGATACTTGTCAGCCTTGTGGCTTAACTTCCTTTAGTGTGTGTGTGTGTGTGTGTGTGTGTGTGTGTGTGTGTGTGTGTGTGTAAATATGCACTTATATGTATTGTGTATGATTTAGGGGAACATAAAATAATGTTTCCTTGAGGTTTTATCAAACAATCTTGGTGTTATTTGCCCCTCCTCCCTCCTTCTCCTGTACTGGCCTCCCACTCACACCTAAGTTGGAGAGCCCTTTCTATTTTTCTATTTCCTGTTTCATATAATCTGTATCCTGATATTTCCCTATCGTGGTCTCTAATGGACCCTTTATGCTTCTTTATTTCTGGGGTTATTCCATGCTATATACTCACATCTGAAGATAGAGAGCTAGGAGCCATAGATGAGAAGGGATATGAGGCGCTTGTTTTCTGGGCCACTTCACTCAGTATAATCTTTCCTAGGTCAATCTTTTTACCTGCAAGTTTTGTGAGTTCACTTTTCTTTATAGCTGAACAGTATTCCTTGTGTATATGTAGTGTGTGTGTGTGTGTGTGTGTGTGTGTGTGTGTGTGCGCGCCAAGCATGAGTCCTTTATTTAAGCCAGTGACTGACAGCAGGCTCCTGTCACAAATAACTCCCTGCTCAAAGAAAGGTAGAGTAAGTTTTTTTAAAATTATCCATTCATCTGCTGAAGTACTTTTAGGTTTTCTTAACTCTTGTGAAGAAATGAATTTGGGTGTTGCTCATACTGGATTCTAGAGTGGCTGCACAAATTTGCATTCCCACCAACAGTGAATGAAGATTGCCCTTTCCCCACAACCTCAATTTTTCTGTCAATTGATTTGTTGCTCTTAGCCATTCTGGCTAGGTTAAAATGAAATCTCAACTTTTTTTTTTTAAAAAAAATCCATTTCCCCAAATGCTAAGAATGGTGAACATATTTGAGATATTGATTAGCCATGTTTTTATATTTTCGCTAGTGAACCCTTTGTTTAAATCCCTAGTCTGTTTTTCAATTGGGTCTTTTGTTTTCTTGACTCTTTGAGTTCTGTACATATTTTGAATATTAATCCTCTGAAAGATGCAGAGCTGGCAAAGATTCTTTTCCAGTCTATGGGTTTTTTCTTCACTTAATTGATTGTTTCCATAGATGTTCAGAAGCTTTTTAGTTTTATGAAGTCCCACTTGTCAACTGTTTCTCTAATTCTGTGACTAATGGAGTACCATTCAGAAAGTCCTTTTCTACACCTATACCTTGTAGGCACTGCCTATGCTTTTTTTTTTCTAGCAGCATTATGTATGCATTTCAGTGTTTCACATTTCAAGATAAGTTCTTTGGTCCACTTATATCTACCTTTTGTACAAGGTGATCGACGTAAGTCTAATTTCATTCTTTTGTATGTGGACAACCTGCATTTTCAGCACCATTTGTTGAAGATGCTGTCTTTTCTCCAAGTGTACGTTTTATTGCCTCTGCCAAACATCAGATGACTGTAATTATGAGCTTGGGTCTTCTAATTTGTTCCATTGCTCTACATGTCTGTTTTTGTGCCAGGACCATATTAATTTTGTCACTATGATTCTGTACCATCTCTTGAAGTCTGGAATGGTAACCCCACCAATATAATTTTTGCTGAGGATTGCTTTGGCAATCCAGTTTTTTTCTGGTTCCATATAAATTTTAGAATGAGACCATGACAGAATATTACAACTGAACACAATGTTGCTGAAATGAGCATATCATGGTGAGCCCAGCCCCAGTGGATACATGTACATTACAGCTTCTGTACTTATGACCAAGGAAACACTGATGAAGAGAGGGCTGAAAGTCTGTTACAGGTCATGAAAGAAAGCTACAAACCTCTATTGATATAAGACCATGAGTTCTTTATTTAGGCCAGTGACCAAGAGCAGACTCATGCTACAAAGAAGTCTCTGCCCAAAGAAAGACAGGGTAGAGTTTTTAAAACCTCAAGCCACAATTGTATCATACTAGAGGCAATTGGGGGGTTCAAAAGCTTTAAAAGTTTCTACTAAGCTGATTAAAACAATTTCTTTTATGCTGCACAACAGCGGACCTCAGAAAGTTGTAGGTGCTCAGTGGATGTGCTCAACAGGGGACTAGGAAAAATTGGGTGAAGTTAGCCAAATCTAGGGCAAAATGGAGTTACTTTGGGCAGTTTAATTGTAAGAGCCTGGGTAGAAGGAAGTCTGCTATGAGACTGGCACTCTTAGAAATGGCTGTGTAAGTAAGATCTGAAGAATGACATTCTCAATAAGCATGCTATTGCAGAAGCGGGCACATCTCATGGACGCACACCCTGGACAGGAAACTGTAGGTGACTGATGGCTGTTAAGAGAAGAGTCATCCTCTCCATGGAGGAGCCCACTAATTGCTTGTCATGCACCAAGTGATCAGTCCTGAAACCATGAATACAGCAGCAGCAGCCTCAGAAGGTTCTATTTATATATTTGTAAGCACACACATACACACACACACACACACACACACAGACAGAGAGACAAAGGCGGGGTATTTGTTCAGTGGCTGGACTTCATTTCTCAGAGCATACAGACCTGGGATGGGCTGTCAAAAAGTTTGAGGCGAAGAGTTTCAAGAAAGTTCTGTGGATGCACTTGAATCTGGATCCCCTTTCCTTTTCCCTTCTTGCACAGAGGCTTGACATGCTTGGAACCACATTTCTGTGTCTAATCGGTGAGACACTTATCCCCCATTGACGACTGTCACTCCAGTCTTGTCGAGATAGTGCATCACAATGATCCAATAAACTTCGCTTGTTCCTTTATCTCCCTCCCCTCTCTCCTCTCTTTGTGCTTCTCTCTTCCTCCCCTTTTCCCTTGCCCCTCTCTCTGAGTGTGTGTGTTCTACCTCTGGAGTGAGCTGAAGGTAAATTCCAACTACATGATGGTTTTCAGAGCATTTTGTTACTTTGTTCTAACTTAAACAAAAGGTGTCTCATGGAAAGCTCACCCTATGCAGTAGACCTTAGTTCTACTCTGTTTCCCAAGGTAAGAGTTGAATGTCTCCAGACAAAACTTGTACCCCATTAAGCCTCCACAACTTCAGAGGCTGGTGATTCTGAGATCAGATAATTTCTTGAGGAGTGGGGGAGGGGAGAGCATATCAACATATCTGATGTTACAAGTACAGAAGTACAGTGTCTGGTTCACAGGGGGCACTCGGAGCTCTCAAAAACTAAAGAACACAGTACAATGTAACCAGTACAGAGCTGGGTATGCCAAGTTCTCTGCATTTGTGGCAACAAGTACCAGAGGCCCAAGCCGTCACAGGCTAGTTGGCCTCTGGAGTAGCGGTGGCTCAAGTTGAAGCACTCTCAGAGGGTTTGATTGGTCAAACCTTTAGGGGGCAGTCAGAACAGGAAGTTGGTCTACTCTGCCCAACCCCAGGGACCTCCTCTCTATGCCCTACTGAATGAAACTTCCTATAAGGACTTCCATCTTGTAGCTGACGTTTGGAGCCTGCTTTTCTCTCTCAGCAGCTTTCCTCAGTTTTTCAGCTCTAGACCACAAAGAGTCTACTCAGAAGAACACAGTAAGGACATTTGTGACAAGGTACTTCAGGACCTACCATGGGTGAGTTGAACAGCATGGGGTGTTTGCCCAGGTTTTCTTAGGGCAGGGGTGATACTGCACTTTCTTCTTTCCTTATGGCCCTTAGGTGACCTCTTTAGGAACAGAGTGGGGGTGGGGTGGCAGGGATCCACAAGTTGTTTAGCTTCCACTCTCCAAAAGACAAGGATCAAATGAGTACCGGGGTGATTGTCATGTTTCTTCGTAAAAAGCCTTCCTTCCTGTGGAGGTGAAGTGCAGCCCCCTGCTTACCACTCCCTCACCCCCAAACTCATTGAGAAGAAAGATCTGAGCTTTAGGTCATCTCCAGTCTAGAATTTGAGAAATAGAAAATATGACTTAGAGAAGGGTTTGGTGGAAATTAATATTCTTCGTATTCATGCTAGTGTTAAAAAAGGAACAAAGAAGCAACCGTGGATTGAATCTACTTCAGTCATTCTGAACATTGCATTATCCTTATAGAAGTTTCTAGATACTTGCTTTATGTTGTGTGAACAGTTCTGAAATGTCTTACATGTGTGTAGGGTTCCATGTCAATTAAGTACATTTGTTATTTATGTATATATAACATATAAAATCGTATTTTTTAACCTATGTACATAAATAACATATCAGGTTGTCCTGATATCATATCAGGGTCTCATTATGTAGGTAAGTACATTTGTTATTTATGTATATATAACATATAAAATCGTATTTTTTAACCTATGTACATAAATAACATATCAGGTTGTCCTTGAACTCTTGGGCTAAAGTGATCTTTTTGCTTTTGATTTTTGCCTACTTTGTCTCTGAAATTGTTTAAATCTTCCTTATGCACATGAACTATTGTCTGATAGATTTATCTGTTATTTAATTTTTTCATTTCCCCAAATTTTGTATTTGTCAGTTTTGTGTAGACTCCATGATTGTCAGTTCAGTCTCTGTGAGCCCCTAGGAGCCCAGGTTAGTTGATTCTGCACATACACAAATCTTAAGAAAAGAATATCAGGACTTATTCCTCCCACTGTAATGGGTATCCCACCTTGTACACATGAACTATTCTTTAGTCACCTCTCCTTCCACAGTTTCTAACCTCTGCTTCTAGGAGTTCCACCTTTTAAGCTTCTACATATAAGTGAGAATGTTTTGCCTTTTTTATTTAAAACTTTTATATATAATTAAACTTTATGTGTTTGAAAGTACGTTTGGCAGAATCCTTCCTTTTATTTGTTCTCAGTCAGGGTCTCATTATGTAGGTAAGTCTGGCCTTGAACTCCCTAAGTAGCTAAAGCTGGGCTTGCATTCCTGATTCTCCTGTCTCTACCTTTCAAGTGGTGACTTTCAGACATGTTCCACCATACCTGGCTGATGGAATTTTTTTTTACATACTCAGACTCTGTCTGCCCTTCAATTTGGAATATTTTACTTACTTTTAATAAAATACTAGGTTTAATTTGGTACAGATATGCTATTTGTTATACATTTATCTTTATTTACTTTTATTCTTTTATCTTTTATTATTATATGTTGGGTTACCACCACTAGCCGGCATACCCTTATTTTTACCTGTCCTCAGACAATACATGATCCTTGCACCATTATGACTTTATTTACCCTCACCCGATTTGTCATGTGCTTTCACTATATGTGAGGTAGGAATACCACATCTTCTTTATTATTTTCCCTTTTCTTTTTCTAGCCTTTATTCATAGTAGTTATCTGAGATATACATATGCATCCCAGAAGAAGTATTGTATTATATACTAAATACTCAGATCTGCCTACAAATTTCTCAGTGTCACTGACTTTTCTTTACTGCATAGAAGACTGTTTGAAGACCAGCTTGGCCTTGAACTTATGGCAGTCTTCTTTTCTCTGCCTTCTAGGGGCTGGTATTATAAGTGTGTGCATCCAGACCCCAAAGGGCTATTTCTGATTTTTAAAACATTCATTCATTCATTCATTCATTCATGCTTTCAGTGTATTGCATGGGTACATGTTTGGAGGCCTCAGAACAACAGGAAACTTGAGGAAAATAGTGCTCTTCATGCACAATGTGGGTCTAGGGAACTGAACTCCAGTCCTCAGGTTTCTTTACTTAATGTAAGAGTGTTTTGTTTGCATTTATGTCTGTGCACTGTATATGTGCCTGGTACTTGAGGAGGTCAGGGGAACACATCAGATTCTCTGGCACTGGAGTTACAGATGGCTGTGAGCCACCATGTGGGTGTTGGAAACTGAACTCCCATTCACCACAAGAACAGCAAGTTCTCGAAATTGATGAGATATCTTTATTTCTCAGTGTACACAGTCCTTCTATTCTATTGCTGTTTTTATTTGAACTTGAAGTCTCTTTTAGTTGAAACTTCTCAACTAATGTGTTAGCTATGCTTGCCATATATTCTTTAATGTCTTCCCTTCTCTTTTCCTCGTCTTCATGATAATATTTGAGCAAGACACAACCTGAATATTTTGTTCTGCTTTATGTATCATTTGTGTTGCTCTTCTTTCAGGCAGGGAGTTTGCCTGTGATCCTTGAACCATAAAAAAATCTTCCAAGATAATTTTTATTATTCTTCAAACAGAAGAGAGAGTCAAGATTGAGGAATGAAACATAATTTGTCTCAGATCACTCTGCCCGAGAAGGGCAGGACGGTTAGTAACAGCACAGACCAATTGTTGAACCCAGACCTTGACCGCTGTGTTTGTTTTCTTCTTAGCTCCCTGCCTCTCATCTCCCAGGAGGTGGAAGCACAGTGAAGGCTTTCAGTATTTTTCACACTGATTACAGATATCTGGGGGTGGGATATTATAACAGCTAACAACCTTCGTTTGACATTATATTTCCCCAGTACCTTTTTTGGGGGGTATTATACATTAATGTCTTTATTTTAATTTAAGGACACAGTTCCGAAACCAACCCTTATCAAAGAAGAATGAGATGTCGGGGAATTTTCCGAAGGACATTTCTCAACTGTACTGAACACATCAGTGCTACAATGCGCACTTCATTCTCTCAGCAGCAAGGTGGAGAGCCAGCAATGAGTGAGCCTCCCATATATACTAGAAGAAGATAGTAAGTAACCAGTCACTATGGTTGGAATATACCAGGGTAGTGAAATGTATAACACTGTAGTTAAATATGTCATTTATATCTCCAAGTGGTTGAGCAATCTTTCTGTAGCCTTTGTACAAGTGGGGCAAATGGTCTATTGGAGAATTTCTAAGTATATGTGGACTACTTTTACTTCGTTTTCCGACAGCACTCCATATGGTATTCCACCCCATCATCAGACAATCAACTTGCATAAACGAAACCAAATGGAATGGCCAATACCTCCAGAGGGAAAAATGGAGAGGGACAAGCAAGATGACACCTCAAAGAACTGGTTCAAGGTCATAGTAAGTACCCCAGAAAATGGATCTAATACTCAAAAGAAGGCAATCAAGAGGAGTTGTGTTGGAATTGAGTAGAGTTATTGGGTGCTTTTTTGGATACAGTTGGAGTTGACACAGGAGTCTACATGCTGAATAAATTAAGGGACAAATCAGACAGGCAATGAACACAGACCAGGGTGACTGTAGGGAGAAGTCAGGGAGTTGTGTATAAGCAAATGAAGAAACCCATGTGAGAAGGTATAATAGTTCTACACTAGATGCCCCAGTTTTGCTAAAATTGTATGTGTGTATTGAAGAGGTAGTTGTCAAAGTGTCTTTGGGGTCCTTATTAAAGAAGAAAGCTTGTTCTGCCATAGGTAAGATCTCTTATTATGGGTTTATAAATGAAATCATATTATAATCTCAAAAAAATCAGAGAAACAACAAAAAGTAAATTAGCTATTGAAATTTAAAAAGTTTATTTACGTATCTGGAGTTTATTATTGAAGGAAACCACCTGAATGAAAGGAAAGTAAATTCAGAAAATCCACAGGTGATATAAAGAAAATAATAAAATTTGTACCATCTTTAGAAATTGCCTTAAAGTCTTTCCATTTTACAGCTTTCTTTAAGTAAAATTAACAAATAATAAATCACATGCATTTAAAGTATATAGCTTAACACTACTTGGCTGCACATTTGTGAAACCATTTTCCCAGTCAACATGCCCATCAAACACATCAAGCATCCTTGCTTTCCTTTATAATTGTCCTCTTCCATTATTTCCCCTTAGTTTTCTACCACAATAGATTTGTCCGTATTTTCTAGATTTTTATGTAAACAAGCTCATGTAGTATGTTATGGGCTGAACACCTTTGTCTGATTAACTCTGACTTTAAATTCCAATGTGCCACATACATGTAATCCCAGCTGCTCAGGAGACTAAGGCCAGAGGATTGCTCGTTTGAGACCAGCTTGAGCAATGCCACAAGACCCTGTATTAATGTAAAATAAGGAACAATAAAACAAAAAATATAGAAGTTTAGAGCAAAAACCGAATACTTGATGCAAACAAGAGGTTTTATTTTCTTTCTCTTTACAGACAGTTCTTTCCATAGGCCAGAGAATGTAGCAAGGTAGCAAGGATAAATATTTAAGTTTATAGAGGTTTATCATGAATTAGTTTGATAATTTATAATTTATATTCTGGTCAGTCTGTTTTCATCCTTTTTACACTATTTCCACTGTACATAATATATATAATGTATATATATATATATATGCCTGTATCATATTGGTGTCAATAATGTATATTTAGATGATATTTTGTTACAGCATCTTTATTATCTCAAAAGGGTTCTGAAAGTAAGTACTCGAAACATAGAGTTTTAAGACATTAATTATTTTATACTAAAACACCTGGTAGAAGCATTAGTGTTTAAATCTAGTTTATTTGTTTCAATAACTAAGTTTTGCCACATTAATATATTTGCTCATTAAAGAGTGTATTGTGTAATTACCTTTCATGCATGAAATAAATAAATAAATTCTAATGTGCCGATCTTTTTTCCTTTCCTTTTTTATGTTTGATTCTAGATTCCCTCTGGCATAAAATATGATAAGAATTGGCTGTTGAATTTGATTCAGAGCCAGTGCAGTATCCCTTTCACCCCAGTGGAGGTAAGAGGAATCAGGACAAATGACGGGCTCTATGAACCATGACATTTGCCCATATTCTATTTCTCTCACCCTTATCCATGCAGTTTCACTATGAGAAAATGCACGCCCAGTTTTTTGTTGATAATCCCGACATTGCCTTTGAACTAAAAAATATCAGTGACAAGATTTGGGATGAGTCTAATAATAAGGTATGTGTCAAGTGTGTGACTGTGACCAGTTGCAAGCCAGAGTCAATATCTTGTAAGATTCTGGGGCTTCTCAGTTCTCAGTGTCAGCACAGACTCTCATTTGTTCTTCGCAGATAACAATCTTCATCAGCCCCTGTGATGGATTCCACTTGGTGACAGAGCTGCAATCAGAGAAGATGGACCGAATGAAGGTAATGTAGGATTAAGACATTTTATATACCCACAGCGGGACCTGTGCCTCTCCCCCATCTGTTGTCCCTGTATCACTTCTGCCTCAGAGTCACGGAACTCCATCTGTGATTCTGCAGCTGGCTATGAACCAACAGGGTGCTACTTCTCAGCAATTTCTCAATATGCAGAGACTCCCATTTGTGCAAAGCAGGATTGACAGCAGTAAGTCTAGAGGAAATGAGGGAAGAAGGGACTGGCTGGTGTGGAAATTTAGAAATTGTGAATTAAGGAGAGGTTGGTGCTGGCAACCCCTCTGTATCAGCTTTGTGTCATCCGGCTCCCTCTTAGCCTTCTGATTCTCTATTCTTGATTCCTGAAGACTTGTTGACCCATCCTACTGACTTGTCACTGAATCTTAGAAGGTGCGTGGCTCCATCCCTGGATTTTTATGAAGAGGACATAACGCAGGTAAGACCTTACACTTGATGCTGTTTGGAGAGTAAGTTTGGTAGAGATTAGCTAGTACTTAGTTCGATCTCAAATATTCACTGTTGTTTCATTTCACTCTATTTTTTTCTATTACCTTAGATGATGCCCTTGAACCAGAGTTACAGTAAACCCTATCAGATGTTTGACTTCCTTGATACTAAGGCAGTGGCCCCTACTGTTGACAGCCTGAATGAATCTGGAAATGAGGTGAGACATAATACTGAGATATTATGAGAAAGGCGAAGTGGTCATTGGAGCGTTGACAAGAGGCAGGGAAGTGGATTTACTAGTAAGGGATCAAGGGAAAGAGCTGAGGGTTCAAGATTCCTTTGCTTCTCTTCTCTTGATCCATGTATTTATTCCCACAATTGCAGGTGAAGTCTGCAGGGATAGAAGTCAAGGGGCAAGACCTAGATCCAGAAGAGATACGTGCAGACCAAAGCTCTCTGAGTACTACCATCCCGGATAAGTCCAGTAACATCAAGTCAGTTGTATCTTTAAGAGGAGCATCTCTGATCCTTTGGGAGGACCACAGACCTCACCCTCCACTCTGTCTATATCCCCAGCTGTCCCCACACTACTCCTTTCCTACGGACCTTCTCCTACACTCACATAATCTGGGGTGTGATTCCTATGTCTGACCACTTAGTCTCCTCCAGCCTGCACTCCAGTGCTTTAGAAAGATGACACTGGACTCCTCCACTATCCTAACTGGAGCTCCCTTTTTCTTACTCTTATAAAGTCCCTTCATCTGTTCCAGGCTGCCCTGAAGGCTCTGTTATGGCAGGATGAAGTCAGGGGCTCTGAATGACTCATTGCCTACTTTGGGCCACTGTTGGGGTTGCTTAGTCCTCCTTGGAAAGAAACATGGGTTCCCTGAAATAAAGATCTGGAAGTGGGCTCCCTGGGGCAAGAGGAACGTGTGGAGAACCAAAGAGGCTTCCATCTCTTCTGTCTTCCTTATCTACCCACCTATCTACCTTGCTCATCATCCTACCTAATGTTAAAGAGGATCCCTGCATAGCCTGAGATAAGCAAGTTGATTCCTTGGAGTAGAACTATACTCAGACACACACAAGTAGAGAGGGACCTCCAGGAGAGAACATAGTGACTATAAGTGCCAGCTACTACTGGGGAATGTCCCCTTCCCTCAAAGAGGCTCATTGTTCCCAGAATGAGCCCTGCATAGGAAAAAAATATGAGCCTGCATTCAACAGTACCTAATACTGTGAAGTCTTCTCTTTCATTCTTGCTCTGGGTCCCGGGCACAGTCTGGAGAAGATAAGGTAAAGGACTTGTGCAGAGGAGCCCTTTTCTTCTCTATTACCAGCAATCCCTGACCTTTAGCATTCACCATTCCATTTGTGTGGCTTCCTTTTTCTCCGTTGCCTCCACTCTCTGTGTCTCCTTCACATCTACCTCATCCATTTTCACTCCCTTTCCGTTACCATCCCCATGCCTTCCTCTTACTGAGTCCTGAGCCATGCCTTTCTTACCTCCCTGCCCAAGAATCTCTAGAATGGTGGGCATGAACAAGATGACAGAGTCCTGGGATCCCATCCCATACCTCGATCCCTGCAGAGCTTTCCATGGAGACTGTGAGGAGGAGAAATGACTCCTTGGAGCTCTGCTTCTCCAACGTGGCTTCTTGTGAGCCTGAAGAAAGGGATTAGAGCAGTGAATGTAGGAGCTACCCAATAAGAAGAAGAGAGAGGAGAGTAGCAGGGAAAGACAATGCTCTTTCTTCTAGGTCATTGCCACAAGGACTGTCTCTTCACTTTCAATTATTTTTATAAGGTTATATCTGTGTTCCTATATTTATATGTCAGCAGATGGATGAATACATTATAAGTTAATGTATTAATCAGGCATGCTGGCTAATATATTAATGAGATGCCATGCAGTGATTGTATATACATATACACTACGTAGTTCTTAACCAGGTTGCATTTTTTTTGATAGTTCAATTCTGGAATTGTTCCCCAAGTTATTAAGCCTGGTAAGTGTATTCCTTGATTATCGATTTCTCTAACTGGGTCTGGCAGTACATCCAAATGCTATGAAAGCTAATAGGTCTTGCTTAAGTTAAACTTTTTGAACATGTACGTTCAAAGAAATATGGAGAAGTGATTCAGATTCACAGGAGAACTTGCCAGTGTCAAGCCATGATCCCAACTGGATGTCTATCCGTGACATTTCCAGGGTCCTTTTCACACCTGATTTCTGATCTCCCCCACTCTGTAAACCCATCCCTTTCCCTCATCATCCAGCATCATCTGCCAGCTCTGCATTGATTTTTCTTGCCTCTCACAGGAAGGACAGGAATCACCTAAACCAACTCTCTGTGGCCTCGAAGACCACAAGAGTTTACCAATTTGCAAGGTGAGGAGAGAGGTTTTAATTTGTGTACAAAATGGGTCAGAACCTACATCCTGTTTGCTTTTATTTCAGGGGAGTTCCTTTGGGTCTGAGGCTGTAAAGACTCTGGTCCTACAGTTCCTGCAGCAGTAAGTACCTTTGGGAACCTGACAAAAGGGAGCCATGTGGGAGGAGAGGCTACAAGATTATAGCTCTACTTGATGAAACTTTGAACTCTCATTTGAGGCCCAAACCGACGTGATTAGCCTATCCTATGGCCCCGCCCCCAACAGGTATTACTTCATCTATGACAATGGAGATCGGCAGGGACTCCTTAATGCCTACCATGCTGAGGCTTGCTTCTCTTTGGCCGTCCTCTTCAGTTTCATGGACTCATCCTCGTAAGTAGCACAATCAGCTCAAGCTATGACCTAGAGCACTGCACCCCACCCTCCAGCAGATACAGGCAGTCCCTTGGAACCCTTATACTCGCTGGACCACCAGCTCTGTTTCCTCCTTTTCTCCTAGGAGCAGCTTGTGTGGGTACTTCAAGTACAGCAGAAATATGAAGGTTCTCAAAGATTCTTGTAAGTGTGCGGCGGGGTAAGACTGGACAGCGTAAAGGGGATAGAGCGCACAATCACAGATGCCAGAGGCTAAGGTTCCTGTTGTTGCCCTCCTCATTTCTGACACTCTCTCTTGATTCCAAACCAACAGTGGCTTGTTCCTAGACCTCTTAGCCCGTGACTCTGACTGGGAAACGGTGTGCGAGTGTCCAGAAAGCATGTGCGACTCCAAGGACATTTTTTCTCTTCTTTTCACAGATATGCAGCAGTGGCAGCTGCTGAAGCATAAAAAATGTGATATTATTTGTTTTCTTCGTACATTGCCCAAAACTCAGCATGACCTCACCTCCTTTGTGGTGGACATATGTTTCCAGACAGTAAGCACCCGCTCCTTCTGTGGGCCACAGCACATACTCAGAAAGCTGAGGTTGGGTAGAAAGTTATGCAGGACGCTGAGCTCATGCATTTCCCTTCCAGGAGACAATGCTCTGCTTCTCTGTTAGTGGATTTTTCAAGGAAGGTGAGTGTTTGCAAAATCCCCTCTCCAGACCCTATCCCACTCCCTGCCCTGGATGTGGACCCCTGAGAACTCCCCCAGGTCCCCTCATTGTGTGCCTTTCCTCCCTTGTGCTCTCCTGCTCACAGCATCCTGCCCACAGACCATCCTGGTCTGACCCTGACCGAGGGCTGTGCCTGTCTACCCCACAGCTCCTGAGTGAGAGAGGGCACGGGAGCTGTGGGATTGGTGACTCTCATTCCAGATCCTTACTCTGACTTTGGGCCAGTTGCTTAACCTCTGCATTTCCACATTTGCAAATGGCGCTTATTAAACTGTCCCCATCCCCCACCCCTATAAGGGAGAAGTGAAGCAGAGATCAAGTGAACATCGAAAGTGATGTTCACAGGGTCCAGCATGGGGTAGGGGTCCCATCAACGGGAGTGGATCATTTCCATTGCTGCCAGCCCTCTCCATTCTTGCAAGTCATTCCTGACTCCAAGTCAAATATTGAGTGGTTCTTGGCTCCTTTTTGTATAAGACCCTGACTGGGGAATGCCCTGTGAGGGTACAAAGCACTGACAACTCTAAAGGCGCATTATTCTTTCTTGTCCTTGAAGCGGAGGGAAGCTCTCAAGGTTGTGTTCATGCCTTCACTAGGACCTTCATTACTACCTACGGCAACAGTTCTGAGTAAGTGCTGTGTTGTGGATGGGCAGTCTCACCCGAGCCTTGGGCTGTGCAACAATGTGGTGATGGAGTTCTCGGGGTATGACCAATATGTGGAAGAGCAATGGGGAGATTCAAGGAGTAGTCTAGTGTGGTGGCTGGAAGTGTAGACTTTGAGGTCAGACTACCAGGCTCATTCTTGCTCTACCACTCGCTTATTCTGTGAATTTGGTCAGGTCACATTTCCTATTTGTAACTCTATCTTCTAGAAATGTTGATTATACTGCCCACTCTTTTTCTCTGATAAAACCATTGTGGAATGAAAGTGGAATTTGCCATTCTGTTGATATAGACAGTCTGCAACAGTGTGCTCCCTCTCTGGGAGTATTGTAGATAACCAGGGAACAAAAGCCAGGCAAAGAAGGAATATGGGAACGACCCGATTGCGGCTCAGTGAGAACACGGCAATTGTTGAGAAGCTTACTTTGGTCTGTTTTCCCATCCATCTCAGGGATTTTTTTTCCTCCGGCCTTTGTATCATCAATGACAAGCTGTTTGTGAGGGATGTCCAAGGGCTTCCCAGTTCCTCCATTCCTGTGGCCACATCTTCTTCCAGCTATTTGCCCGCCCTCTTTCAGGATCAACAGAAGATGGTGCAGACATTCTCTAGACAGGCTGGGATGAATGCTGAGTGGTCTCAGACGTGAGTGTTGGTGTATACAATGTGGTAGTGTGAGGTAGGGGTCGGATAATGAGTTATGGAAACATACAGGCTTCGCTTTATTTCATTCACTATCTTACAGATCAGTTTCTTCTCTGTTAAACAGTAGGCTAACTAGCCATTTTAAATAGCCATTTGATAATTCCCTGAAACCCATGGACCCCATTCATGAATGAGACACATTTGGATTTTCGGGGATTTGCTTATATTATGGCACAAGTGTCATCTTGCTGAATATCTTGAAATATATCCAGAAGCATGTTTCCATCACATAGATCAGGAAATGCCTATGTGTTGTCAGTGTATCTATTTTTGTGTCTTGATGCATACTGTCTGGTCATACTCTATCACAGGGGCCTTGATGACGAGCAGTGGAATCACAGCAAAGCTAGTCAAAGCCCTGCTTTGCTCCAGGTGAGGTTTGAGAATTCAGGCCAAGTGAGAAAAGGCCGGGTGGCCTGGAAATGATGCTGGTATTCTTGTGTCTGCTGGTCCCCCAATCGCACACTTTGTTTTCTACAGGTAAAGGACATGAACCCCGAGCATACCTTCATGCAGACAGGTCCAGGATTCTAAGAGCAACACACCAAGAAGAAGTTCCTGGGTGTCACTATCTTCTCTCTTCAAATCTCTGTTGTGATTTTGTTCTAGCATGGTAATTTCCATGTAAATGAATTGGGACATCTGGTGACACCTGGGAGCTAAGGCAGAGCTTGTAAAGCTAACTCTCATGTATCTAAATGGCCTGTTGTTTGTGTATTTGCCATGTATTTCAGGATCCTTGCTTTTCATTTTTTTCTTTCATTATAAATGTTATTAAATTTGTTGAGCATTTCATGTTTCTGTAATATAGTCTCTTTTACTCTCACCTGCATACTGTCCTTTCTCCTTCTTACCCCTCCATCTTTCCTGTAAGTCCTGGTCTCACACTCATGGTTTTTGTTTGGCACAGGGCCCCTCTGAGTATAAACAGGGCCATTTGAGCATATGTTTGGAACCATTCACTGGGCTCACCTGTGGGTACATAGCTAAAGACAATGATTACTTTTCCTCTAGAATCTGTCAGTAGCCGATAGTTTAGCAGAGAGGGACAGGCCCCGATTCTGTGACTGACCAATGAGAGGTCTGGTCTTGTGTAGGCGCGGTGGAGGCAATCCTAGATGCTAAAAGATTGTGATAATTGTGCCATGTTCAGAAGATACTATTGATGTGTCTAGTTATGTTAAATCCCTTTAAAGTTCACTGGAGGCAGACCAGATTACAAGAATGAGGACCTCCAAGGAAGAACTGTTGTAGAGACTGAAGTCCTAGTCTCAATCTTAGGCTGTACAGTTCTGCTTCTGTAGACGATAGAGCTTCCTCTGTTGAACATACTCTCTAACCCTGTTAAAACTGAGTACTGATGTTCTACGTGCCTAAAGTACTAATCAAGTAGTTCATGCAGATAACAATATTCTTTTATTAGTGATACAAATTTATTCAAAATTAAAGACAACATAATTGGTAGGATATAATATTAAAGGACACATAAAAGCCTGTGAAGAAAAATGATTCCCATTTATGTAACTGCCATACTTCAAAAATCCTTGGTATAAAAAGAGGTAAGAGTAAGGAAATAATTAGCTTTGTATTTTTATTAAAAGCAGTCATATCCAGAAAACCTATAAAAACATATTCAACCACCTAAAGTACAAAAGTAGCCACAAACGCTGAGATAATTTAGAAAAGGAAAATAAAGATTAATATTTTAAGAAAAAATAATGTCCTTTGTCTGCCTGGTCCTAATAGAACCGAGCAGGCCCTTGGTTTCTCTTTCCCTTACAGGACAGGTGGCCCTAGGTGGCATGTAGGAAGAAAAACTTCAGGCCTGCTCAGCTCCATGAGTACCAGGCAGGTGAAGGACACCTACATGCCTGCCTGGGGCTGCCTGCCCTGGGCCAGGAAGAGAAACTGCAGTTGAACATAAATATATGGTGGAGTATGGGAGAGAGAGAGAGAGACAGAATGGTTCATGAACTGTAGAGAGAGGCAGATCTGAAGAGAGAAAGATGGTGAGGAATGGGCTGATGTGGGAAGCTTGCTTGTCACTTGTGGTCACAGTGACATCCGGACTTGGGCTGCTGCCAAGGGCCATGTCTGGGTCTGTGGCCCTGTAGCAGCTGAGATTTGTATTGATGTCTGTGGCACCTGTTGCCCCAAAGGTCATGCATGAGGATGCTCAGGATCTGGGCTGACATCTGAGGTCATGCTGGTATCTGAGTGTCATGCTGCTACGAGGCCATTCTGATCTAGGTGACTTGCACTGCCTCCCAGGACCATAGAGACATTCAGTAAGGGCCATGCTGAGTCCATGGCTACACCACAGCAAGGGTGTGTGTTGATGCCTGTGGCTCCTGCTACCACCAATGGCCATGCGAATGCCTAAAGTCTGTTGGTATCAAAGCATCATGTTGTCACCCAAGGCCATGGTGATGTCAGCACCCAGGCTGCTGCCGAGAACCATGTCTGGGTCCGTGGTGGGGTTTGTGTTGATGTTCATGGCCCATGTTGCTCCCGTGTTGCTACCAAAGGCCACATGGATGCCTGGGTTCTAGGTCATGTTGGAGTCTGAGGGACATGCCACTGCCAGGATCATGCCTGATCAGGGTCTTGGTGTCATCTGGGCCCTCGTTGTGGCTCAGGGGCCATGTCTGGGTCTGAGGTCCCATAGTCTGTGTTAATGTTCATGGCTCCTGTTACCACTGAAGATCATGCCCCTATCTGGGGTCTGGCCACCTAGGGCTATATTGAAGTCTGGTGATCATGCTACTGCTGGGCTCATGCCAATCTGAGAGGCCTGTGCTGCCACCCAGGGTCCATGGTGACATCTGGGCCCAAGTTGCTGCTGATAGCCTTGTCGAGGTCCTTGGTCTTACGATAGCTGGGGTCTGCATTGATGTCCATTTCCCATGTTAAGACAGGGACACATACGAACCTTGTGTTGAACCATGTGTTGAAGTACAAGGACCATGAGGAGTTGGCTCTACCCTCACTGACCCAGTGAGAGCCAGGCCCCATTACCCAAGAGCTGTCCCTACCCCTCACCACAGGCATGGGAGAGCTTGCTCTGCTACCACCCAGGCCCACCTCCAGGGCTTTGAATGGACATTCCTGAACGTATACCCCATATATGACCTGCTGGTATACACGAAAGGACTGGTCCCACGAAACCACATCTGCAGGATCTCCATGATGTGAGGTAACAGCAGACTATCTGGGAGGAATTTTGGTGAGGGTCCAGTATTGATGGTGTACCAGAGGCCAGAGATCTTGAACCAGACCAACAACACATTACGTAATGAAAAATTGCAAGTAAAGCTGTTTGGACAAAAGGGAATACTGCATGAGACACAGCTCTCAATGGCACTGAGACAAATGAAGAGGCGATGGAGAGGCGGGAAAGATAAAAGAGCAAAGTGAGTTTTGTTGCTAGCTTTTCTGTTTGTTTATATTTGTTTGTTTTTAATTAATATTCTTATTTGGATTATTTATTATTTATTTTTAATTTTCCCTTTGCGGAGGAATTCTACAAGGGTGAAAAACAGATATGGAGGAACTGGGAAATGAATGAAAATGAGGTACATGATGTGAAAGCCCCAAAGGAGCAATAAAAAACTATACTAAAAAAAAGAAAAGGGCCATTTGTGTATGTGTGTAGGTGTACACACATGTGCATCTATTTGGGTGCCTTTAGTTGTCTAAAGCTTTAAAAATATATACTGCACACTGGGTAGTTTAAATCTATGAAAATTCATTTTCTCATAATCTGAAGGACATAAATCCCAAACCAAAGTGTTAAAAAGACCTTGTAAGACTTTCTTTTTAAATGTTTTAATTACCATAAAGCTATACAGTCTCCTTACAGCAATTTCAAACATGGGGTTTTAATAGACACTCCTCTCCCTCCTTCTCACTCCCCCTCCATCTTGGACCTTTCTACCCCTAGCAATCTCATATTTCTTTTCACGCCACAAGTGTTCTATCATGGCCCACCTCTTCCTTAATACCCTTTTCTCCTTTCTTGGCCCCATTTTCAGTTTCATGATACACACACATACACACACACACGAACATCAAAAGCGACAACCCACATATGAAAGAGAACCTATAGCATTAATCTCTTCGAGTGTGTCTTGTTTCACTTAACATATGATCTCCAGTTGCAATCATTTTAGTATAAATCTGAGACTCTTAACTATACGATTATGTTGTCTGTGGCTTGGGATAATCTGACTTTTTCCTTTCTTTTTTAACCCCTTTATATCTTTCTCTTGCCTTATTACTCTAGGTAAGACGTCAAGAAATATATTGAACTAAGAGTGGAGAGAATAGGCAACCTGTATTCTCCCAAATTTTAGAGGAAATGCTCTCTCTTTGCCCCATTTAATATAATGTTGGCTAAAGGTTTGCCATAAGTAACTTTTATTGTTTTGATTTATGTTTTGCCTATTCCAACTTATTTCAGGACATCTTTGTAACTTTAAGCCATTCAGTGTACAGTATTTTACTAGAACAGTTTTAGTAGACTAATACATTACTATAGAGATATAAGCCTACACATACACATGTGAAATTATCTTTTTTCTGAAAATAGCACTCTTTACTTTTCATTTCTAAATTAATATTTTAATATAATCCATCTTTGCGTCCCCTTTTAAAAATTTAGTAGCTCACTAACTCTAATCTGTCTTGGACATATACTCTCATTGTGGAGGCATTCATCAGAGTGTGGTTGTCCTACCAGAAATCACACTGTTAAAAAACTCATCACCTCTCCCCCAGAAGCCATCAACTGTCCACAGTTCCTTAGTTAAGGTTGGGAGCTCATGAACCCTTCAATCCCATTGGTTGAGAAAATTTGCTTCTATGCTCATCTGGGACATTGGCTTGTAGCTTTCTTTTCTGCTATGTCTTTATCCAGATTTGATGTCAGTATAATAACTGGCTTCACAGAGTTAGTTTTGCTGTGTTCCTTCCATTTCTATTTTGTAGAATAGCTTAAGGAGTGTTGGTAGTAGACCTTCCTTTAATGTTTGATAGAATTCAACAGTCAGTCTTTCAAGTTCTGGGATTTGCTTTGTGGATGGACTTTTAATTACTGTGTCAATTTTGTTGCTTTTTGTGTGTCTTTTTAATTTGGTTATATCACCTGGTTTTAATTTCAACAGGACGTAGGAGTTTAAAAATTTATTTACTGTTTTGAGGTTTTTCAACTTTTTGGGATAAAACTCTTCAAAGTTTCCCATAATCTGGACTTCATTGAATTCTATTTTAACAATTCCCCTCTCATCTCTGATTTTATTTACTTGAGTTTTCCCTCTCTTTTATTAGTTTGTCTAAGATGTTGTGAGTATTGTTAATCTTGAAGAACCAACTCTTCGGCTGTATGTGTTGTTATTTTAGTTTCTATTTAATTAATTTTTGCCTTAATCTTATTATTTTTAACCATTTCAAGATTTTTTTCGACAGTATCCCACTGTGTAGCCCCAGCTGGCCTGGAACTTGCTGTGTTTACCAGTCTGGCCTCAGACTCACAGAGATCTTCCTGCTCAGTGGTCTGGAAGTGAAGCTGTTATAATAAGGATCCCAGGAGTCCGCACGGCCAATGCCCCAGAAAAGTTGGCAACCAGAGCACAGAGTGGATTCTACCCCAGCTGGGTGCAAACAAAAGCAGGTAGTCTTGGGATCCCCCTTTCCCCTCATTCAACAGACACTCATGTACTTTCGATGAAATCTACAAAAGAGTAGGGTAGCTTTGTGGTTTCCAGTGTGGGCACAGACCTCTAATCTATGCTAGAAGATAATTCATTAGGGATGGACTTGTGGAAGAGTTGGAGACAAGAATTCAAAGGGGAATTCTCCATGTGGCTTGGAAATATACAGCAAGAACCTGAACATAGGAAGTTGGGGGCTCTGGAACTTGCTGGTAGAGAAACCAACATCCTCCTAGCCCCTTTGCAGAGCAGAGATGATCTACCTTCTATTCCACAACCTGCCTTGCTACTCTCACAGTTTGTCCCCTTCCATTAGGTCCCTAAAACTATCCATAGTAATAGTCATTAATTTTCAGTTGCTAGCAAAAGTCTTTCTACAGTTAAAAATGATGGTAATTGTAGGATAGAATAGAATAGAACTAGTTTCAGAAGGGAAAAAGATTGCTGATATAAAATTGTTATGCTCTAACAACTGGACTTGTTTCTTAAGATTCACTTAACTGATTCTAGAAACACAGATTGTGTACAGGGAGATTCTTTATTTTTAATTTTTTTTCCACAGAAAAATTCAAGCAAACTAGTATGTTCTAAAACTAGTTCGTGTCAATCAGAATAAATGTATTTCATCCAGCACAGGTGGACATAATGGTTTTGTTTGTTTTTGTTTGTTTGTTACTGTGTCAGTTTCAAACATTTAGTTCAAAAATAAAGTTTCTTGCTTTTCAAAATTGAGGTATAAACATGTGTTGTTTTGAGAAAGGGTCTCATTCTGTGGCCCAGACTGACTTGAAATCTACTATGTAGCCTACAGTGATCCCAACACTGGTCCCAATTCATGTTGAATCTCCTAGTTCAGTGTCCCTAGAGCCAGGATTTCAAGAGTGAGGCACCAGTTGTGGCTGATACTCATTAATATTTAAAAAAAATAAAGAACAATTAGCAGAAAGGATCTATACAGATGTAAAGAAAGCAGAATGCCAGATTGTGGGTGTGGTGGAAGGTGCAGACTCTCCCTGGAAACAGGGAAGGGAGAAGTCCAACCTCCAGACGGTGATGCCACTTGTGGGTCCTCAGATTGGCGAGGACCTGAATGAGTGACGGCTGAGGCGTGACTTGCATGCTCACAGAGGGGAGCTGGGCGGAGCCTCCTATCGCACTGGCCACCAGGACTGGGGAGCGAGCTTGGCAGTGACGCGGGGCCCTCACGTGACCCGGGGCTGCAGAAAGACGCAGCCTTGGGTGCAGTCGTCACTCCCGTCTGGCCACCAGCTCCGTGCTTCCCTACGCACGGCGGGCTGGCATCCGGCCCTGGGCGAGCGGAGCAGGTAAGGGGCCTCATGCAGCGGCCCTGAGAGCTACAGCCTCCGGATGCAACGGAGCGCACCGGAGAATCGTGCAGCAACACCGCGGCTTTCTGCACCGCAAAGAGAACCGTGGCTGAGCCGGGGAAGGGGCGCCCCTGGGCGGTCGGGAGGGCCTGTGGAGGAGGGCGCTGAACCTAGCCCTAGAGAGTGGAGGAGACTGGCTGCTGGTGGCTGAGGGAGGCGGGGTAAAGGGGATGGGCAGTGAGGATGCTGGCGGAGGGGTGCAGAGTGCGGAACTGAGCTCCACGCTGAGTCGCTCCCATCCCACCCCGTCTGCAGGTCTGCTAGCCGAGAGTCGCAGCGGCGCGGCGAGTCCGGCAGCGACAATTGAGAGGAGGTCTACGCGGCAAGGGATAGGCCCAGGTCGGTTCAGGGGCTGTGTGTGTGTGTGTGTGTCTGTGGGTGGGGGGGGGGGGGCGGCTGGAGGAGCATGTGGGAAGCCCTGTCTGAAATGTCAGCTACCCCATCTATTCCTTCCCACCTTCCATCCCATCTCCCACATTATACGTCCCATCTTCCCCACCATCCACATCCACTAACTTCATCCTCCATTTTGATGCCTGCAAAAACCTTGGAGATAGATCTACAGGGAAAATGGTGGGTTGTGGAGAGGGAGGGGATGGGACTGGGGGCCCCCTAGAGGGCGTGTTGGGCCTTTCAGGTAGGAAAATAAAATTTGAAAAACAAGGTAAACATAAGGACATTCAAGATAGTGAATGTTGGAAAATGGGCCTCTGTCCTCGGTGCTGAACCTTTGAACAATTCCCTTGTCTTCCAGGAGAAATGGAATCCAAAGAGGAACAAGGAGGAAAAAATCTCAACATGGAAAATGACCATCAGGGAAAGGAGGAAAAGGAAGAAAAGCCGCAGGGTGCAAGGAAAAGGGAGCAGCCTGTGGTCCTGCCTCTTGAAGCCGAATACTCTGCGCCTCGAGGAAGTCGCAGGCGCTTCCGCGTTAGGCAGCCCATCGTGCACTATAGATGGGACCTGATGCATAGGGTTGGAGAGCCCCAGGCAAGGATGAGAGATGAGAACAGGGAACGGTTTGGGGAGGATGTGAGACAGCTCATGGAGAAGTTGAGGGAAAGGCAGATGAGCCATACTCTGCGGGCTGTTAGCACTGACCCCCCGCACCATGACCATCATGATGAGTTTTGCCTTATGCCCTGAATCCTGATTTTCTCTGAAGATAGTACGGGGACCCCTGCTTCCAAAACTTAATGTTTGTGATGTACGGTTGTAAAAGTTTTGATGTTACTTGTTCCTTATGGGTCTCCACTTACTGCCAGCTTCTAATTGAAACTTGTGTTTTTGATTCAGTCTTAATTTTTTTGTTGTTAGCAGAATTTATCTAATGCATGGAAAGAATCTCATTATATATTGTGGAGTTAATAAAGCAGATTTAAAAAGCAATCTTAGTATTTATTATTTAAAGGCTACTTATATATGCCACACTCAAAGGGGAAGTGGTGGAATTAAATTGTAAAAGGTTTAATAATGGGACTCATTTCTGTGAAAGTAAGGCAGACAAACAGGAGACATTTTAGCACCCTGGGGCCCCCATTTGTTTTTGGTTATGCCCAGCTTTCCATGGTCTAATAATACACTTTGCAACCTATTCCTTTCACCTCTCCACACAATGCAGCCAACAATGGCAGAACCCCTTCAGCCCCTCACCTGCGGTGTGCTACACACACTCTCATCTCTCAACAAATAATAGTGTGTTACACCCAGGTAACAATCACACTTAGATTGTTTCCATTCAAGTGAATTCTCAAGGTATCTGGCTGTGGAGAACAGAAGGGCTGATCCTTCTGGCTTAGACTGGTTTGGGATATATGCACTTTAAGGCAAAAGTATATCCTGCAGTAACTTTTTAAGGATAATCCTTTATTTAGCATTGTATGCCTATGAATAATTGGGTATGCATATTAAAATCGAATGCACTGTGAGAAGGGACATATGTATTAGGGAAAATGAATGTATGACTTGATCTGTCAATCAAAGTAAGAGAATCACCTAAACTATGTCTCATAGTAACCTTCTCTTAAATCCCAGAAAAGGAAGCCCTGAACTATAATGGGGACCTTGAGAGTTTTTACTCATGTGGCTTACTGTCAATATTGACAATGTATCCCTCTGTAACATACGCTATTGCTTTGCTTTGATCAAAATTCACCTTGCTTCTTTAGCAAATTTGGGAGTTCCCCCCCCAATTATTTGCTTAAGAGACCTGGGACCTGGAAACACTTTGCCCAGATCCTGACCAGTAACAAAAAAAGTTTGATCTTATACTTTTCACCCATGTTATTAAGTACCCGGTATGAACAACTCAAAGGGAGAAAGGATTTATTTTGGTTCCTGGTTGCAAATAGTTTCCCCTATCATTGTGGGGAGGATGTTGTTCAGCAGAGTTGCTCCCACCACTGTGGCCAGAGTGGGGGAAAGGGAGTGAGAGTGAACACCACTGTTTCTGCTTTTATTCCATCCCGGACCCCAGCTAATAGGATTGTGCTGCCCTCCTTGTGGGCAATCTTTCCTGTTGTTTTTGTCACCTTCATAGAAACAGATGTTTATCTTAGTAATTCTCTGGGCACTTCTCAATCCAATCAATTTGTTGTGAGAAATATAGGCTGATATAGCCTTGGTGGTTTATTTTTCTCTGTACTTGGGGGAAGAAATACAATACTTTAAATCACTTTATAAAAAAAAAAGCAAGGCCACTTAATATTCATTAGCAGAAACTAAGGCTTGTAACCACACAGATAAGCCAGAGAATACTTTTACAAATTGAGAATGACATTATTTTCACACAAATGAAGCAAGGTCACAAGGGTATGGTTTACCCAGTTTTCACCTGTCCTCACCTACTAGACAAGAGCCCTACCTGCAAATTCTTCCCTTTAGGTACTAAGCAGGGTCAAAGAGCAGGTGGCAATAGTCCTGCATATTTCCTATTTTCTGATCAAGGATGCAATATCTGCTGATCATGCTATGATTTCTGCCTGGCTAGGAGCAGGCATGTTCAAAAGGAGAAAAATAACGATTGAGTCTGGAGCTCTTTTTGGTCTGAGTACAGTTCCTAGCTACAGGAATAACTTTGATTGTATAACTTCCTTTACTAGAAGAGATTGTTTGCAATTTCTAAAAGGACACTGGACTTATTTATAAATGACTAAATGTTCCTGACAGTATGCTAATCTACTAGTGGTACAAAAATCACTTGGAGTATATTAAATTATGAGTTTATGCATGAATGTAAGGTCCCATCCTAGGTTCACTAAATAGGAGTCTAGAACTTTTATTTTTGACAAACATCTTTGGTGATTTTGCTGCTCATTAATGTCTAAAAAGTTACTGATATGTATATTATCATATACATATCTTATTATCCCCATTCTTAAAGGGGAACTATAGTTAACTTCAAGTGCTTTTCAGTGGATCATATAGTGATTAAAAATAATATTCTTATTACAAAACCCTTTGTTTTTTTCTACAAGCCTTCCCTTCTTAGTCATCATTGTTCCAGCAATATCTGAATAGATGTTGACACAATCTTTCCACTGTAAATCTGTATTTGTGAAAATACTGCATTAGTTAGGATTTCTACTGCTGTAATAGGACACCATGGCCAAACATTGCTTGGGGGTGACAGATTTTATTTCAGCTAATAATTTATAAGTCCATTCCTGAGGGAAGTCACAGCATGAACTCAGGGCAGTAACCTGGAGGCAGAAACTGATGCACAGGTTGTGGATGAGAGTTGCTCACCGGCGTTTTCTCTATGGTTTACTCATATGGCTCTCTTATATACCCCAGAACCACCTGATTGGAGGTCGAACTTCCCACAGTGGGCTGTAAAATGCTAGGCCTGGTCTACCTCTTGATTACAACTTTGTAAAAGACCTTGAGGCAGAAGACTCAGATGAATCACCCTGGACTCATGACTTCAGATCTTTGGGATCATTAAGTCAGATTGTTTTAGATGCTATGTTTGGAATTAATTAGATACAGAATAGGAAGTAAAACATTATGGTTTTCTTTTTATATATGTGTAAACGTGAGAGTTGTACATGTCTATGCCTATGTGCAGGTGTGTGAAGATGTATGTATGCATGCCTGTGGAAACCAGAGAACAATCTTAACTGTGGTTCTTCATATAATGTCCACTTTTTCATTTTTAATTTTACTAAATTATTTTATGTGTATGGGTGTTTTGTCTGCAGATATGTCTGTTCACTATGTCTGTGCCTGGTATCTGAGGAGGCCAGAAGAGAGCATTGGGTCCCCTGGAACTAGAATTATAGACAGTTGTGAGCTGCTTATGGGTGCTGGAAATTGAGCTCATGTCATCCAGAAGAACAGTCAGTATTCTTAACTTTTTTTTATTATTATTTTTAGGACAGTATCTCTCTGATGTGGGATATCCCTCTGTATGCTGTGAATATGTTTTATTACTATTGGTTAATAAAGAAGCTGCTTTGACCTATGGCAGGGCAGATTATAGCTAGGGAGAAAAAACCAAAATGAATACAGAGAGAAAGAAGGCAGAGTCAAGGGAGACGCCAGCAGTCTCCGGAGATTGACCCATCTCTACCTTCCCAGTGCTAGGTTCATAAGCACTTGACAGCATGTCAAACTGTCATATTTTATAAAACATTGGCTCTGAGGATAAAATGCAGGTCCCCATTACTGCAAGGCAATCTCTCCAGCCAAAAGAGAATGCTGTTTATTAAAATAAAATAAAACAACTAAAAATATTTCTGCATATTAAAATTAACAATGTACAATCTGTATTCAAATTCTCAATAGCCTCATAAAATTTAACCCTCAAACTATATAAATTGATATAAATTATGAGTCTAAGGAATATGTTTTTTCCTTATCAGGTTGTAAAATATCAGGAGCAACCAATGTAAATATTTCTACTAATTCATAACTTTTTCTAAAAAGTAACATATGTTTGAAAAAAAGCTGTTTCCAATTTAATATAAACCTGCAACTATAGACTCTGAAAGTCTAGCAAATGCTAGAAGAAAAGCCAATCTCTTATATGCAATGAAAAGTAATTATATACTGAGGGTCAGTGAGGGCTTTCACATAAATAACAGAATAATAAAAAAAACATTCTTTTGACCCAATAGTGGTGGCGTACCTTTAACCCAAGCACTAGGGAGGCAGAGGCAGATCTCTGAGTTTGAGGCCAGTCTGGCCTAGAGTGAATAACTGCCAGGACAGCTAGGGCTACACAAAGGAACCCTTTCTCTAAAAACCAAAAATCAAACCAAACAAACAAAAAATTCACTTATTTTATAATATCATCTTATCTTGTCAATGTTTGATAAAAGCTTACATTGAACAAGATTTCTTAAAATAATGTTTTTATCCCTAAAAGAAGAAAAGAATTGCTAGAAGACACATATGGCTGAAGTTAGAAATAAGCAGGAATCTATCATGAGGCTACCTGTCACAGTTATGGTAAACTTCTATAACGAAAAGTTATGTTTTGTTCTATGTTAGAGTGAAACCATAGGGTGAAAAAACGAAAGAGCAGGCATTTGAAGCCCTTTAATCATCTGATTTGATTGCATGAGCGATGGCATCTTAGCAAAAAGACCTTTGGAGTTTTTCTCAAGAAGCTCAGATTTTGAATATTTAAGTGAATAAACGGAGGCTATAATCTGTGGGTCTAGGGGAATCTCCGTTCTTAGAAATGGGAATGCCCTCTTAGGACTATAAATTGGTAAATCTGACAACATATATTATTTTCCATTTCTGCTGATAAATAAATTATCAGTAAACTCTCTGTTAGTGTGAATCTGAAAAATTTGGGAAAATTAAATATTTAATCAATGTCATCTCTATTGCCTTGTAGGCATGGTTATAGAAGAGTTTCAGAGAAATAATTGATGACGATGATGATGACAACAACAGCAGGCTCTTGTCGCTATTTTAAGTGGCTTGAGGTTGAAACAGGTAGAAGCTGAATGGCAAATGTTAGATGTTAGTGAGGAAATTGTAAAATGGATGTCAGAAATGTAGAGCAAGAGACAGCAAAGAGAAGATGGTGTGGGAGAATTGTCTGTATTCTGTCAATCATATTTTAATAAAACGCTGATTGGCCAGGCAGGCAGTATAGGCAGGAAAGCCAGACAGGAAGTAGGGGTGGAGCAAAGAGACTGGGAGTATTCTGGCAAGCAGGAAGCTCCCTCCGCAGTTCTGCCCAGACCACCAGAGAGGAAAGATGTAAGTTGCCCCCTGGAAAAGGTACTGAGCCATGTGGCTATCGTAGATAAGGATAATGGGGTAACATAAGTTATAAGACCTAATAAGAAGCCTGACCTAATGGGTCAATCAGCTTTATAATCTTATGGAGTCCTGTGTGTGATTTTCCTAGGGGTATGCCGCCTGTGGGGTACTGGGCGGGACAGAAACCCCAAGAAGCTGGCCCCTCATGCTACAAGAAGAGAAGATGAAAATGCAGGGCAGGAAAACAAAACAGTTCCTGGTTTTGGACCATACTTTCCAGCTGGCCTGAGAAGCAAAACACATTAAGAACAAGCATTAATTAGTGAATATTCAGAGTACTAAAGTACACATTTAAATAGAACTAAGAGTTACAGTCAGTGGGAAATTTATAGTAAGATGTTCCAATAGAACTGGAGAATAAAATTGACTTGAGTTTCAGAGGAATAAAATGTACCACACATACTCAGAAGCATTGTAATTAACTGAAGAAGTCTACGTAAAAGTGTTGGCTACAGTGTCAGTGGGAGGATTGCAGCCCTTGGGAGGCAGAGGCGGGAGGCGGGGGAAGTTTGTGAGTTCAAGGTCAGCCTGTTCTCTACAGAGTGAGTTTCAGGATAACCAGGAGTACATAGAGAAACTCTGTCTCAAAAAAAAGAAGGCTGAATAAAAATGTAATATTTATACCACCATAAGAATAAGTATATAAGTATATAGAAAGGTGTGTTTTAAAATATATTATACCCATCTTTAATAATGAAAAAAAATCAAGAGGTCCAAAAGCAGTAAATAATGATAAAAGTTTAAGGACGGAGCTTTGAGTAAACCATTTGTAGTGTTTTCCTATCTCCACTGTGTAAATACTGTGCCAGTTGACTTCATGTTAGCAATATGATGTCATTTAATGCAGAATTGAGAAGAAATGCACACAATTATCTAGCAGGAGTGCACCATCATTTTAGCAGCCTTCCACATAAAGGTGATGAAAACAGGCACAATGCCATGTTAGAAAAATGAAAGAAGATAAGAATCTGAAACATCATTTGTAAAGGAGATCTAGGATAGGCATAAAAGAGAATCGAAGGGGAAACTAGATTAAGGCAGGCTGGAGGACACCAGATGTATGCTGCAATCTTGGAGAAATGACCGCAGGAAACAGCACATGGACAAAGTGTGTGTATGGGGCGGGGCGGGGCTGGGGGGAGATTACACAGACAGAGCAATCCTTTGAAGAAATGTTTGAACAAGCGTAGACTTTGGAGTGAGGAGGCAAACTGTAGTTCAAATATTGAACAAAGTTGCATAACCCTCCTTTCGCTGCATTTACTTGGCTGAAAACCAGAGAATGTTCATTGCGATGCATAACATATACCAAGTTCTAGTAATTATTAGCTCACAGTGGTGTAAAACACACAAAATGAAAGCAAAAATATTTTATTCACTAAAATGAATGCTTAATGTTTGAACGTTAAGAAAGTTTATGGGATGTAAAATGTATTTATTGATCCCAGGTGTAATAATTTGTCTCACAGAGTGATGTACATTATTTGAATAATTAGTGAACTGCTTAGGAAAACTGAGACTTTTTAGGTCTAGGACATATCAACTATAATTCCAAAATAAGGTAACAAATGATTGAGACTGATTAGGGATTCAAGATATTTACCCTCCAAGTCTACAGTGACCATAAGCCATGTGTGACTCGTGAGAATTCAAACTGTGTGTAATGTGATTAGAGATGCGCCAAAAGTGTAAAATGCACACAAAACTTCAAAAGTCATTAATATCTTGTTGATTGCTTTTCATTAAATACTTGTTAAATATCATGCCAATTTGAAAATTTTGTCAGAATTTTTCTTTATTCTTCTCTCATATGTACATCACAACTGTAGCCTTGCCTCCCTCCCCTCCTCCCAGTCTCTTCCCCACCTCTACTCTTCCCCAGATTCCCTGCTCCTATGTTCTCCTTCAGAAAAGAGCAGGCCTCCCAGGAACACCAACCAAATATGGCATAGCAAGATGCAATAACATTAGGCACAAACCCTCATATCAAGGCTAGCCAAGGCAACCCAGTAGGGGAAGAAAGGGTCCCACAAGCAGACAACAGTCAGAGGCAGCCCCTTCTCCCACTGTTAGGAGTACCACATGAACATCCAGCTGCACAACCATAACATATGCAGAGTATCTAGCTCAGACCCATACAGGGTCAGTGATTGCTCCTTCAGTCTCTGAGAACCCCTATGGGTCTTGTTTAGTTGTTTCTGTAGGCTGAGCTCTTCTCTCTCCGGGTGTCCTTGACCCCTCTGTTTTCTACAATCCTACTTCTGCCTTTGGGTTCCCCTAGCTTTGCTTAGTGTTGGGCTGTGAGTATCTGCATCTGCTCCCATCAGTTGCTAGAGGAAGCCTCTCTGATGACGACTGGGCTAGGTACTGATCTATTAATATAGCAGAATATCATAGGAATCATTTCATTGACCTTTTATGTCAGCTATGTTTGGCTCCAACCTGGGTCTCTGAGCCACCCAACTTCTGGTTATTATTAAAATTAATTTCACTTGAATATTTATTCCTTTAAAATACTGTTTATACCACAAAACAAAAAATTGGACATGTGGCTCAAAATATATTTCTATTGAACAAACATCAGCCTCAATCATTTTAAAATATATTATACTTTAAGTTTAAATTATTTTTTTAATTTGTCACAATATGAATGATATATATTAATTTTAAAACATAAAATTACATTAAAAAGAAAATATTAAAATGTTAATAGTAAAATCCTAAATTTGCTAAATATACAAGTTTTTGTGGCAAATATAATTTTTATTGCTGAAAATCTGTTTTGTCTTTTTATTATGTATTTCTTTCTTGAGATTATCTTTACATTTTTCATTTAAATTATTTATTTTTCAGTATATCATATATGAGTAGTACTTTTCTGTCCTTCTTCATGTTAACCAACTCTTTTCATGTCCTCCAATTTCCTCATATAATTGACTGCTCTTTTTCAAATTATATACACACACACACACACACACACACACACACACAAAGTCAATTTAGTTTTACTCATATACATTTAAGTCTGACCATTTGGTATTATATAACTATTAGTACTCTCACCTCTAGGGAAAATAGAATTTCTTCGTCTCAGCAGCCATTAATTGCTTATAGCTCTTCATCTATGCATGGGGGCCTGTGGTATTTTCCCCATTTACAATGATGCAGTTAATATACATGCCTTATTTAGGTGAACATATTGTTGAGATTTCATGGGTCCAATTTCCCTGTCATATATAGAAGATACTCTCTAGCTGCAGAAACCTTAGTCCTCTGGTTCTTGAAATGTTTCCCCTCCCTCTTCTGTGATGCTTCCTTTACCTTAGGTATGGGGTTGTGTTATAGATGTATCAACAGGGGCTTGGCTCCCCACAGTCATTTATTTTCTGCATTTTTACCACTTATGGATCTCCATCTTCTGTAAAATGAAGATTCTTTGATAGGAGTGAAGCACATTTATTTGTGGGCAAAAAAAATAACATGTTTAGAACGCAGGTAAAACTTATATTGGTTTAGGAAACTGTCCATAGTAGAATATTTTCTAGGGTCCAAGATCTCACTTACCATCCACTGCCACATAATTGGCTAGGGTTATAATGCCAGAGAAGAGTTCCTTCCTGTTTTACAGGTCTAAAGTCAAATTAAACAGCTATTGATCACCACCAAGATCTAAGCGACACTATTACACCATTGGGGGAATCTTGCCATACAGTTCATTTTGTGGTTTATTGGCTTTACCCCTGGGTATGACCATTTATTGTTTTTCCCTTTGGCAGCTTGGATAGTACATTTAGATACTATGAAAGGCAGTCTTCTGGGAGGGGGATTATAGGTCAGTTTTAGTTAGACTTCTTCAAGTCCCGTGTCTGAAGTATGTGGTGCCTTCAGCAATAGATTTTACCTTCAAGCTTTGGGAACTTGACCAGAAAACAGCAATGGTAATAACTTATATTCTTATAGGAGTCTCTTGGACTCCCTGAGGCAACAACTAAAGGGAGGTTTCCCATGTTTGGCACAAGGTTTTTGTTAGATAGTCTATGGCTCTGAAAACCACATTTTTATATCTATCATCTATCTATGTATCTATCATGTATGTATGCATGTTTGTATGTATGTATGTGTGTATTCCTTTTATATCCTGACTATGGTTTCCCCTCCCTCCTTTCCTCCCAGTTCCTCCCCCAACCCCTATCCTTTTTACACCCCAAATCCACTCCTCTTTTCTGTCCAGGAAAGGGCAGGTCTCCCATGGATATCAACAAAACATGGCATTTCAAGTTGTAGTAAGACTAAACACTTCTCCTTGTATTAAGATTGGGCAAGATTACCCAGTATGAGGAGTAAGGTCCCAAAAGCCAGTAAAAGAGTAGGAGACAGCCCCTGTTCCCACTGTTGAAAATCCTACAAGAGGACCAAGCTACACAACTGTCCCATATATGCATAGTGACTAGGTCAGTCTCACGCAGGCTCCCCAATTTTGTGGATTTTCATGGGGTGTTCTTGACCCCTCTGGCTCTTATAATCCTTTCTCTCCAAGCCCCCTTCTTCAGGGTTTACCAAGGTCTACCTAATGCTTGGATGTGGGTCTGTATCTATTTTGATCAGTTGCTGGATGAAACCTCTCTGATTACAAATGGGCTAAGTACCAATCTAAGAATATAGCAGAATATCATTAGCAATCATTACATTGACATTATTTTTTTCATCCAGTCATGTTTGATTGGGTAAGTCAGCCTAATCCCAGTCTCTGTGCATCCCCTCCTGCCCTCAGGTACTACATTCAGTGTCATGGCCTACTTTGGCCACTGCTCCCTTCACCATCCCTAACTTCTAGGCTTCTGCTTGGACCCTCCCTGCCTGCCACCCATGCCCTTACCATGTCGCATCAAACCTCTCTGCCCAGACTGACCTTGCACAAAATTTAGCAGAGTATGGACAGGTGAATCAGTATGATTCTGCCTTTCACACACTTTCCCCGGCCCCCAAACTGCTCCTCCAGACTTAAACCAAGATGAACATCCTGCAAACCAGAGCAGCCTCCGGAGTCCACCTGACTTCATTCCAACTAAGCCACATCCATCCTGCAGACCTACCCAGGTCACATATTGGGTATTTTTCTCCAGTCTGCTCTATCAGTGTCAGACAAAGAACTAACAAAAGAAGTCTACATGCCCAAATCACATAGAAAAATGCAAACAATACAAAAATCAAGGCAGTATCTCCTGTCCTCAAACCATAAGTCATGTTTTTCAATGAGAATTTTCTTAATGATCTCTAGGACATAGAATTTAAAAGAATGATCATACATGTCCTAAAAGAATTCAAGGCATTTAAAGAAGACACAGCAATTAAATGAAATTAAGGAGAAAGAGTTTAAGGAGAATAAATACCTGATTCTGAAAATGACCCTGATCTGGATCCACTCCTGCTCTCATGGAGTTCACTGTCCGAGGTCTGTTCTGTCCCAGGTCACTGGCTCAGTTCTGCTCTTTTGGAAATCACTGTCTAAGACCCCAAGAATAAACACCTGAGTGATGCTCAAGAAAACACAAACATAAGGCTGGTGGAAATGGTGAAAAGAAATTAAAATTTGAAAATAGAACTCAATGCAGAAATAAGAACGCTGAAGATGACTCAAGCTGAAATGAGGATGCAATTGTAAAACTCAGTGAAACAATCAGAAAACTAAAGGTAAAGCCTTACAAGTACAATGGATCAACTAGAGAACAAAATAGACATCTAACCCCCCTAAAAGCAGGTGACAGTGGGAGGATTAGACAGTTTGTGGGACCACTGGCAATGGGACCAGCAACTATCCCTAATGAATGGTCTGGCTCTTTGAAGCCCAAAAAAGAGAAACGTTGCTCAGCATAGACACGAGGGGGAGGGCCCTGGTCTTGCCTCACCTTGGTGATATGACAGAATTCATGAACTCTACATGGGAGTAGATGGGGTTGGGGAAGAGGGAGGTGGAGGAGAGGTAGGGGAGGGAGGAGGAATGGGATTAGTATGTAAAAAATAATATAATATAAAATAAAAACATAAAGAAGATGAAATATTAGGACTGAAAGATAAACTAGAAGGTCTATACAAAATATGCAATAAATATTAACAATGTTTTTTAAAATACAGAAAAGGAGCAAACAATAAATGCGGGGCACAAGGAAAGGTACTAAACTTTCAGATTATGGGAATAAGTAAGGGAAAAGACTTTCAGGTTAACAGAATAGACCTATTTTTTTATTTTCTTTTTTTTTACATTACCTCCTCAACCTTAATTTCAACGAGATAAACAAGGAGAAGAAAATTTCCTCAAACCAAGGAAAGATGCACCCATGCAAATACAAGAGGATACAGAACAAAAAGTAGACAAAACTCAAATAGAAAATTCCCATTGTATGCATAACAAAGAAAATGCACTGAAAACCACAAGAAAAAAGCGCAGATCATACATAAAAAACTTATCATAATAGCAGCTGATTTCAGGAAATTTGAAAGCCAGAAGAGCCGGAAACAATCCAAGTCCTAAATGAACATGATGACCAACCTAGATTGATATTTCCAGGAAATCTATCTGTCAGAGCTTGAAGAGAAAGCAAATATGACCTTGACATAAAAGCCTAAAAATTATATCCAACAGATAACACTAAAGCAAATATGGGAAGCAATATTTCAGGTTAGAGAGAGAACAAACAAAGCCAAGAAAGAGACTGTAGAAATAAAATCAAAGCCATACTAACAGAAAATACCACTGAGAATACAAACACTACCAAATTTCAGGAACACAATGACTCTAATCAATATACACCTTTTAATATAACTTTAAATATCGAAGGCTTCGCTTCTCTAATGAAAAGAAACTGACTGAAAGGATAGAGAAACAAAATCTGCCTGTCTTCCACTTAAAAGAAATGCATCTTAGTTTTAAAGATAGGTACAACCTTAGAGTAAAAGTACTCCAATAAAACAGGACCAGAAAGCAATCAGGCATCGATATCCTAATATCTGATAAAAACAGACTTCATATTGAATCCAATCAGATGGGGTAAATGCAGATACTTTATTCTAATTTGAGGGAAATTAGTCAAGAAAACATTACTCTCCTAAACACACACACACACACACACACACACACGCGCGCGCACACACCAAATTCTGGTACACCCAATTTCATAAAAAAAAATGTAGCACTGGAGTTAAATACACAGATTAACACCAACCCATTAATAGTATGCCTTTCTTCAATAGACAGGTCATCTGGACAAAAAAGTAAACAGATAAACATCAGAATTCATTGATGTTATACATCATCTGAATTTAACAGATGTCTACAGAATGTTCCACCCAAACATTAAAGAAAATAGACAGTCTACTCAGAAGCCCACGAAAGGTTCTCTAAAATAGGTCAAATCTTGGGAGACTAAACAAATCCTAAGTTTAGAAAGATTAAAATAATTCTTTGCATATTATATGACCATAATGTAATAAAACAAAAGCAACAGCAAACAAATCTCTAGTATGTACACAAACTCGTGTAGATTAAACAACTCATCACTGAATTATGAATTGGTCCATAATAATCAAGAAAGAAGTCAAGAATTTCTGGAAACTAGATGAAAATGAAAACACAAGAATCCAAAGCCTCTGGGACACAGTAGAGTTGAAGTAGTAACTGAAGGAACAAAGCAAGAAGAGTAAATTAAAGTGATGCAGGTAGGGAGAGAGGAAATGAAGCTATCTCTACTTGCAGATGATATTATACTATATATTAGAAGTCACAAAAATTCTCTCAGAAAAATAACAACTACAAATTCAGCAATGCGGCAGGATACATTATCAACTTGCACTAATAACTAGTCTTTTTAATGTATTTTTTTTATTTTTCAAGACAAGGTTTCTCTGTCCTGGAACTAGCTCTTGTAGACCAGACTGGCCTCTAACTCAGAAATCCGCCTGCCTCTGCCTCCCAAGGGCTGGGATTAAAGGTATGTGCCACCACTGCCCAATAGAATTTTTTAATACACATCAAGAACAAACATACAAACTAAGAGATCATGGACACAATCTCATTTGCAATAGCCTCAAATAAAACAATATATCTATGAATAAACCTAACCAAGTTAGGGTTAATAATAAGTTTAAATTTCTGAAGAGATAAAGAAAGGCACTATATAAAGAAAGACATCGCATGCATATGGGTTGGTAGAAATAATATTGTAAAAATGACCACTCTGACAAAAGCCATATACATATTCAATGCAATCTCAATGAAAATTGCCATCTTAGTATCACATAGAAAAATATAAACTAAAATTTATATGAAACCACAAAGACCACAGTTAGCCAAAATAATACCAGGAAAAAAAAAACAATGCTGGAGCGATTGCCATTTCAGAATAAAGACATATTCTAGCACCACAGTAAGAAAAACCATATGTATTGGCATAATATATGCAAACATGCATGTTTATAACAACAATTATGGAAGTTTGAGAAAGAGCAATAAGAGTGCATGAGACAGACTGGAGAGAGAAAGGGAAGGGGGAAATTATATCATTATAATCTGAAATTATTGAAAATTTATTAAAATATAAAATTATAATTATTTGAGATAAAGTTGATAAATGAATTGAAATTTAATATAATTATAGCAGAGTTGAGAGACGACATCACCAATTATTCAACCTTGCTGAAAGCGTCTGTCAGCATACAACTCAAGACAAAATTTAAACAGAAAGTAACAGATTTTATTTCACAAAATAGACACCTATATACTATAAATGCAATAAAAAATGAGATAAATGATGTACTGAAAAATATATGAAAAGGAAAGTGTTATATATATTATAAATATATAATAAGTTGGAATAGATCATAAGGAGAAAGAGCACAAAATTACAAGGATTAATACATATATTAACCTACACACACACACACACACACACACACACACACACATATATATATATATATATATATATATGAAAAACTGATATGGGATTTTCCTCTGTATGCTGTGAATACCATTGGTTAATAAAGAAACTGTCTTAGGCCTGCCCAGGGCAGAATATAGGTAGGAGTGGAAAACTAAACTGAATTCTGGGAGATAGACAGCAGAGTCAGAGAAATGACTGCTAAACTTGCCTAAAGGTGAGACGATCCTTCATGGTTCCTGCTTCATGAAAGAGCCTGTCAGATATTCTGCAGGATACAGAAGAAAGTGACTGACAAATTGCCAATATAGGCATCCCTGTCTTTGAAATTTTCTGCTTCATAGAAAAGTCTGCCAGATACTATGGGCCTGTGGGCTGAAGATGGTACAGGAGAACGTTGGGTGACTGTCCAGGCAGTGAGATGTCTATGACAAGTTTTGGAAATTGCTTACAAGGCACTTCCTGTTTACTTAAGTAATAGTATATCCTTCTGAAGTCTTTTGATGGAATTAAAGAATAAATAGTTATAGTTTTCCTTAGGTGTAATAAAAGATAAAGTAGATATAAATATTATAAATACAATTCTTGCTTCATACCTGTCTTGTTATGTGTAACTTTACTATGTTAAAGTTAAAATCTTCCTTTTTATTTAAACAGAAAAGGGGAGGTGATGTGAGAGATTCCCCCTCTGTATTCAGTGAATACCATTGGTTAATAAAGAATCTTTCTTGGGCCTGTGCAGGGCAGAATATAGGTAGGCAGGGAAAACTAAACTGAATGCTGGGAGATAGACAGCAGAGTCAGCGAGATGCCATGTAACCCCGTGAAAGACAGATGCTGGAACTTTACCCAGTAAGCCACAGCCAAGTGGTAATACACAGATGAATGCAGATGGACTAGTTTAGGATATAAGAGTTAGCTAAAAATACACTTAAACTATTGGTCAAACAGTATTGCAAATAATATGGTTTCTATGTGATAATTTTGGGGTGAGCAGCCGGGAACTAACAAACAGCCTATTACAATAAAAAAAGGTCAGTTTCAGCCTTTACTCAGGCTGCAATCCCATAGATTGGGTCATTAAAGTAACAGAAATTTCTTATTAAAGTAACAGAAATTTCTTATGGCTCTAGATGCTGAGAGTGAAGTGTGGTGCCAATATGGTCCAGTTCAGAAGAAAGATTTCTTTTTTGTTTCTGTTCACTGGCTCCATTCTTGCCCTACACTTACAGGCAGAGAAAGCCGTTTCCTGTTTTCTTCTAATTTTTACAGACTTAGTAATCACATCATTAAAGTCTCATGCTCATGACCTGATCTAACCCTGGTTACTTTCTAAAGACCTATTGGCTAATATCATCCTAAGGGGGGTTGGGTCTTTAATTAAGGAAGTTTGGATGGATACAATCATTTGATAATTCACTCCATATAAATCAATAATCAAGAAAATGAAATGAGAGCAAGAACATTATCAAGTATAAAATTTGAAAAAAATATTAATAGCTCATATTTTTTTCTTTCTCCTTTTTTGTTTTCTTTCTACACAATGTCACTCCCTAGGATAAGCTGACCTTGAACTCACTACTTAGAATACACTGGTCTCTAACTCATATTGATCTTTCTGCCCCAGCCTCTTGAGTGCTGGGATTCCACATGTGACCTATAGGAGCCAGTTAGAATATCTAACATTGTCTTACCATTTATACTGGAAGTGCTTTATGCTGCTCAGGTTCCTTCATCACATATCTTGCGACTTATGTGTATACAGATATTAAAATACATCAGAAGCCACAGCCTGGACACAGATAGTGTGGCTCCTCATGCTATTATTGAGCAACTACTAAAGGTTATGATTCTGAAAGAAAAAAAAGAACACTTTCCAGTACTACGGTAAGTGAGAATACATGTAGCTTTTCAGGAAGATAGTTTGAGAATGTGTATTAAAAACCTCACAATGAAGTTGGGCGGTGGTGTCAGATGCCTTTAAACCCAGCACTCAGGAGGCAGAGGTGGGCAGGTCTCTGTGAGTTTGAGGCCATCCTGGTTTACAATGTGAGTTCCAGGACAGCTAGGGCTGTTACACAGAGAAACCTTGTCTCAAAACAAAATAAAACAAAAGCTTTACAATTAATAAGTACATAAATATATCCTGGAAAGGCCATCAATTTGAGAGGGTGGGGAGACAGGCAAGAGATAGGAGGAAGGGGGCATGGGCAGAGTTGGAGGGAGGAAAGTGATAGGAAAAAGTGTTATAATTAGATTTTAATCAAGATTTTAAAAATTGTAAATACATACATACTGGAAATTCTATGATTATTACTGTATCCCACATGACAATCACAAAAGACACCTATGTAGAGGCTGTGGTTATAGCAGAAGGCAGCTTTAGCTGTATTGAAGAGTAATCGATTGAAACAGGTTTGAACTTTAAGGAAGTTTATGATGTCACATAGCTACTGATCAGGGCTGATAGATTTAGGAAATAAATGATGCCACCAAACACACAAGTTCTTTATAACTCTAGTCAAATTTTGCCATACTAGGTGTGAGCTTCATCCTAAGGCTGGGTAATTATCTCTCATGTAGCATGATGCCTTAAGATTATGGTAATTGTGGCTACATTTATTTTTATTTCTATCCCTCAGGGGATGAGGAAAAAATTTTTCTTGCCAATTATGGGATTAAAAAGCTATCTCTTTCTTATGATTGATCCATTAGAGGATGGTCAGTCATTTACAACCAATAATGGTCTCCAAGTAAATTTTGTGTCCCTGCTCATCCAGAATAATTAAGTTCTGTCTCTTTAAATGAATAGTGAGGCAGGATGGTGGGAGATACATCGGGATGGCTGTAATTCTGTTGAGGAATAATGGAAAAACTGACATTGGATAAGTATATACTACATTAGAAGCCTCAAAACTGAGAATGGCTCAGTATAGTTTGGACCCCCCAAAGAGGTCTCTGGGCAGGAAATAAATGACAGCAAGAAGGCAGACCAAAAGAACTTTTGGAATGATAGAAGGTAGGGCATATACAATTGAAGTAGTTCAGACACTCAGGGAGAGGAATCAGGAAGAGAGAGAGAGAGAGAGAGAGAGAGAGAGAGAGAGAGAGAGAGAGAGAGAGAGAGATTGAGAGGGAGTGAGGGAGAGAACACATTAACTATTCTAACATAAGATCCTTATATGATAGAAATCTGAGGGGTTCTTAGGACCCTGGAAGTAAAAACCAAAAAAGGGCTCATGAGATTCATTCAAGTACATTAAAGTTCATTCAAGGTACAATAAGTTTTCTCATTCAGGGTAAATGGAATTCATGTGTCTGTGCCCACAGAATACCTACAAAAATATTGAGCTGGACCAAATATAGAGAACACCAAAGAGAAAGTCTTCTCAGTTGCCACTGTTGTCACACAAAATCTTTTTTCTTAGAATGTTGTCCAACTTGAAGGACCAGTACCAGATGTGATGGGCTCATCTTTTTCTCCAGAAGTGGGTGGAAAGTTGGCATGGAATGCCATTGCACAAGATCTCTGGAAAGTGAGCGATTTGGTTGTCTTAGCTTCAAGTCTTGCCAGGGATTACAAAGGCTTTCATGGGGGCATTGTTCATTTAGTAGGCTCATAGCATAGATGCTGCCTTAGGGTTTCTATTGCTGTGAAGAGACACCTTGACAAAGGCAACTCTTATAAAAGAAAACATTTCATAGAGGTGGCAGCTTACATTTTCAGAGGTTCAGTCCATTATAGTGGGGATTATGGTGACGTGCAGACAGGCATGGTGCTGCCTACATTTTGACTTGCTGACAACATGAAGTAGTCTGTCACATTGGGTGGTATCTTGAGCCTATATGAGACATCAAATCCTGTTCTTTCATTATTCTTGGGTGATTAACTCACTAAGGGAGTGCAGACTTGTACATGATGTGTCTTCCTTCCCCTTATCTGTTAATAAATGTGCAGATGTTCTTTGCCAGGTCATTATGTTATTTAGTTTATCCAGATAGGAGGATGAAAAGAAGAAATCAGTAGGAGTATTGAGTGGTGGAGAAACTCATTACTCAAAGTGGTAAGTTATAGCACGACATGGAGAAACTATAACTGGGAAGAAAAGAGAAAAGGGGATTGGTAGGGCTGACACCATTTGCTCTCCCACTTTCCCTTCAGATTCTTCTTTTAGCAAATGACAGAAGTGGTGTTACTGTTGTCATTCATCAGCTACAGATTGCAAAAAGAGAAGGGATCACAAAATCTAGCATCAGGAGAAGAAAAACACTAAGCAAAATTAGAAAATGATTATCTTAAATTAAAAGAAATCAAAGATTAGAATAATAGCCTTAGTGATCCGAACAAGACAGAATTTGGGCTCAGGAAAGAGATTTAACATTGGTCTTCGAGTGTTTGGTATTTAGTAGGTCCTGCATAAATATCCAGTACATAAGAGGTTGAATGAGTTGTTGTAGAAAGCAGTAGCCAAAGAAATGCATTATACAGAGACCCATCTGGAGAACAAGTCCCCCTAAAGCAAATAGAGGAAAACTCATATGCACTCATAGAGATTGAAGCAGCAAGCACAGTGTATGCATGACTCTGCACCAGGTCTTCTGTGTCTATAATAGCTTCCAGGTTATTATTTTTATGGAACTCTTGAGTGTGTGAACAAGTGGGTCTCTGATTCTTGTGCTTGTTTTTGGGCTCTTGTTTCCTTCTGTTGGTTTGTCTTGTCCAACCAACTTGGATGTGATGGTTTTTATTTTATATCTTATTTTGCCATGTTTGGTTGTTATCTCTTAAAAGTTCATTGTTTTGTAGTGAGAGACAGAAAGGGGGTTGATCCAGAAGGGAGAGGAAGTGGGGAAGAACTGGGAGGAGTAAAGGGAGGGGAAATCATAATCAGGATATATTATATGTGGAAAGAAACTATTTTCAAATAAGAAGAAAATGAAATTCATTACAGTCTAACTGTCCACAGTCTTTCTCTAGTATCTGTGTATACTTATTTCAAACAAAAAGGTTCCTTTTGGTACCAAACTCATGTCACTAAAAAGAGATCTTTGGGATGTTACTTGAAGCTGCTGAGTTTTGTGTTCTTTGTCTTTCCCAATTAAGTTATACTTTTCAAATAATGGTTTCTAATCTGGAAGCCAAGAACTTAAAGCCTTCATTTTTATTGTAAAAAGAATTTAAATCTGATAATAATTAGTTGTTCTTAGACCATTATAGAATTGAACTCACAAAACAAATCATTCCCCCAAATAAAAGAAAGACAGTTGTATCCTGAGAATAACAGTTTACTGGATCAGAACTCAGAAAGTACAAACCACCTTCAGAAACAATGGAAAACTTCAAGCCATTGTTGACAAAGAGAAGGAATTTGTATGTGATTTTCATTATCTCATTTTCTTTTTCTTCATTATTTCTTTTGTATTGGTGAGGATTCACTGTACAAAGTATTTGCTAGGTTCTTAAATTTCTTTCAAAAATACCACATATGTGTATTTTGACCATACTTGCCCCTTATTCTCCTCCATTTCTCCTTTTGCTTTTAGTTGTTTGTTTGTTTTGAGACAGGGTTTCATTGTATAGTCTTGACTGTCCAGGAATGTTGTAGACCAGGCTGGCTTTGAACTCAAAGATCCACCTGCCTCTGCCTCCCAAGTACTGGGATTAAAGGCATGCACCACCACCACCTGAATCCTCCTTTCCTTCTCCTTCTTCCCATAATTCTCCTTTCTTCTCCTAGTTTCTCTCTGATTTCATGTTATTACACACATACACACATATGCACACATGCATGCATGTACGTTTTTTATATATCTATATGAAAACAAGGTTTTATAAATGGAGAAAAGGTGATATTTGTCTTTCTGAGTCTGACTTACTTCACTTAGTCTGATAATTTCCAATTGCATTCATCTTCAGCAGATGACATAATTTTATTCTTCTTCGTGGCTAAATAAGACTCCATTGTGATATTTCATGGGTGTAATCAGTGAAACCTCTAGAGACACAAGCTCCTCTGGTTCTTACAATACTTCTGTTTCCACTTCCACAGTGGTTCCTGAGCCTTCGGTGCAGAAACTGTGTTGTAGATACATTCACTGGGACTGTACTCTACAACTCTGCACTTTGATTGATTGTTGCTTTCTGTAATGGTGTCAGAAGGTATCTTAAAGTCTCACCAACATGGCCTAAACATGATCTGAAAAGGATGACACTAACAGACATGCATATGTGGATGGGGGTGGGGAAGTTTATGAAGCCTCAAACCTAGACAAAGAAAAAACCGTGTAATTATACTACAATCATAAAAAATAAAGAAATAATTTTGAAACTCCACTGTAATATAACATTTTATTTAACCATTTATCTGCTATTGGATACATAATCTGATTCTGTAATTTGACTTTTGTGACTACTGCTGCAATAAATATGGATATGAAATTATTTCTGTGGTATATTGTCTTAGTGTTATGACCACATGTGGTATAATTGGGCCGTAAGTAGTCATTATTTATTTTTATGCATGTATGTGCACATGCATGTGTGTTTGTGTGATTTGATTGTGCCATGGCTTCCATTTGGAGGTCAAAGGACAGCTTTCAGAGTTGGTTATCTTCTTCCTCCATGGGTCCAGGGATTGAACTCAGATCATCAGGCATGTAAAGTAAGTACCTTTACCAACTGAACCATCTCACCAAGCAGACTCTATATGGTAACTCAAACTGTAGGTTTTGAAAAACTTCCATGATGATATTCATAATGCCTGGAAAAAAAATCCTATGTTCCCATCAGCAGTATATAAGAGCTCTTTCTTAACTATATTCTTACCATCATTTGCTATTATTTGTTCTCTGAATAAAGTGAGGTGGGAATCTCAATTTTGCATTTCCATGATGGCTAAAGATGGGGAACACTTCTCTACATTTTTATTGAAACTTTTGCAGAAATTCCTTTAGCGGATATAAAGAAGCCAAACGCAAAACAGCTTGCAATGTACTATTCCTTTTTTTTTAATGAAAACTTTAAAAACACAGACAAGTTAACCTGAGGTTTGAACAGAACAATAGTGAACTATGCACAGAGATGGCGCACAATAGTAAACTACAATAAAGGCAATGATGGCAACATTCTGTGTCTGTATAGAGGTTATGATTAAATCAGGGCATTCAGGAAAATCAATGCTGATGCACTCAAGTCCTTAACCTGCAAGCTTCATTTTTTTCAGAGATTAAAATTTTCATTAAGGATTTTTACTTTACAGGTCTGTTGAAAGTTTCCTGATGCTAACGATGTATCTTTTTTTTTTCTTGGCAACTTAGATCTGTGAAGACTTTAGGTAAAATTTGTAAATTGTTTTCCATTCGAGTCTGAAGTCTAAAAGCAATTTTCAGGCCAGAAAATACAGGCTGTCCAAGCCTAATAGCAGGTTTGGGAAGATCTCAGTTCAGTTCTTGCATTTGTTTCTCTTCCCCATGCTCAGCAGTATAGACAAATAATAAAACCACGGGGACCCTAATGTACAGCTAAGTTTGGCATAAATCAAATTATAGGATGACTCTCTGATTCAAAAGCATAGCATCTGAGATTGTCACAGACTTGGCTGCAGCCATCTTTTGCTGTGAAACACTCCTTTTCTCTACTGTGAATATGTCTTACTCTTATTGATTAATAGGAAGCTGACAGGCCAGTAGCCGAGCAGGAAGTTCAGCAGGAAAGCCAAACTGACCATGATAGGAAGAAGGAGGGCAGAGTCAAGAGAGATGCTGGACAGCCACTGAACACGTAGGACATGTAGAAAATGAGATAACAAGCTGTGAGCCACGTTGCAAAGTAAAAATAAATAGAAATATGGGTTAAGATTAATATTTAGCCAGTAATAAGTCTGAGCTATTGTCCAGGCATTTATAAATAATATTAAGCCTCTCTGGGTAATCTGGAAGTAGCTGCTGGCATAGGGAGCAGACAGTAAGGACAGGAAAACTGACTACAATCTTTCTACCCTTACTCACTGAATCCAAGTGGCCTACATTTCAACAACACCAGATTCTCAGAACCACAAAGTGCGCCTGCCCACATATTTTTCTTCAGGTTCATGGGACAGGGCAGGCATTCCCCTGGAAAAACTTTTCTTCTCTATTTGATCCATATCTACCTTTTCTAAACTGAAACAACTTTTTTCTTGATTCTTTGCTGGAAATTCCCAGTGCTGCCATTTTCATAGACTTTCCTGTGGTCTATTTATGTCTATAAGGTCTTTCCCATATATTGTTTTGAAGCAGATAATATAAGGATTTCAAGGACAGAATGCTAAATATCAGCCAGAATGCTAAATATTGGTGGGGAATCTGTCTGCTGGAGACTTTGGTGGGTTTAAAAATCTTCTCTGCGATTTCTTGTTTTGTTTTTGCACATTTGTATGTTGTATATAGCACATGAACTGTTGAGGAAAGCGTTGAAAAGCAGGCACCATAGTGCATTATTTATGGTAGTCTTCAATTCTTCAGCTTTCATGGAGAGTAAGTTACTTCCATGCAGTTGGATGGGTGTGATGTCAATGATTTCTGAAATTTCTTTATTAACACAAAATTTCCAGTGCCTTTTAACAACAGCAACACTAGAATTTTGAAAGGCTAACTCTTTACTGTGACATGCGACTGTATTAATTTCCATATATTTTATGAACTGCTTGATCTTCATCATTTCTCAGTACAATGAGCACATTGGAATACTTTGTACTCTTTAAGATGAACAAGAAACCTCAATATATGCACGTGTATAATGTTTGTGAAAGTCCAAGAATGGAGGCACAGTCTGCATCGAGTTTAACATTTAGGATAACTATCGCAATCACATTTTCATCTGCTTCTGCTGGGAGAAAAAGAATTCTTCCTGACATTTTCAAGTCAATGGATTTCCTAATGGTGGAAACTGTTTAAGAGAATGACATCAAGTTTTGAACTGGATAGGCAATGTCAATTGTTACATACTTCAAAGCAGTGATACTTTCGCAGTCAGTATTGCTGACTAAGACTGTATTGCTGTCTTAGGATTGCTGTTGCCCTATGCAAACTGTTTCAAACTGACAAAAAATGCCACAAACAATGTAATGGCTATGAAAAGAGCAATGACAGAAGTTTCCACATTAGAAGCATTCCTGTCTATCTGTTGACAGTAATTAGGTGGCTGAAGATAGTTATTTATATAAGAAATATTTTGTTCACGTTTTAAGTGAGAAAAACACCACGTGATTTAAAAACAACATGTAAAATTTCCCGTTGTGTAGCTTGGTCCTGTTGTGGGACTCCTAACAGTGGAAACAGAAGCTGTTGCAGACCATTTTTACAAGCTTTTGGGACCTCACTTCTCATACTGGGCCACTTTGCCCACCTTAATACATGGGGAGGTGCTTAGTCTTACTACAATTTAATATGCCATGCTTTGATTTTTTTCATTTAAATAATACTTTTTTTCAATTGTTTTACATACCAACCAGTTTTCCCTCCCTCCGCTCCTCCCATCTTCTTTCTTTTGTCATCTACCCCTATCCCCATCCACTCCTCCACCATCTCCATTTGGAAAGGGGCAGGCTTCCCATGGGCTTGTGCAAAGCATGGCATATCAAGATGAGGCAGGACTGAGCTCCTCCCCTGGCGGGTCCAGATAATTCAGCATGGGAAATAGGTTACCAAAAGCCACCTAAGCACCAGGGACAGGTCCTGCTCACACTGTTAGAAGCCTTACTAAGAGACCAATCTACACTACTGTCATACATCTGCACAGTGCCTAGGTCCGGTGCATACAGGCTCCCTGACATTTGGTCCAGTGTCCAAGAGATATCATAAGCTAGGGGTACTGTCTCTGTGGGTTCCCCATCATGATACCAATGGTTTTTACAATCCCTTCTCCCTTTCTTCTGCAAGACTCCCAGAGTTCACTGCAATACTTATCTGTGGATCTCTGTCTCTGCTTCCATCAGTTACTAGATAGAGTATCTATGACAGCAAATACGGAAGTAGCCAATCTACTTACAGTAGATGGTCAGTTCAGGCACTCTCTCCACTATTGCTAGAAGTCTTAGGTAGGGTCATGCTTGTGGGTTCCCTAGGGGCTTCCTTGGCACCAGGTTTCTCTCCAATCCCCAAATGCCACCCCATCAAGATGTCTCTTTTGTTACTCTCCCCCTTCATCCTGCCTCCAATCTGCCTTCTGCACCCAACCTGCCCAAACAGCTCCCTCTAATTCCCATCCCTCCATTCTCCCAACCCCCATCCCTGGTTTACCCAGCAGATCTTTTCTACTTCCCCTTCCCAGGGAAATCCAAGCATCCTTCTTTGGGCCTTCCTTGTTATCTAGCCTCTCTGTGGCTTTGGTTATACTATACTTTCCACTAATAACTACCTATGAGTTAGTACATACCATGTTTTACTTTCTGGGTCTGGCTTACCTCACTCAGAATGATTTTTTTTCTTGTTTCATCCATTTGCCTGCAAATTTTATGAAGTCATTGTTTTTGTTTTTGTTTTTACTGATGAGTTCAATGTGTAAGTGTACCACATTTTCCTTATCTTTTCTTCAGTTGAGGGGCATCTAGATTGTTTCCAGGTTCTGGTTATTATGAATAATTCTGCTATGAACATAACTGAGCAAGTATCCTTGTGGTATGATTGTGTATACTTTGGGTATATGACCAAAATTGATATATAGCTGGGTCTTGAGGTAGATTAATTCCCACTTTTCTAAGAAGTCACCATACTGATTTCCAAAGTGGCTGTACAAGTTTGCACTCCCACCAGCAATGCAGGAGTGTTCCCTTTACCCCACAACCTCTCCAGCATAACTTGTTATCAGTGTTTTTGATCTTGGCCATTCTTACGGGTGTTAGATGGAATCTCAGAGTTGTTTTGATTTGCATTTCTCTGACAACTAAGGATGTTGAACATTTCCTTAAGCGTCTTTCAGCCATTTTAGATTCCTCTCTTGAGAGTTATCTGTTTAGGTCTGTACTCTATTTTTTATTGTGTTATTTGCTCTTTTGATGACCAATTTCTTGAGTTCTTTATATATTTTGGAGATCAGCCCTCTGTCAGATGTGGGGTTGGTGAGGATATTTTCCCATTCTGTAGGCTGTCATTTTGTCTTGTAGACCATGTCCTTTACTTTACAGAAGCTTCTCAGTTTCAGGAGGTTCCACTTATTAATTGTTGTTTTCATTGTCTGTGCTACTTATATTTAGGAAGTGGTCTCCTGTGCCAATGTGTTCAAGTGTACTTCCCACTTTCTCTTCTATGAGGGTTCAGTGTGACTGACTTTATGTTGAGGTCTTTGATCCACTTGGACTTGAGTTGTGCATGGGGATAGATATGGATCTATTTGCATTCTTCTACTTGTAGACATTCAGTTATGCCAGCATCATTTGTTGAACATGCCATGCTTTGTTGATAATCACGGAAGACCTGCCCTTTCCTAAACAGAACTGGAAGGGGTAGTGGGGAGGGGTGGGAATTGGAAGAGAAGATGGAGGGGAAACTGGATAGGATGTAAAATAAATAAATTTTTAAAAAACAAAATTTAAAATATGTAAAATATTATGTGTCATTTGTCATTCCCAGAGTTCTTTTCTTTTCTTTATTAATAATGGTTATATTTTAAATTTTAACAATTAATTGATAAAATAACAAAAATTGTGCAGTCAAATAAGAAAGAAATATTTGTTAACAAATCAGTAAGTGATAATTTTATAACTATCTTAAATTAGTTTCCCTAACTTAATTTTTAGAGAGATAGGGTCTCACTATTTTTCACATGATGATGTGAAAAATCTGGACTCAGTTAATACAGCCTCCTGAATAGCTGGGATGATGGATATATTCAACTGTCCTTGGCTAACTTGTGTGGTCTTATTTCTACTGTTCTTTGTGCAGGGGATGGATCCTCATTCTCAGGCCTATTAAGTATATGGTCTACCATTGGACTAAATCCCAACTCCTTACAGATTCTAAGATTAACTGAAGCAACATAAGACTTCCAGTTTAGTCCACCCTTTTGTGGTGATCTACAGGTAGTTAATGATGGATGGAAAGAGACCCTTTCTTTGATTGTGTATCAACTGATGAGTTGTCAAGTTCATGTAAGTAGCGTGTCATCCATGATCTTGTAAGTAATCCCAATGAAACTTTATTAGTTTATAATATAAAAAGCAAAGAGGGAACTAGTTGGGGAAAGGAGGGAGACAAGAGAGGGTTATAGAGGGTGAATATGATCAAAGTGTGTGCTATATATTATATATATTAAATATATATGAAAATGATATAATGAAACACACAGCTATACTTAATTTAAACATGCTAAAAAGAATGCTGATTTGGAAGCTAGGCATGTATCTCAGTGCTAGAATGCTTGCCTTGTGTGAGCCAGGTCTTTGTTTCAAACTTCAGCAATTTCAAAAAATAAAAGTAATACTGGTTTCTGTGCCATACTCCAGACTTACTATGTTAACAACTCGAGAGTATAACATAGAATTTACCCTATCATTTAGATTGCATTATTAGTGCCTGTTATTACTAATACCTCCAGGAGTCCCAATGAATCTCTCTGAGTAGAAACACATATGTTTATCTGTTTCAAGGCTGGTTTTGATTCCAGTACCCACTGCTCCGTCCTCCAATCATGAGGGTTGATATAGTATTTTAAGGGGAGACTATCTGGAAGGCAACAATCAGAAATGCCAAATGACACAACTATGAAAAGCAGAGAAACTTAAAAGATTAATTTCTCCAGCATCCTATATAGGCTCTTGGGGATTGGATAAAAGTGCCATCTAGTGGCACTAGAGGAGAGTTGGTTACTTCACAACTCCAGAATAAGTTCCTGGAGAAAATTGTTTGATTGGGTCATTATGTGGTTATTTGTTTGGCTGGATAATGTGTGTGTGTGTGTGTGTGTGTGTGTGTGTGTGTGTGTGTGTGTGTGTGTGTGCGTGTGCATGTGGTCCCTTTACAATATGTTATAAAGGTTAATGACAATATTGTTATAATTGTCAGACGAACTGCCTTTCTGCTGCTGAGGATTTGGATGTAGAACTACTCTCAGCTACTTCTTCAGCACCATGTCTGCCTGCATGTAGTCATGCTTTCTACTATGATGAGGATGAAATAAACCTCTGAAATGGTAAGCAAGCCACAATTAAATGCTTTCTTTTATAAGAATTGCTGTGGTCATGGTGTTTCTTCACAGCAATATAACACTGACTAAGACAGGTAGTTATTGGATTATTAATGTTTCTGTAAGATGTAGGAAATCAAGTAGCAGTAATGCCTAGCATATCAATGATAACTTTCTTCTCTTACTTCGGAATTTTAAGAGGCACTAATTACAAACATGAAGTAATAATGACCATGGAATTGTGTCTTGTTTGAGTTTAGTATTAACCTAAAGTCCCAACAATTCCTCTGAGGCTTAACTAGAACATAATTTCTCAGTAAAACCAACTATTGATTATGGCCTCAGGGGTTTCATGTGGGGAGAAGGAAAAGATGAGGAAAAAAGAAAAATGAGCACAGCTTTAAAGTTGATAAAGCTTTATCTTGGGAAAGCTGTCCACATCTAAGATGTCATGAGTTTCTAGGTAAATATTTTAGCATAATTCTATAACAGGTATATGTCAAAAAGTCTAGACAGCTCATTTCCAGTCATGAGATATACATTCAAGATTTGAGACTTAGAAGCATCACTGTAGCCTGAGCAGTGAGAAGAACCAGGTATCATCCCTTCCCAAGATATTCAAGAATTGTCTTCCTTCTGATGTCATGTCCAGAAGACACACCTTCTTCTGTATATAAGAATATATTTGCTCAGTAACTATTTCATAAGGAGTTAACTTTCATTTCCCAATGGAAATCAATCTGATTTTCATTAAAGGGAAAAAAATAATTTTGGAGAGATGGTTTGGAAGTTAAGAGTAGTGGATGCTCTTTCAGAGGACCTAAGTTTGGTTCTCCGTACCCACGTGACAGTTCAAAACCCTAAGTCTTGCTCTGGGAGACCTGATAGACTCTTTTGGCTTTTCTAGATTACACTTGTGATGCACACCTAAACATGCATGCAAACACATTTATACATAAAAAATAAATCCTTTTAAGTCAAAAATACTTCCTTTGATAAAAGCAATGCAATAGATTCAATTAACTAAGTCAATTTCAGGTTTTAAAATATCATTTGTATTTGAATATTTCCAAAGAGCAAGGATTCTAGGAACAGTGATAACATTTTCTAGTAACATTTACTTAACTGCACTGTAACTCATGTCACAAAATGAATACCACTATCATAACTGTGTATTTCCACATAAAAGATACATGTTTTCAGGGCTGGGGAGATGATGATTCAGCAGTTAAGAGCTCATGCTATTCTTCTGAAGGATTCAAGCACCCATGTCAGACTCATATAGGTTCATGATTGTTGTAGGAGCGAGAGGGCCGCGTCCTGCCACCCAGCTAGCTTAATCCCTGAAATAAACACACAGAAATTGTATTAATTAAATCACTGTCTGGCCCATTAACTCTAGCCTCTTATTAGCTAATTCTTACATCTTGATTCAACCCATTTCTAATAATCTGTATGTCACCACGAGGTTGTGGATTATCGGGAAATATTCAGCATGTCTGACCTGGCAGCTCCATGACAGCTCTCCCTCCGTCCTTCTTCCTAGCATCCAGTTCTGCCTCCTCCACCTACCTAAGTTCTGCCCTATCAAAACGTCAAGTCAGTTTCTTTATTCAACCAATGAAAGCAGCACATAAACAGAAGAACCTCCTACACCACACTATTGCCTATAACTTCAGCTCTGGGAAATCTGATGTCTATTGTGACCTGCCACTGACCATTGCTGATGAATTAAAGCTGAGATCAAGATTCAACAGAATGAGGAACTTCAAGGCTAACGCTGCTCCAGAAGTCCTTCACTATCAGTATATGAAGTCTTTATTCCAGATAGCTCAAAGTTCAAAGCATGGACAGAGAAACATTGAAAAACATAGAGGGAATATTTCAACACTATCACCAGATGTGCTAGGGATACAGAAGGCCTTCTGGCTGAATGAAGGATGTTTGCATAATGCCCTTTAGTTTACTAAGCTGCATTGCTGAAGTGGGGCATCTTGCCCATAACATCCCATGGGCAGGTGAAGGCATTCCTCCCAGTGAAATAAACAAAGTTCTATGAGAACAAAGTTCATACAGCAGAATAGTGTAGGAAAGTCTATTATATCAAGGCTACATATGACCTTTTCTGGCATCTGTAGACATTGCAAACACATGCACAACATAATTAATTAAAAATAAAGTATTTTTTCTTTTTATATATTGAGCTATACATTTTTCTCTGCTCCCTTCCCTGCCTCTTCCCTTCCCTTCGACCGTCCTTCAAGGTCCCCATGCTCCCAATTTACTCAGGAGATCTTGTCTTTTACTACTTCCCATGTAGATTAGATCCATGTATGTCTTCCTTAGGGTCCCCATTGTTTGTCTAGTTTCTCTGTGATTGCAATTTGAAGACTGTTTTTCTTTGCTTTATGTTTAAAAACCACTTAGGAGTGAGTACTTATGATAATTGTCTTTCTAGATCTGGCTTAACTCACTCAGAATGATTTTTTTTGTAGTTTCATCCATTTGCCTGCAAATTTCCTGAAGTCATATTTTTTTGGTTTTTTTTTCCTTTTTTTTTCTGCTGAGTCCATTGTGTAAGTTGTCTTTTCTTCAGCTGAGGGGCATCTAGGTTGTTTTCAGGTTCTGGCTATTATAAATAATGCTGATATGAATATAGCTGAACAAGTGTCCTTATAGTATGATTGTGCATCCTTTGTGTATATGACCAAAACTGATATAGTTAGGTCTTGTTGATTAATTACCAGTTTTCTCCCATCCAAGTACTGACCAATCCTGCTTAGCTTCTGAGATCAGACGAGATCAGGCATGTTCAGGGTGGTATGGCCCTAGACAAATTCTCAGTTTTCTAAGAAATTGTCATACAGCTATCCAAAGGGATTGTACCAGCTTGCACTCCCACCAGCAATGCAGAAGTGTTCCCTTTACCCCACAACCTCTCCAGCATAAGTTGTCATCAGTGTTTTTGATCTTGGCCATTCTTACAGGTGTAAGATGGAATCTCAGTGTTGTTTTGATTTGCATTTCTCTGATGACTAAGGATGTTGAACATTTCCTTACGTGTCTTTCAGTCATTTTAGATTCCTCTGTTGAGAGTTCTCTGTTTAGGTCTGTAATCCATTTTTTATTGTGTTATTTGTTCTTTTGATGACCAAATTCTTGAGTTCTTTGTATAATTTGGAGATCAGACCTCTGTCTGATGTGGGGTTGGTGAAGATATTTTCCCATTCTGTAGGCTGTCATTTTGTCTTGTTGACAGTGTCCTTTGTTTTACAGAAACATTTTAGTTTCAGGTCTCATTTATTAATTTTTTCTCTCAGTGTCTGTGCTACTGGGGTTATATTTAGGAAGTGGTCTCCTGTGCCAATGTGTTCAAGTATACTTCCCACTTTCTCTCCTATGAGGTTCAGTGTAGTTGGTTTTATGTTGAGGTCTTTGATCCATTTGGACTTGAGTTTTGTGCATGGTGATAGATATGGATCTATTTTCATACTTCTACACGTTAATATACAGTTATGTCAGCACTATTTGTTAAATATGTTTTCTTTTTCAAGAAATAAAGTATTTTTGCAAAAGAAATATGCTTTCAGCCAGGAAGTGGTGGCACATGCCTTTAATTCCAGCATTTTGGAGGCAGAGTCAATTAGATATCTGTGAGTTCGAGGTCAGCCTGGTCAACAGAGCAAGTTCCAGGACAGCCAGCTACACAGAGAAACCCTGTCTTGAAAAACAAACAAACAAACAAAGAGAAATATGTTTTCTAATAACCTGTTGGAATCATCTTTCCCATGTGAGAATAAATCTACAAAGGTGTAAAACACACAAACTCTTAGCCATCAGAGAAATGCAAATCAAAACAACTTTGAGATTCCATCTTACACCTGGTGGGAATGCAAGTTGGTACAGCCCCTTTGGATGTCAGTGTGGTGATTCCTCAGAAAATTAGGAAACAACCTTCCTTAAGACCCATCAATACCACTTTTGAGTATATATCCAAAGGATGCTCAATTGTGCCACAAGGACATGTGCTCAGCTATGTTCATAGCAGCATTGCTTGTCATATCCAGAATATGGAAATAATCTAAATGCCCCTTGATCAAAGAATGGATAAGGAAAATGTGATACATTTACACAATGGAGTACTACACAGGAGAGAAAAATAATGACATCTTGAAATTTGCAGGCAAATGGATGGATCTAGAAATCATCATATCGAGTGAGGTGACCCAGAAAGACAAACATAATATGTACTCACATATAAGTGGCTTTTAGACATAGATCAAAGAAAAACCAGCGTATAATTCACAATCCCAGGGAATCTAGACAACAACGAGCACCCTAAGAGTGACATACATGGATCTAATCTACGTGAGAAGTAGTAAAAGACAAGATTTCCTGAGTAAATTGGGAATATGAGGATAATGGGGAAGGGTAAAAGGGGAGGGAGAAGAAGAGAGGGGATAGAGAAAATGTATAGCTCAATAAAACCAATAAAAAAAGCTTTAAAAAACTTACAAACTCTTTTTAGAAATACTGGTGTTATGGATTTGCTGCGGATCCTCACAAACCAAGGTGGCTGGTTCCCTGGGTGTCCCTGGCAGCTAGCCATGTGTGCGTCAGGTGGACAAGGGGCAGACAGATAGGCACACCATACATATGGGTTTGCTGTAAGCTGCCCGGGGTCCCAAGCAGGGACGGAACACGAGACCATGTGGCAGGCTCCATGTGACTGCGGCAGGCAAGCAAGAGAGACAGATAGGTACACCATGTAAAGTTAGATATTTATTAGGTGGAGGGGAAGGAAAAAAGAAAGAGGAGGGAGAGAGAGAAAAAAAAGAGAGAGAGGGATAGAGGCAGCCTTCCTGAGAGAGAGAGAACAAGAAGAGGGAGAGTAGGGGTCTGAGGCTGCAGGCACGAAGAGAATAGGCATGGCTTGTCTCTTAAAGAGACAAAACAATCATAACATTCCCAGCTCTTTTTTTTTATAATAAAAAACGACTGATTTGGCAACACAGGTTGAAGGAATTGGGGTGGCGGATTCTCAAGACAGCTTCCAGGTTATTTGTGGGCATCGTCTTTGGAAAAGGAACCTGAGAAGCCTGGGCACTGGCAACATCCTGGCATAGCTTTCCTCCTGTTCAGTGTTTGTGGTATGGAAATGTCTGGTGTCTCTTGTAGTAATGAGGAGCGGGCTGCATCTTGCTGCCCAACTAACTTATACCCGAAATAATTACACAGAAACTGAATTCATTTAAAACACTGCTTAGTCCATTATCTCCAGCCCCTTATTGGCTAACTCTCACATCTTAATTAACCCATTTCTATTAAATCTGTGAATCACCACGTAACTGTGGCTTACTGGCAAGATTCTACCCTACATCCGTCTCGGGTCAGAGAATCATGGTGTCTGCCACACTTCCCTTCTCCCCAGCATTCTGTTCTGTCTACTCCACCCACCTAAGGGCTGCCCTATCAAAAGGCAAAGGCAGTTTTCTTTATTTAACCAATAAAAACAACACATAGAAAGAAGACCCTCCTATACCAGTCTTTTACACCTATTTAAGGTATTGGCAGAATAGGCGACAAAGTTAAATTAAGAAAAAAAAATTAGAACCAGGGAATTGGAGGCGGGGGGATGTATTTGACCTGTTTAAGGTGGATCCTTCAATTTGACTCCCTGGAACTCATAAGAATTCTTTGGGTTTGTGAAAACAGGAGTTTAAGACATATGCATTGTATAAACAGTAGCATATTTATGTCAGAATGACTGTGACAGATATTTTTGCACAATGAAAAGTATTTTTAAGACTATGGAAGGCATCATGAGAGCGAAATTTGATCTGAAATTTGTCTGGTGAGGTTTTCCTTTTTTAACTGACAAAACCTCTCAGCTATCAAACTCTATCAGAGATCTTTGAGAAGAATAAAGTTTTAATTTGAGTTACTGATTAAAAAAATGACAGAGAACTTACTTGGTTGCCACCCAGAGCTACTCTTTAGAGTCCTCCATGGTCGCTGAATGTTGAATTTGCCTTTTGCTATTTAGTGCAGGGCCTGACAGGCTCCAGAAGATCCTGTGGGCTAAGAAATCTGTAGGAAGACAGGCCTACCTTGACCTGAGCAGCTAGGCTGTCCATTCCAGTGATTCTGTCCATGTCAGGAGATCTTCAGTTTAGATGAAAGGCAGTTTTTCCCGGTGTAGATAGACGTTGTTGTGTGTCCATTTGTCTTCTGTCTTCTTTAGAGGAAGTAGAGTGTTGCTAGGAGCCAACCTGTCGCTTTGTTATGAAAAGTTTTTTAAATAATCAAATATTTAAATATCACATTTTTCAGATGTCTGAGTAGTTGAGGGCTGTTTATTAGGTATAACTACAGTATATAATCTGCCTGGAAAGCTGGGTCTGAACTAGACTGCACTGGCTCTTAACAGGTAAGATTTACACTCGTAGAAAGGCAGAAAGAAGAAAAAATTGCTTGCAATGTAAGGTTAATGGCAGAACTGACAATAGTAGAGAACAACTTAATATATTTTAAATGAGGGTTGGATTAAATATAAGGTATTTTTGTAAGAGACTTAAAAGTACATACCAGTTTAAAACATGAGACTTATTGTTTTTGTACTCTGAAATGATATATAATAAACAATTTTAACATTAAACTTAGGTGCATTTAAGTTACATGTATGAACATACACACATAGAGTAAACAGGAATTTGAGAAAGTGGATGGTCTTGGTGTGCCCTACCAAAAGCATGGCACTGTAGAAAACATGCATTTAACAGAGTCAACAAGAGGAGTTCCATGAAAATCACGGGACAAGGCAGGGTATACTTCAGTAAAGATGGGAAAACCTGGTCACCTGACCTGGCTCGGCAGTAAGGTCACCCATGTAACAGAGCTAACACTGAAGAACCAGGCAAGGACTATCTCAGTAAAGATGGTAGAACTTGGTCACCTGACCTGGCTCTCAGTCAAGATGGCAGCAACGTCACCTGATCCCAATCAAAATAGTGGCGATCACATGTTGTATGAAAAAGCCACAATTATTGAGCTGTAAGGATTTTAAGCTTAATAAGAGAGACCTAGAGGTGCGATCAGCCCTGTGGTTGAGCCACTATGCCACACCACAAGCCGCAGAGGGGAGCAAAAGGCTGGAACCGAAAAAACCTGCACCATGCTGTGGCTGGAATTGAAAAAAGCCAGGGACGGACATGGATGGTTGCTATCCACAGCTGAAATTGTGAAAACCCGTGACACCCCAAGGCCTATAACGGGGATGTCTCCCCATATAGGCAAGTTGCAAATCGGCACAAACACCCAGGACCCGTGAGCTGGGGGGGTCCCCTGACTCTGGGTGGGGTGCTATGGTTTGGCTGGATCTGGTCAGGGTGACACAGAAGCCAGAGAGGCCAGAGGCCACTCCGAGCAGTCTTTTACAGCGAGGAAAAAAAAAAAAGAAAAGAGAAGAAATGGAAAAAAACAGAATCTGAGGGACCCTGGGTCCCCAGTCAAATGCACCACACAGATTTTGCTGTGTTAGAGCGGGTTGACTATCACCGGGTTAGTCCAAACACAATTTTAGTTAAGGGAAGCAACCGTAGCAGAACAGGGAAGACTCACCAATCGAAGCCTGGAAGCTGGTGGTGGGAGTGGGAAAAAAAAAACAAACCTGGATCAGGATTCCAATCTCTGGAGAGGAGCGGGAGGGCACCAAATGTTTTGGATTTGCTGTGGGTCACCAAGGTGGCTGGTCCCCTGGGCATCCCCAGCGGCTAGCCATGGGCATCCCCAGGGGCTAGCCATGTGGGCAGCATGTCGGTAAGGGGCAGACAGGTAGGTACACCATGCAGATGGGTTTGCTGCAAGCTGCCTGGGGTCCGAAGCAGGGATGGCACACGAGATCACGCAGCACGCTCCATGTGACTGCAGTGGGCAGGCGAGAGAGACAGATAGGCACACCATGTAAAGTTAGATATTTATTAGGCGGATTATGGAGGAGAAGGAAAAGGGGAGAAGGGGGGAGGGGGAAGGGGGGAGCCAGCCTCTCTGAGAGAGAGCGAACAGGAAGAGAGAGAGTCAGGTCTGAGGCTGCAGGTATGAAGGGAGTGGGTGTGGCTTGTCTCTTTAAGAGACAAAACAGTCATAACAACTGGTCCTTCGCTGATGGTGGCAATTGAAGTCTGTGTAAATGTTCAAATGGACCACCATCACCATAATACCAGTTATAAATTATTCAGCAATTTGAAACATTCACCACACCAATACTTTTTGTCATAATTGGGTTCATCTTATCTGCCTCATGAGTTAAAGAGTACAGAACTTTTAGCAATGGGAGCTTAAAGGTTTCAGCAAAGATTGATGCTTTGGTGCTTTGGGAGTAGTTTGATAACGCTGTATTTATACACTTCCAGCCTTCAGTTTTACTAACATCATTTCAGATAGCAATTTAATTTTTTCCCAGTTAAGGTGGATTGTGCTGTTTATTAAATAAGCCATTGTAGGAGAGTTATTTCATAGAGTTCATCAGTATGAAATGACTTAGCACAAAAATATGCCAGAACATTTGCAGGATGTTCAGTTTAAGTATTATTTTCAGTCTTAATAATACCATTTATAATAGTATCATCTTAGAAGAAATTCAACATGGACTCAAATTTTGATGACAGTTCTATAAAAAGATAAACACCTTCATTTTGCCATATAACATGTCAAAATCATGAACTATACCAAAATATCTGCTATATAAATATTTGCTCATTTGTCCTACAATATGACAAACCCAGTTAAAAACAAAGGGTCAAAACTGGGGTCAAGTAAAGTTCCCTATTAGCTCATTTTACTGTTCTGCCTCTTTTTTATTTTTTAAAGTTATTTTTATTGAGCTCTATATTTTTCTCTCTTCCCCTCCCTGCTTTTCCCCTCCCCGCTTCAGAACCCACCAACAAAACGTATTTCCCCTGGAATACTTGATGGAGTATCTCATAAATGTCTTTGTAAACTAGAATGCTAAAGACTGCTGACCAAAGGCCTGTTACAGTTAGCTATTTTGTATCAGCAAAAACATCCGGTAATGAGATATTGATGTGTGGAGCTACAAAATACTATGCATTAAAATGCATTAAATGCCTATGAATCTTGATCATATTTCCAAGCTCATCCATTAGGCCCTTTATTTGGAAAGACTGGAGAACTAAAGATGAATAAAAGATGAATTCACAAATCTTTAACTTATTCCTTTATTTATTTATTGGTTAAGACTCTTAAATTGTTTTGTAATTTTAGAGGATATTAGGGTAAATTTAAGAAAAAGTTAAAAATTAATTTTTGGAGTCCAATAAATAGACTTTATCCTGAACATAGTCACTCAATTAAAAGCAGAGTAGAATTAAAAGATGCATGTGTAAGGGCTAGAACAATGGCTTAGCAATTGTGAATATTTACTACCCTTTTAGAAGACTTGATTTCAGTTTCCAACACCCACATGTCAGCTCACAGCTGTTGATAACTTCAGGATTCAACTTTTTTTCTGACCTTTGTGGGCTTCTGTATACATGTAGTGCACAGTACACTTAGGCACTGTGCTGGATAGTTTTCTGTCGACCTGACACAAGCTAGAGTCATTTAGAAAGAGGGAACCTCTGGTGCAGGACAATCTTCTATATTCTGTCAATTATATTTTAAATAAACGCTGATTGGCTGATAGCCCGGCAGGATGTATAGGTGGCAAAACCAGACAGGAAGTAGAGGTGGGGCAATGAGAACAGGAGAATCCTGGGAAAAAGGAAGCTCCCTCCCAAGTCTTGCCCAGATCACTAGAGAAGCAGGATGTGACCTGCTCCACAGAAAAAGGTACTGAGCCATGTGGCTAACATAGATAAGAATAATGGGTTAATATAAGCTATAAGAGCTAATAACTAGCCTGAGCTAATGGGCTAATCAGTTTATCATTAATATAGACTCTCTGTGTGATTTTCTTTGGACATAATGACTGTGGGAACCGGGCAGGACAGAAACCCCAACAAGCAAACCCACATGTTACAAACCTCAACTGAGAAAATTCTCTAACCAGATATACCAGTGAGCAAGTCAATAAGCAGCACCCAGCCATGATCTTTGCATCAGCTCCTGTCTGAGTTTCCTGCCTTGACTTTCCTCAGTGATGGAATGTGATGTCGAACTGTAAGTTGTAACAAACTATTTTCTTCCCAGGTTGCTTTTGATCATGCTGTTGTTTTATCATGGAATAGAAACTCTAACTAAGACAAGGACACACACACATATACATAAAATAAAATAAATAGTAAAAGTCAAAGTAATTTGTCTTTTCTGGCCATGGTGGTGCATACCTTTGATCCCAGCATTTGAGAGTTAGATACAGGCATATTTCTGTGAGTTCAAGGCAAGCCTGGTCTACAAAGGACAGTACCAGGACAGCCAGGAATACATAGAAAGATTCTGTCTAAAAAAAACTCAGAAAACAAAAACCAAGCAAATAATGTGATTTGTCTTTTTAAAAGATGTGTATATATACCCTGTTATCTATCGATCTATTTTCTAAAATTTGTGGCCTTAATATTTTGAAAGAATCCTAAAGCAAATAATGAGCTTACAAGATTATGACTTTTCAATTAAAATAGTTACAAACCAAGGACAAGGGTACATAAATAAACAAATGTTAAAAGAATCAACATATCTTGTAAAATCATTGCGGCGATCAGAGGCATTGTTGGCCATAAATTTCACTTTATTTAGTCAACAAATCCCTCAGCATAAGAAGAAAATGTCCACAGTGGGTTTTGTAATGTAGTTCAAGAGACTTTCATATCAGAACCAGTTCAGCTGATGTTGTGGCTGTTTTTAGAAATGACCAGGTGCATTCAGAGAAGTATAGATATAGATGGGGCCATGTTTAGAAAAACTTTTTCCTATGTGATAATTACCTTATAAACATGCTAGACTTACTTTTCAGGGCATTTAAGATTCCCTTAAGAGGAAGCTAGAAGAGATGGCTCAGTGGTGAAAAGTACTTACCTGAGTTTGTAATTTACCTTCCACCTCTGGGGGATAATCAGGGGCAAGAGCAACAGGCTGTATATTCTGGAAGTCTCCTGGACAGCCCTGGACAGCAACTCAAAAGTGGGCTTCTCATGTCTCGTATTGGGGTTTTTGTTAGGTGGTCTTCAGCTCTTGGAGGAAGCATTATCAGCCCAGATAAGAAAAAAAATGTATATAAATACCATGAATTATATATATTATAGTTTTTTTAGGTAAATGGTCAATAGTATGAGTCCTTCTGGAATTCTCACACATCCTTATTGTTAATTTCCCCACTTCCTTCCTTCTCCAATGACTATATCTACAGAACAGTCCCACATCTAACACTCAGGAAACTTTACTGAAGAGTGTTTGGAAAGATTGTAAGAGCCAGAGAATTGAAAAGTTTACTGTGAGATTGTGTCTCCTAGTAACATCAGAAGCTATAGCCATAAAGTCTCGGCAATATGACTTTCCAAATATGAATGAACAAGGATGACACCAACAGACATGCCAAACTGGATTGAGGAAAGCCCACAAGGCCTCATACAAATCAACCCTTTTATCAACCAATTATTTTTGTTTACATTAAAAAAACAGAAACTTACTGTAATTATGAAATTTCTCAAATATATATTCAGTGTGTTTATATAAATACATAGATGGGAAGAAAGCAATGTCAAAATATGTGTCAAAACTTGAAACAATTAATTTTAATCTTGTGTGTTCTTTACTCATGCACATGTGTTCACAAGTGTGGGGCTGGATAAGCAGGTGGAGGCCATAGGTTGATGCTCTGTGTCTTCCTTTATTGTTTTCCACCAAGCATGGCTCAGTGATCCTGTAGCTTATAGTCTGGGCCAGAGAAACTGACCAGCAAGCTTCAGGGATCTTCCTGTTGTCTTTGTCTAGATTGTAATAGTTGGACCTTTCTACTTCTCTTCCCCACCAAACTCCAAAGACATGGATCTGTCAAAAGTATAATTACAGTAACTTTCAGCATTCATCTCTACCATACTAAAAACATAGCAGTGGTACACATGAAACTGATATCAGGGTCTGGATAAGATGCAGGCTTCCTGGGCATGCTTTCCTCAAGGGAAACACCCAACATATAAGAATAGGTAACTGCAGATTTTAACATTTCTATGTCTAGTACCAGTATAGAGGTATTGGAGTTAAATGTTCTTGTTGGTATACAGACTATTAATAAACTCAAATTTGTATGAATTATGTGTTCTTCTTGTCTTCCTATTTGCACACTACTAAAGTGCTTTTCTGTTCAACCTTCTGTGAATAAGCTAAACAAAAGGCACAAATATGTCACATGAAAGAACCACCATTTATGTGAATTTCTCCAATTTTGTCTTTTTATCAATAAACAAATGAAGACCCTGAAATGTTTAATGAACAAACCAGAAGCCAAAGCCAGTTTAATATGAATGATGCTACACCTTTGATTTTTATACTAGTTAGAAAAATTCAATTCCTCATACTTCTTCATGAACTGTACAGCTACATCCACATTCGTTGAAACACATGTAAGTAAATGTTGGGAACTAAAGATCCCTAGCCCCATGACTTTTCTGCCTGAAGCTGAAAGATCCCGAGAGCTGGGTGTGGCTAAGTATCCCTATATAAACTGCCCCTGAGCACAATAAAGGGGGGCATTTGGCATTCTTGTATCAAGAATGATCCTTGTTTGTGTCTGTCTGTCTGTCTGTCTGTCTATGTGTGTGATTTTTAAGTCTCCAGGCTTAGTTCATGGCTCGCATATGATTGTGACACAGGAGCTACAGGACCATCGGGATTTTACAGGACTGGTCGGGGTTTTACAATTAAATAGTGATGTATTCATATGAGGTAACTGTAATAACATTTCCCTATGCCATTGTTATACACACTTAGTTTTGGTTGCCTATCCCCCATCCTTTCATCTCCCCAATTTCCCTGCCCTGTGACCTGTCAAAACCCTTCCATCTTCAGCATTCCTCTTCCATTTCACATCACATATCTTCTGTTTCTGTGTCCACCCCCTTCTTTAAAGTGAAGCCTCTATTGATTTCTTTCATAGGTTCCTTTCTGGTCACTTGGCAACCACATACACTCTTTCTCCCCTAAAATACACAGGTAAAACCTAGAAGCTAAGGTCTCTTTTGGGCATATACGCCTATTTCCAGGAAAATCTCACCTTTTCATGGCTGAATAAGTTAGACTGCATATATGTACCGTATTTTCATATCTCTTGATGGGCATCTAGACTGATTCCATTTCCTGCTGTTGTGAAATGAGCAGTAATAAATGTGGATGTGCAAGTGTTCCTGTGGCAGGATATAAAGTCCTTTGGGTATATTCCCAGAAATTGTATACCTGGGTCAGAGAGCAGTTAAATTTTCATGTTTTGAGACACTTCCACACCGGTTTCCTTAGTGGGTACATTGGTATGCACTATTCTGGAAGTAGTAATATTGTGCCACCATGGACAGTGAAAATACAGTGCTTCTCCTTGCTTAAATTAGGGTATTCTGCCTCTACTTCCATATCACCTGTGCTGTATAACCCTTCTCAAATCTCCCTTTCCCTTAAGAATTGTTCCATTGTCCATATTGGGTTTCATGGTCTAAATTGATGATGACTGACCAGGTCCCTTCCTCCTTTCCCTTAAAGTTATTCTGTAAATGCTATCTTGGAGATTATTGATTTCCCCACAGCAGAAAAAAATCATATCACATATTTAATTGTGTGTTTTTATATGTATAATATCCAACTTATTTTGATATAGTTGGGTTTTTATACTTCTATTATAAAGAAAACAAATACACAGAGAGTGAAAGGAAGTATTTCCGTAGCATTTTTTTTTTTTACAATTTGTGCTCAAGCTACTTTTATGTAATGTCAGAAACATCAAGACAAAATGTTTCAGGGTTATTAAAACACAGTGTCCATTATAAATGAAATTGTACTATGATGTCATCTCAGGAATAAGAGATGGAATAAACATAGGGAATCAGAATATCCAAGATCAAAGTCTGACTCCATCCTTTGCTAGCTATTTAAGCGTGGATTCCCGAAGCTTCAGTCTTTCATAGTCTTCATCTTCAAAGAGCCTATGTTTGTATTATATGTGTCACGAGAATAGTGGCAATAGAACAGAATAGCATATAAGAGAGTTTGCAAATGGAAATAATACTAGGAGTATTATTACTCCAAACATTATCGAAGTGGAGACTTTCTGATAATAGTATATAATTAGCACCTAGTATACACACGGAAACAAGATTCACTGAGTGGGAAAGTCATGCAAACATTTCAATTCTCAATGACAATGTAAAAAAATTATTTTAAAAACGATGCAAAACATAAAAACTTTTGTAGGGAAAACGTGGAAAGACCCATTTTTCTAAGACATACAGCCATTAAAGGTGTTACAATCATTTACAGATATATTCATCCTTCAGAAAAAGTTGTTGGTCACCTTATTTCCACCACTTTCAGCATCTACCAAATAATCACATGAGCTGTTTTTCAGGAATCAAGCATGCTTTAATAAGAGACGAGCAAAAGTCTGCCTCTAAATCACATTCAATGTGAACATGCACGAATACCACACATAAAGTAACTGGTTATTATAGCATAAGTTTCTTCAGATTCTTGACAGTTTTTAACTACTATTCCTTAACACATACGCAGAGAGAGTCCTTCAAAACGTCGTGGCTATTTCATACGAATCTGGAAATGGGACAGACACGCGTCCAGAGCCAGTCACAAGAGGCAGAATGCCAGCAATCGGTATAACTTGCCAGGACAGAGTCAAAGTGACATTCCTGTTTCCCTTGAGTCCGTGCCCGTCGTCAAAGAAAAAATACTTGCTTTTGACATCTTTCAGATCCAGCTTGGGGTTCTCTCCTCGCAGAAGGATCTTGTCCCACAGGACCACCTGGTTCACAGCGTTGCTTTTCGTGGAATATTCTGCCGAGAGGTAAAGGAAGAGCTGCTTGACGTTCCAGTCGAAAGTCTTCTCCAAATCCGCAGAGATGTGGAAGGTGATGAAGCCCAGGTCGCTTCTTTTTCTGGGTCCGGTAAAGTCCTCCACTTTTTTGAGCAGGATCCTGGAGACTTGCAGGCGCACTGGCGCGCTTCTGTCTTTGAAGGCGGTGGTGAGGATGCAGCCCAAGGTGAGCGCCGCCATGACGCTCAGCGTGAAGGCGAACAGCGAGTTCGCCCGCGACAGCAGGGTGTTCATGTTGCGGGATGAATCGGCGGCTCCCTCCACGCGGGCTCCACTGGCGCTCGCTCGCGCGCGCTCTCTCTCTCTAGCTCGGCTCGCTCACAGTGGCTCGCTCTCAGGGCAGGGCTTACAGTCTGTTCGCGTTTCCTCTGCCTTCCTCTGGCTCGCGCGGAATGCTGGGCGCGCGCACGCGTCCCTGGAGCGCGCACCGCCCACGTTGCCTGTTCTTTTTTTTTTACCCCAAGTCACTGGTTAACCCTACCACCACTGTCAGCTGAAAGTCTAAGGCACTTGGGGCATCTGACAGGAAGCAGCAGCACCGTGTCTCTGTGTGGCTGAATAAGCCCAGGGGGACCTGAACTGCCTCATCCTCCACACCCAGAAACAATCACTGAAGGTCCCATCTGCCCTGTCCAGGGAACCCTTCCCTTTGCACGCTGCTGCATCATGGCTTCCATACAGCCTAGCCCCTCCCCTGGCCTTCTGCAATAGATTCCTGATGTCTGTACCCCCACACTAGCTCACCCTGCAGTCCATTCTCTGCACAGAGAGCAGCCATCATCACCTACAGGTCATGTCACTTCCCTACTGGGATCCTCCACACTCAAAAGACAGTCATAGTGTTATAGTGGCTCAGACTCTGTGCTAGATCTGCTCTTTCCACCTCATCCCCCATCAGCCTGTGTGTTATCTGCCAGGCTCCAGCGGCTGGACTTGTCCTCTGCTCCTGGATCAGCAGGAGCCCACACAGTGCAAGCACATCAAGAAATGGCTTGTCCCTGCTGGCTTCTTATCATTCAGGACTCGGTTTCAAAGACACTTCCAGAAAGGCCTTCACTGACAACTCTGTGTGTGTAATCCTCTGTTTGATGTGTGATTTGTGTTGCTTGTATTGATTGATGAGTAAAGTTATTTGGGCCGATGACTTAGCAGAGTAAAGTCAGGTGGGAAAAAAGAACAGAGATAGAGAGTAGGCAAAGTCAGAGAGATGCCATGGAGCTGCCTAAGAAGGACACCCGGAACATATTGGTCAGCCACAGCCTCGTGGCAATACAAAGATTAATAGAAATGGGCTAATTTAAGATGTAAGAGGTAGCTAGAAATATATTGGAATCACTGGCCGAGCAGTGTTGTAATTAATATTGTTTCTGTGTGATTATTTGGATCTGGGTGGGTGGGAATTAATGTGCAGTCTTTCTATTTATTTTCATCAAACACAAATCCTCACATAACTTGCCTGGTTAATTGTTATCTCACAAGGTTTTGCTATTCCACTATGGTGACAGATCCAGGATCCCTTTCTGTCTTGTTCTTCATGCTGTTTTCACAGTGCTTGGCCAGTGCTTTGTATATACATCACTGGATGACTATTAGTAAATTGAAGGTACTACTGGCAGTCAAGAAAGGATAGAAATTTTACAACCGAGAAGAATGAAATAATGCCCCAAATGAATCAAGATACGGAATATCTTGTTGCAAGCAGGCATCAGTACTTTTCAAAGCTCAATGACTGTCAGAATCAGGTGGAAACTACCCACCCCAATTCTATGGTTTCTATTCAGAAGACTTGGAATAGACTCAAATATCTTCAAGTTTAATAAGCACCATCAGAAGTGTCAGAATTTGGCCAAAAGTATGATGAAAGTGAACAATGCCTTGGGGAGCTGTGAGGGAGACTCCAGGAAAAACGGCAGAGGGCCTTTTACCTCAAACGCAGTTTGGTTCCCTGGATTGATCTTGGATGTGATTTTGGGCCTTCTGTGATAAACAACCACAATTAATTTATAAAATATGTTTATTCTTGTTGAATATCAGAATATAGCTATAGAACCCAATCTGGTTAGTGAACCTTGAATTTTGATATAGCCTTCTACCTTGCTTTCATGCCTTCCCAGATATAATCTATAGTTTGTGCCTGGAAATTGTGTTTAAATTGGTCTGTCCCAAGAAAGTTCTGGAACAGGTCTGCTCAGTTAATATTTAGTACTGGCTGGAGAGATGGCTCAGTGGTTAAGAGCACTGCCTGCTTTTCCAGAGGTCCTGAGTTCAATTTCCAGCAACCACATGGTTGGTGGCTCACAACCATCTGTAATGAGATCTGGTGCCCTCTTGAGGAAGAAACCTGATCAGTTGTCCTCATCAACTTAGACCATGAAACCCAGTATGGACAATATGTGCCCACTGGAGTTTATTTACATTTTTTTCTGATCATGCTTTTCTGAACTCAAAGAGCCTTCTTTGGGTCATTGCTTTCTTTGTTACATTTGTGTATAAAAGGACACTGGAACTGAAGTGAGTTTGTCTACAGCATCAGACTGCAGCCCACCCCATTCTTTCAGGTCTTCAGATCCCAGGTCTAGCAGACAAGAGCTGCATAGGTTGGTGAAAAGTAGACAAGAAGATTTTTGATGAAGGGTTTCACACTTGGAAAATTTCTGACTTCATTTATCAACGTTTTAATCCAAGTAATTTAATGGCACTATGCAGAGTTCTGGAATAACTGGAAGGTCTTTATGGTTGTAATTGATTCAAGTGTTCTGGCCATTTAATCTACCTGAGAACATAGGGTTCCTCTCCACCTGGGATCAGTAAACTCTAGAGAGTAGTCCTGTTTATTAGAATGATTGGTGTTCTGTTTGATGTTTATTAGAAGAATTGTTGTTCTGTCTGATCCTTTTGTTTAGATGAGGCTGGTTCTGGGTAGTTGCTTACCCAGTGCCCCAAAGATGGAACTCTAATGTCTTCACTCTTACTCCTCTAACATGTCTCAGAGGTGACACTTCACTGGCTTCTTCTGTATGAGCCCTTTATTCTGGGTAGCAGAATCTTTACCCTTGCCTGTCCTAAACAGTGGAAGTTTAAGCACCATTGATTTAATGCAGTTCCATGAGTACTGAGGCATCTGCTGATACAGTTACTCTGAAGAACTCCTTGGTCCTTCCCTCTACCTGAGATTGACAGGGTGCTTTTCCATGTAGGGTCTCAACTCCAGAGTATTCCTTGTAGTTTGGATATATTCAGAATTATTTGCTTGTGTGGAGAAGACTGGTGAAGGGTAGTGTCTTATTAATGGTTTCCCCATGATGGAGACTCAATCTCTCCAGGAATCTATCCAACTAACTCTACAACAGTTTCTTCACGCTGAATCTCAGATTCTGCAGTGTAGATTAGGAACTCTCCTCTGATATTATAGTAAAAGATGGGGAGGAAGAAATAAAGCATGTGGAATAGAGATGGAAGCATGTAGATGGGAAAGGCAGACTCAATCCACTGAAAGCTGTTCAATGATGCTTTCTTTACCTCTTCCCAACTTTATCCTGCAACTCCTCTTATACGCTAAACAGTGGAACCAAGACTCACCTAACAGATAGGTGCCTATGCATGGTTATTATGTAGTCAGTCCATGATATTGATGTCAGAGGTATTACTGTGACTGAATAAAGGAGGCAAAGTGCAGGGAAGCCCCATATTCTGAGGGTAAACTAGATACCATACACTGTACATCACTATTTTAAGACATTTTTTTAAAAAAAATTTATCTTCTGAGGTAGGTAGTGTTGGTGGCTTCCTCCCAGTATGCCATTTAGATGGAAGAAAGAGGCCACTTGTTCTTTCTGGATACCTCGCTAGCTTTCACATGAAATAACCACACAGAAACAGTATTAATTAAATAACTGCTTGGCCCATTAGTTCTAGCTTCTTATTGGCTAACTCTTACATATTAATTTAACCCAACTCCATTAATCTGTGCATCACCACGAGGCTGTGACCTATCAGCGAATTTTCGGCACATTTGTCTCTGGTGGCGGATCCATGGCACCTTCTTGACTCCACCCTTCTTTCTCCCAGCATTCAGTTCAGTCTTCCCTGCCTCCCTAAGTTCTGCCCTATCAACAAGCCAAGGCAGTTTCTTTATTCATCAGTAGAGATCACAGCACACAGAGGGGATTCCCACAAGGTAGTACAGATGAGGAGATAGTTTTAGACAGCAAAGTTTATGCTAAAGGAATTCTGGGAAGGAAGGTATCAACTTAATATTGATGCAACCTTAAAGGGAAATTTATTGACTAGAAAATGTATTAATAAAAAAGGGGACAACTCTGAGAAAAATGTGACTCAAGTCAGGTTGATTCAAACATACTATAAATGAATAAATGGGCAGGAAAAATCTGTACCACATCTCAAATGTCAAATAATAATTTTAGAAAGAAAATCATAATTAGAAAAACAACACATGATGACATTATAATGATAAGTGATTCAAACAAAAATCATATGTGGAAACACAGTTGGCACAAATTTCCACAGCAGGCACTGAGTTGTCATGGTAACCACATTGACCAAGGAGAGCTGGAAAATCAACAGTGGCATTAATCTTATTTCTAATATATGCTAGAATCCAAGTAAGAATGACATGACTGGTTTAGTTAATTTCAAGTATTCCTCATGATAAACATTCATATAACATAAATATCCATACATTAATATGACCACACATTCCCACATACATATGTCTTCCCTTTTCTTTCAACACCCAAGATCCTGGGAATGGATTATGATAAATTTGCTGGAAGGTGAAGAAGTAAAACCACACTTTTCAACAGATTCATTTTGAACCACATATATTAATTAAATCCTACTGAACTATGTTATCTCAACAAACTGATTTTCCATAGATTGTCACCAGATAAAAATTGATATTTTGATCCCTAGTTTCTGTATATTTTCAATAACTTTGTAAAGCAGATGTGGATGTACAGGAGAATGCATATTAATCAGGAAGTACTTTTTACAAGCTAGAACTGTGCTACTAAGCTTTTTCCCCTCAAAAGCTACTATTACATATTTGGTCACTGAAAATTTGGGGGAATATAAGATAACCTGTATTTGTATTTTAAAAATACTGTCATTTAAAAATCACCACAAAATATGAAATATCTGTGTGGATAATCTATTTACAAAAGTTATATCTGTAGATTAAATACTATAAGATATTGCTACAATAATTAAAAACTCAGTCAACTCGAAGACACATCTTGTTCATGGGTCAGAAGACTAGGATTATTGAATTTATATAACATAATTATATGTTAATTTCCCCCAATCTAAAGACTCACTGCAATTCCAATAAAAATTACTCTTCTCCCTTCTTGATATGCTCATCCATTTAAAGATGCTTCAATCATGAACCAATTTCTGCCTCTCTATATATCATGCCTTCTGTGTCATGGCAATCACTTTCCTGATTAATGTATTTGCAAGGGTAATGAGGAGTTGCTAAGCCCAATCCTCTCCCTTCAAAACTCATGGAAATAGTGTACACTGAGCAAGTGTGTATTGTGCTTGGCATCTCAAAGATGGTCTTATAGTAGGCTTCCAAATCTCTTTCCCCTTTCCTCTTTTCTTGTCAGCATCAAAGCAGATTCCATGCTATATACATGCATGTATACATACATGCCTAGTTCACCTTTTCTCTCTCTAGTCTTTCTCTTTATTGATTCTGTCATTACAAGATCTCAACATATAATTTTACATTTAAGCTCTGAACCAATTAAGACATACAAAAAAAATCTATGAAAAACAATACATCCATCCACTCTGTGTAGTTTAATGGTGATATTAGAGGGAGACTGGAGAGATGGTATCTTAGTTAAGAGAACTTGTGGTTCCATAAAGAATTTTATTTGGTTTCCAGAACCCGCACAGAAGCTCACAACCACTATAACTTCAGTTCTAGGAGATCAGATGTCCTCATGTGAATTGTGCAGGCACCAGGCACACATACACAGTGCATATATATGCATTTAGGCATTCATACATTTACATAAGATATGTCAGGACCAGCCTCAACAAAAATACCTGTCGCCAGGGTAAGGGCATGGATTTAGAAATATAGTAAAGAACATGAAGACACGAACGAAAATAATAAAATGGAGAAACATAGTAGAGTATCGGAAGCAAATTTCTGTGAGTGTAGTAGGAGGCTGCTTGTACGTTCCAGACTGCCCAGATTCGAAATAACCACATAGAAACTGTATTAATTAAACCACTGCTTGGTCTATTAGCTCTAGCTTTTTATTGGCTAACTCTTACATCTTAATTTAGCCCATTTCTATTAATCTTTATATTGCCACATGGCTGTGGCTTATCAGCAAGGTTTGACATCTGTCTCTGATGGGGCTACATGGCTTCTCTCTGACTCCACCTTCTTTCACCCAGCATTCAGTTTAGTTTTTCCCAGCTTAGCTAAGTTCTACCTTGCTACAGGCCAAAGCAGTTTCTTTATTCATTAACAAATAAAAGTCACACATAGACAGAAGGACTTCCCACACCACGTGAGTACTGAAAATTCACCTGCATTTGATTTCCAACTGCTTAAAATACCCCTGTCCCAAAAAAGTAGGAGTAGACAAAAGAATGCATTGACGTGATACAAGGAAACGAACATATCAATTGAAGGTCGCAGGCTACATTCATAGTTAAACATTCTGTTGCTAGAACAAAACAAGTCACGCTTATACCCTAGACCAAAATGTTCTTATAGGCAAGCCACTCCCCGGGTGGAGTTCCAAGTTATTTTCATAAAGGGAACTGGAATTTAGTTGGATCCTTAGACTTTTGTTTGAGGTAGGGACAAACTATTTCTCTATTCCTGGAGCACAAGGTCTGACAATTAAGTTACACTGGTTGAAAATAACCTTGAGAGAGCAGAACTGTCTGATTAACAGCTCGGTGGGACCTTTGTCTGAGGTAGAAGCACAATAACCTTGAAGGAACTAGGGATAAGTCCCAACTCTCTGACCTTTGGTCAGCATGGAAATAGGCCTTCTTGGCCTACATGAAGATATAATAAACAAATCTTTAATAAATGCTGATATTAGAGAGGGCTGGTGGCTGAGCCAGAAGGAAAAAAGTTTTTTTATTAAGAAAACCCAAAATTGGAAAATATATTGACCTTATGACGCAGCTTGAGACAGTCAAAGAAGTGAATCTCCTATTTGAAAGAGTCCTATCTATATGTGCCAAAGAAAGGATCTTCCTTGTAAGGTTGTCCTTCAAACAGATGATGTACAATGTTTCAAAACATGTATCTTTCAAAAGCACTTCTCAATACAAACTTAAAATATTTATTCAGATTGAAATTAACCATGCTATCCCCTCAGGTGACAGCTTTCTATGAACCTCCTGATCGAAAACTGAGCACTGCTTCATATCAGATGGGGGCTGGGAATAGGCAGGTAAGGTATACAACCTGAGAATCAAGCAAGGAGACAGAATGCTCTGCTTGAATGGATGAATCTATGGAGAAATATCAAGGAGCATAAAAGAATCAAGGCATCTAGGGAAATTCCCACTGAATCCTACAAGAGTGAAGATGGATGAATGATGATGCTAGGAGTCTACAATGGCTGAATCTGGGGAACAGGAGAGTACATAAGGTCTTCTTTGTCAAAGATCATGAATATTCAACTTAGTCTATTTGAACTCAATAATGGTACAACTTCTTGATCTTTATTACCTGGAATAATTCCAGAATTTGAAAAAAAAAACCAGGAAGACATTGTGTATGCTCCATCTTCCTCAAATAGAAAATATGAACCTGTTGGTTGTTTTTTACTCTTATTTGTTTGGCCTGCCACCAAGCTCCCAAATAAATCACACTCATGGAGGCTTATTATTACTACATATTGTAATGGTTTAAGTAAAATGCTGCAGGTCCCTGAGTGGTGGCAGGCAGCAGGCAGTGGGTCCCAAGACCACAGCAGGCCACAAAGGCAGCCAGGTCCCAGGCAGGAAGCCACATGGCAGGAGACTGAGATGGATAGGCATGCCATGCAGAGTGAGGTTGGATACTTATTTAGTGGGTTATGGAAGGGAAGAGAAAATAGGGAAGGAAAGAAGGGAGAAGAGCAGAGAGAGGCAGAGAGAGAGCAAGAGAGAGAACCAGAGTGGGTGGGAGAGGAGCCACAGCAACAGCTACCTTTTCGGGGAGAGACAAAAAGGAAGAGGCTTGGGCTGCAAGGAGGAAGGAAGATCTGCCTGCCTCAGCAGTGGACAGGGGTGGGGGGTGGAAGAGTGGGAGAGTGGGGGAGTGAGAGGGTTGGGGGTGAGGGAGAGAGAGGGTGGGAATTGGTGGGGCTTTTTTCTTAACGCGACAGGACAGACCATTACACTTTAAAATGCCAGGCCTTACATTGGCTTATTTCTAGCCAGCTTTCCTTAACTTAAATTATCCCACCTACCTTTTGCCTCTGGGATTTCACCTTTCTCCATTTCTGTATATCTTTTCTTTCCTTCTTATTATGTGTCTGGCTGTGTGGCTGGCCTTTTCTTTCCCACTCTTCCCTTTCTCTTCTCAGATTTCTCCTCCTAGTTAATCTCTCTGCCTGCCAGCCCTGCCTTTCCTTTCTCCTACCTTGCTATTGATCATGCAGCTCTTTATTAGACCATCAGATGTTTTAGACCAGCAACGTAATACAGCTTCACAGAGTTGAACAAATGAAGCATAAAAGGATGTAACACATCTTTTAATCATTAAACAAATGTTCCATAGCATAAACAAATGTAACACATCTTATATTAATATTCCACAACACGATCCATAAACAAGCACAGTCCTGAGAGATGGCACACTAAGACAATCTTCATGGAAACATCTGACAACAGCTACAAGAGAAACAAGCAAGTATCTGTTACTTTAGTTATCTTCAACCAGACTGCAGAGAATCACTCTGAACTGACCCCATATCATCCTTATTTTTAAAACTAAAAAAAGTGCAAATAGATATATTTGCATAGTTTTCTCACAGTGAAATCCTGTTTTTTGGAAACTTTCATAACCCTTACATGCCTACAGTGTAAGCAGAAAAGAAACTAGAGATTAGTACAGTCTTACTTTGGAAAAATAATTCATTTCATCTTGAAGAAAACCCCGAGGTGCTACCACCAAGAACTGTCTTCCTATCATGGAATTTTGCACAAATATACCATTATACTGGCTTAACAGGAAGTTGTTTCACAAACCAGACTTGGCTCAGTATAGTGACTTTCTGCACAGCTGTTCCACTCCTTGAGAGCATTGCACCATGATGAGCAGGGGTTGTTGTGAAGTGTGTGTGTGTGTGTGTGTGTGTGTGTGTGTGTGTGTGTGTGTATCACTTCTTTGATGGCTAGTTTTATGTCAACTTGATACAAGCTAGAGTCACTTGACAGATGGGACCCTCATTTGAGAAAACACTTCCTTAAGATAGAGCTCTAGGACATTTTATCAATTAGTGACTAATGGAGGAGGGCCCAGCTTATTGTGGGTGGTGCCATTCCTGGGCTAGTTTTCTTGGGTTCTGTAAGAAAGCAGGATAAGCAAGCAAGGGGAAGCAAGTCAGTGGAAGCAAGCCAGTAAGCAGCACCCCTCCATGGCTTCTTGCATCAGTTCCTACCTCCAGGTTCCTGTTCTGTGTTAGTTCCTGTTCTGACTTCCTTCAGTAATGAACAGTGATAAGCAACACAATACAAATATAACCCTTTGCTTTCTAACTTGCCTTTTGGTCACGGTGTTTCATCACAGCAAGAGAAACCCTAATTAATGCGGAGGACCGCAACCACATACTCCATTACAAGATGGCGCTGGCATCCGGTTTCACTGCCAGGTGAACAAGATAATGCGCATGTGCTTGGTAACTTTCCACTGCTGCGTCCCTGCCTACTCCCGAGGCATCATCTGGGATAATGGGCAGTGGACCAATCCAAGAGTGACACGTCTGAAGCGAGGACTGTTTCCTATATAAGGGATGGGTTCCCTCATTCTGGGTCTCTGCTTTGGAAGCTTATGCTCTCTCTCTCTCAAGACGCATTAAAGCTTTTCTACAGAAGGATCCTAAGTATCCCGCGCCATTCTTGTGGGCGAGACAGTAGCGCGGGATATCTGGTGCCGAAACCCGAGACGCCGGGGGACCCTGACCACTGTTCGCACCGCCGGAGACCCCTTGGACACAAGGAGGATTCAGAACTGCAGGTCTGTTTGCTCAGAGAGGTATAACTATTCCTGGACTTTTCGATTTGGGGCTTGATTTGTTTCCGCATTGGGAAGGTTTCGTAGAGGCCTTGGTACTTCTTTTAGCAGTTCTCTTATTTCTCGTCAGGAATTGCTTAGAAGATAAATCCTGCCAGGCGGTTGTTGCAGAGGGACAAAATGTATTAGAGGAAGTCCAGGATAGCATATCAGAAACTGAGCGCAATGAGAGGTTGGGCACGCGCAAGAAAAGGACAGTCCCAGATAATAAAAAAGGACCCCCTGGTGGTTCTAAGAAAATAAGAACGGGGGAGAGGACTGACCTACAAGGTCAAAAGCTTTCTGATACCAACAACAAAAAAAGAAAAAAATAAATATGTACAAATGTATATTATATTGTTTATGTTGTCTTTTGTATACTGGACAGGAGAAAGATATTTGAACTTAAAAACTACTAAGAAAGGTATTTTAAATTTAAAATATGGGCCTAAGGATTTGATGTTTTGGAAAAGAGGTTCTGTTTTCATCTCCACAGAAAATGAGAGCCTAAGGATTTAGTTGAGATTTATATGGTTTAAATCACCGAGACCTCCTGAAATGTTGTAGTAAATACCCCTAAAAATACAGCATCCCCGTTCAGCAGGAAGTAGCCAGACAGACTGACAACGCCCAAATTCCCTAAAAGATTGTTTAAGTGGGGTCCTTTCAATGATTGCAGAGCAGCAAGCCTGCTTCCCTGAGTTCCGCTCCACTCCGTGCACCAGTATGGACCTAAAACGAATGCAGCTGGGGCTAGAAGGCAGCTGGAGCAGAGCTTTGCTAGGTGGCTGTGGTAAAAGGCACATTGCGCCAGCCCAGTCGGTGCCTAGCCTGGCGGATGTCACAGCAATGCAATGTGCCTGGAACTGTGAGGGGCTCTGAAGCTGGAGTGGCTCCTGCTCCACTTGGCTAAGCTGAACTGTGCTGACTTCAGGCAGGACTGGTCGTAATTATCATAATAAAAGCTCAATTAAGGTTTAGACACAGTAAACAGGCAGTACCGTATTACTTCTAGTCATCTCAGGCCCATGATATAATGATAAAAATGGGCCATAGGCTAAAAAAGGGCTTGGGTCGCTCCAAGCAAGGAATACGGGAGCCAATAAATCTTAAACCTAATATCAACAAACAGGGCCTGGGTTTTTCCTAGGCGCCACTGGGGCAGCACGGCCCATACCATGGAAAACAGAGACCCCAATATGGGTTCCCCAATGGCCACTTACCTCTAAAAAATTGAAAGCAGTAAATCAGCTAGTTAATGAGCAATTGGTTCTGGGACACATAGAATCATCTGTCTCTCCATGGAATATCTACTTAAACAAAAAGGGGGAATAATGAAGGAGTTGCCCCCGACTCCAAGAATAACCATTGCCATGGCTCTGTTCACTATTTTTTTTTTTTAAATTTGGATGATAATGGCCAGAATGCGACAACACGACATTGTTCAAATCCGCAGTGGCCCAAGGATTTGGTTAAATGGAAAGATGTGCTTTCTAATGAATAGAAAGGCCCGGATCCCATTCTATTGAGATCCAGGGGAGCTGTTTGTGTGTTCCCACAGGATCAGGAAAACCCATTCTGGGTGCCAGAGAGACTGACCCGAACGGTGAAAAATGACCCACAACATGCGGACTCACCTAAAGATTTGGCTTCTGTTCCTCCTGCCATTTTGTGGATAGATGACAACGGTTATGATGGAGCAGCGATGGGGGATACTCTCAGCCTTCCCAAAGCCGACACCAGTCAGCCATAAAATGGCGATGTTTCCTCGGTTTTTTACAACCAATAAGACTCTGGGGCTCCCCTACCTTCCTAGAGATGATTTATAAGCTTAGCCGAAGGATTCCAGTCCTGGCTCGTGTCCTTCATCTCCTACTTCAAAGAATGGGTGGGGATGGGAATGTTTGGAGCAGCCCTATGCTATGAAATAATGTTTCTCCTCTGGATGGTCTGCTGACTCAAATCCCAAAGTCGTAGGGACAAAATGGTTATTACACAAGTGCTGGCTGCCCTGGAACAGGGAACCTCTACTGATGTATGGCTATCTATGTTAAAGCAATAAGGTTTTTGCCAACCAGCTCCTGCACCCCTAGGACAATGGTCCATTGCACAGGATGGAGTGCTTGGCTTAGCTAGCCCTGAAGGTTGTCGAGCTGAAGAGCATCGCACAGAGAATGGCTCTCTCTGAGAGATATGTCGCCCTGCATAAGGGTTTCCTGCCGCATATTCCCTTTCCCAGAAAAATGGCAGAGGGCAGGCTGGATAAGTTCCAGGTGTCATGAACCTAGGGGCAGATTCCATGCAAGCCCATTATAATGTTTCCACTTTGGGAAGTGCGACCTCTATCTTTGCCTTCTGAGGGAGTTGCCTTTCTGCAAAGAAGTTAAAAAAAGGGGGAGATGTAGAGGACCGCAACCACATACTCCATTACAAGATGGCGCTGGCATCCGGTTTCACTGCCAGGTGAACAAGGTAACGCACATGTGCTTGGTAACTTTCCACTGCTGCGCCCCTGCCTACTCCTGAGGCATCATCTGGGATAATGGGCAGTGGACCAATCCAAGAGTGACACGTCCGAAGCGAGGACTGTTTCCTATATAAGGGATGGGTTCCCTCATTCTGGGTCTCCGCTTTGGAAGCTTATGCTCTCTCTCTCTCAAGACGCATTAAAGCTTTTCTACAGAAGGATCCTAAGTATCCCGCGTCATTCTTGCGGGCGAGAAGGTAGCACGGGACAAATTAAGACTTATAATCATTGTTTTTATGTGACTATGATAAAGCATTCTGGTTTGATCAATATTGGTCCCCATATGCTTATATATGTGAATATGTGTTTCAAAATTGGTAGAAGTTTGGCAAGTATTAAGACATGTAGACATGTTGGAGGAGGTGTGTCACTGGGGGTGGGCTTTGAGATTTCAAAAGCTCAAGCTATCTCTCTCTCTCTTTCTCTCTCTCTCTCTCTCTCTTTCTATCTCCCCCTCCCTCCCAAGCTCCCCCCTCTCTCCATCCCTCTCCCTCTCCCTCATGGCTGTAGATCAGATATAAGCCCTCAATTCTGTACCAATGCCATGCCTGCCTTTCTGTTGTTACACTCCCTGTCATGCTATTCATGGATTCTACTATGTTCTATAATTGTGAGCCCAAATTAAATGCTTTCTTCTATAAGTTGCCCAATGAAGGAACATTGTCACAACAGTGGAAAGGTAACTAAACACGGGAGAAAGGGTTTACTTGGCTTACACTTTATGGCTGGAGGTTTGTTTGACCTGTAACCACAGTCAATCCCCTAGCTTTGGCATGCCAGTGCCCTGAACTGTGGCAGGCGTCTTTTACTTAGATTTTTTATTCTATTTAGTATGAAAAATGCTGTCTAAGTGTTTTTAAAGGAGCCAGGTTTTTTATTTCAGCTTTCTCAATCTCTAGATGGATACTCGAGTCTAACGCTGAAACACCAAAATGTTAGTGGTTGTTTTTATTCTTTACTCTTTTAACTTTCTCTGGGGGAGCACCACCCAGTTTCCAAATAAATCACATACAGAGGCTTATTGTTTCTTATAAATGTGCAGCTTAGCCTGGCTTGTTTCTAGCCAGTTTTCCTTAACTTAAATTATTCCATCTACAGCTTGCTCTGGGCATTTTACTTTTCTTACTTCTGTATATCTTACTTTTATTCTTACTCCGTGGCTGGCTGTGTGGCTGGGTGGCTGGATGACTGGCCTCTAGTATTTTCCTCTCCTTGTTTTCTTGCTCTTTGATCTCTTTTCTCTCTTTTTCTCCTATTTATTATCTCTGCCTCCCAGGCCCACGTATTCTCTTGGCAGAATACTGTATTTATAATAATTAAATAAACATTTAAAAGAATACAGCACATCTTTGCATTGTTAAACAAATATTTCACAGCATAAAATAAAGTAACACATCTTAAAATAATATTCTACAATACTAACTCCAGTAGGTTTCATAGAATCTAAGGGCTGAATAAAGTTTTGAGTCCATGTGGTTATCAGGGTGCTGAATGTCCAGATCTATCCTTCATTCCTGTAGGCACAAAGTCACAATGAGATCATTTAAGCAACTCATTTCATAATGAACACCAAGTTTCACCAGTTCCCATAGCCAAATTTCACTCAGATATTCCTCCCCTAAGAAAAGTCACAGAGAACAGAATATCCCAATTGACTTGGAAGAAGAGAAATTCAAAATAAAGCAACTCTAACAGATGTGTAAAACATGACACAGTAACACAAAAATACGACATAACCGTAACTGATGGCATGACTTATCACCATCCAATTTCAGTGTAAAGAAATAAGGAAGTACAGAGAGAACTGAAATGTTTGAGGAAGAATTTAGAGTTTTATTGTTTAAATAATTAGTGATTGGTGCGGAACAATTCTATATTCTGTCAATTATATTTTAATTAAAAGCTGATTGGCCAGTAGCCAGGCAGGCAGTATAGACGGGAAAACCAGACAGGAAGTAGAGGTGGGGCAAGAAGAACAGGAGAATTCTGGGGAGGAGGAAGCCCACTCCTCTGCAGTCCTGACCAGACACCGAAGAAGCAGAATGTGACCTGCCCCACTGAAAAAGGTACTGAGTCATGTGGCTAACATATAATAGAATAATGGGCTGGTATACGTTATAAGAGCTAATATAAAGCCTCAGCTAATGGATCAATCAGTTTATAACTTATGGAGACCTCTGTGTGATTTTCTTTGGGGCTAATCAGTTGTGCTACATGGTGGGAGGACAGAAACCCCAAAAAAACAGGCCCCCATGTTACAAAATGGTGCCCATGTGAATAACTGTATCCACATAAAACCTGAGACAGCTTGGGAAGTAATTCTAAAACAAAATAACATCATTATGCATGACTTCTTGGTATCAGAAATTTCTTGGATCTGCTCTGCTTGCTAGAGGCAAGTACTCTCATTTAAGAGAGGCTTCCTGACTCAGTTTTTGCTGCAAAACCTTGAATCTCTATTAAGAGGTCCTGCCACAAAACACTTAAATGGTGTTGATAAAAGCTGACTGCATGCTTTTTGGTTTTCAACGATAGCAGGAAAAAAGCTGCACGGCTTTAAAATGCTGGCTTTGTGGGCCATCCTGCCAGGGCAAACTCTGACTCTTTCAGGCAGACCATCCAATTTAGGAGCATTTGAGTGTGGCTTGTGAGCACACTGACTGCTGCAGCTTGCTTACTGGCAGGGATCTTGAAATGTCATAGAGTTGTGGCAATAAACATGGCTCTGGCTGGTACCTCCACCATGAGGGTGGAATCACAGAAAGCTAAGGAATAGACTGGATCCAGCTGTCAAAGCCATGGCTTTAATCATTACCCATATTGCTTGGTAAATTAAAGACTCGTGTAGTCAGAAAAAGAGAGATATACAGTAAAGAGAGATTTAAAAAACCTTTAAATGGTTTACTGTGTGTTAAAAATGTATTCTGGCTTGGAAGAGAAAAGAAAAAAGTTAATGTCCTTAAAATAAAAAAGAAAGAAAGAGAGTAGTTGTGTTTGGTGGTACACACCTTTAATCCCAATACCTGGGAGGTAGAGGCATACAGATCTTTGTTAGTTCAAGGTGTGGTAGCATACACCTTAATCCCAGAACTGAGGAGGCAGAGACAGGCAGATCTCTGTGAGTTCAAGGACAGCCTGGTCTACAGAGTGAGTTCCAGGACAAAGATACAGAGAAACCCTTTCTCAAAAAGTCAAAAATTAAAAATGAAAGAAATAGAGTTTAAAATAAAGTCACATAAAGATGGAAAATACACAGAGAATCTGGATACTGTATGTTATTATGCTCTCTTTGAATTGTTTTAATGCTGAGGAAGGAGCAACAGCTGCTCACAGATATTTGCTTATAAGTGCTGCTGAATTAATCCAAGAATAGGTATTTTGAAAATACCTTGACTTCAAAATTGAATTTAAAATGTATGTTACTTTGGAAAAGAGAGTTTTCTTTTGTTTCCACAGGAAATGAAAGACTCTGGATTCATTCTGAGTTAAGAAAAATCAAGAAGACCACCTGAGAAATCTCTGGTAGGAACAGATGACCCAGATGTCAGAGTTCTACATGCTGAACAGATTCAAGACTGCTGCCCAAGATGATCAAGACTCACAGGATACTCCAGTCAGGACTTGATCATAATTCTAAATTTTCGTTGGGTCCCCATAAGATTATCAATGCCCCCAATTAGTCAAAAGTAGCCTGGAAAACTATGCCCACATTCCCAAAAAAATGGACTATGGATGTTCTTGTTTTCTTAAAAAAAAAGAGGGGGAAATGGTACAGGACAATTCTATATTCTGTCAATTATATTAGAAATAAATGTTGATTGGCTGGTAGCCAGGCAGGAAGTATAGGCAGGAAAACCAGACAGGAAGTATAGGTGGAGCATCGAGAACAGGAGTATTCTGGGAAGAAGGAAGCTCTTCCAGCAGTCCTGCCCAGATCATGGAAGAAGCAAGATGTGAATTGACCCGCCGAAAAAGGTAGTGAGCCATGTGGCTAACATAGACAAGAATAATGAATTAATATAAGTGATTAGAGCTAATAAGAAGCCTGAGCTAATGGGCCCATCAGTTTTATAACTTATGAAGACCTCTGTGTGATTTTCTTTGGGGCTACTGACTGTGGGAACTTGGTAGGACAGAAACCCTTGCCCAGCAGGCCCTCCTGTTATAAGTGATCATATAGAAAAATTGAACAAACCAGTTCAGAAATTAAGGATATCTATCTAAGATCTTGGCAAGACAGTCTCTAAAGTGAATTTAACACTTAAACTAGAGGAGAAAGTTTAAATATGGAGGAAAACTTTAGCAAGGAGATGAAACATTGAAAAAAGCAGAAATATGAAAAATGAAGGAGACAGCCAATCAAATAAACATTATATTATCATTTAGTAAACAAGACCATGCAGAAGAATGCATTTCAGGGATAGAAGACAAAGTCAAGAAATAATAAAGCAGACATAGGTAAGGGGGAAATTAAGGGTCATGAATAATAATTTTGTGAAGTATGGGACACATTCAAAAAGTCAAATCAGAGAATTCTTGGTGTATAAGAAGAACATAGATAAAATCAAATGGAGTCGATGGACTATTTAATAAAATTATAGCAGATAAGCCAAATTTACAGAATGATGTGGGTTTTGGGGTAGGTTTCAAAACACAAGAGCCATGTAGAGGTGCAAATAGACATGAACAGAGAAGAAACGCTCCGTGACATTTTATAGTCAAGATGTCTAAAATACAAAAGACAGAATCCTAAAATCAGGATGAAAACAATGATAACTCATAAAGGCAGAAATCTCAGAATAACCCTGACTTTTCATTAGCAACCAGAAAAGCATGGAATAAAATAGTTCAGTCTCTGAAAGTAAACAACCCCAAACTAAGAATGTTATTCCCTGCAAAGCTATCTTTCATACCTGATGAAAACACAAAATTATGCAAAGACTACCACAAATTAAGGTGATCTATAAAAACCAAGCTGGAACTGATTAAAGTTCTTAATAGAATACTAAAGAGAGATTAAGCTGGAAACCAGCCTTCTTCATGGGAATACACAAAAACCTATATTCTGAAACTACAGAAAAACTAGATGTGAGAAGGAAACAGCCATTTCAAGTATAGCATTAATTTCCTAAGGCTTGCACAACCTTTATGTGTTTATCCTTTGCTTGTTCATTTGTTCCTTTGTTTTCTTAAGGCAGAATCTCACACTGTAGATAAGACTGGCCTAGAGTTTACTATGCAGCCCAGTCTAGCTTCAACTTCCTGGCAGTTTTTATAACTTTACCTGTCAAGTGCTAGGGTTTACAGGCATGGGCCAGCACCACACCAGGCATGTCCATGGATTTAGACCACAGATTTATTTTCTTTATTATTGTTGGTTTTTGTTTGTTTGTTCTTTGATTTTTCAAGAGTGTTTCTCTGTGCAACCTTGGCTGTCCTGGAACTTGCTCTGTAGACCAGGTTGGCCTTGAACTCACAGAGATCTGCCTGTCTTTGCCTCCTTAGGGTTAGAATTAAGGGCATATGCCATTGCTGCCTGACTTCTTTATTCTTAAGTATAAAACAAAAGCTAGGGATATTAAACTTAGATCTATTCAGGGCCCTGTTTTTGCATGCTATAGGCGAAAATCCTACCATAGCTCTTTTAGGTTCTAGTGGCTCCTCCTTTGCTTAGTTTGCTTAGTTGATAATGTTACCACAAGATTTGCCTTCCTCTTCACACAGCCTTTGTCCTTTGTGTATCAAATCTCCCTCTGTTTTCTAATGGCCCAGTTGTTGGATACAGAGACGAATAAGTTGGGAATACATAATTCCACCCAACATGATAGTAGCCTGGCATCAGAGAAATGCAAATCTAAACAACTCTGAGATTCCATTTTACATATATAAGAAAAACCATGATAAAAAACACTGATGACACTTACACTGGAGAGGATGTCGGGTAAAGGGAACACTCCTCCATTGCTGGTGGGAGTGAAAGTTGGTACAGCCCCTTTGGAGATATCAATACGGCAATTTCTCAGAAAATTAAGAAACAACCTTCCTGAAGACCCATCAATATCACTTTTGGGCATATACTCAAAGGATGTTCAATCGTGCCACAAGGACATGTGCTCAACTATGTTCATAGCAGCGTTGTTGTCATAGCCAGAACCTGGAAACAACCAAGATGCCCTTTGACTGAAGAATGGATAAGGAAAATGTGATACATTAACACAATGGAGTACTACACAGTAGAAAAAATGACATCTTGATATTTGAGGGCAAATGGATGAATCTAGAAAACATCATATTGAGTGAGGTAACCCAGACACAGAAAGACAATTATCATATGTACTCACACATAAGTGGAGTAAAGAAAACAGCCTACAATTCACAATCCCAGAGAACCTAGACAACAATGAGGACCCTAAGAGAGACATACATGAATGTAGAAAAAGACATGGGAAGTAAAAATACAAAATCTCCTGAGTAAATTGCGAGTGTGGGGATCATGGGAAAGGGTAGAGAGGAATGGGGGAGGAAGGGAGGGGAGTGGCAAAAAATATAGCTCGATAGAAATAATTGTAAAAAAGATAGCAAGCTGAATATGATTAGTTATAAATACATAAAATACACACACACACAAACACACACAGAGAGACAGAGAGAGACAGAGAGACAGAGAGAGAGAGACAGAGAGAGTCACTGAAAGGAATTTGAGGAGACTGTTAGAGGAATATTAGTCTTTCTTCTTCTGTGTAAGCTGGTTTTACCTATAACACACAGATACTCTTGCAAATATACAAATGGCTACCTACAATTTTAGGCTGGGGAGTATAATTACCCTGTATTTCTGAGACATCCAATGTTAGCATTCTGTTGTCTAGGTCACAAGGTGCCCCAAGTCACATACTCTAGGTCACTGAAGACTGCTGAAGACCACCCTTCCCTTGGTGACCTCATAGTTACAAAAGAAAGGATCAGAAGCACATCTGCATATTCTGACCACCAGTCAGGATGGCACTGAGCTATCTTAACTTCAAAAGAATCAGGCAACCTCCTGAGATAGAAGGGGTAATTAAGACTGTTAGTCTCCAACCTCTCTGACCTTCGGACAAGGTGGAAATGGGCCTAAATTTTTTGGCCTTCACAAGGTACCAATGACTGGAACAAAGAAACAGTTCCAATAAAATGTAACCTGGAGAACCAGTGGGTTTTATTATAGGAGCATGGGTGAAGGATTACTTACAGGAACTTTGGCAACTTATGCATGGTCATAAACCTTTATCCTCCAGTAACTGTTAACTGTCAGTATAAATCCTTCGATGAAGGAAGGGCCTCATGAGCTCCCCTCTTTTTATGACAGTAAGTTAATAGGCCCAGTCTTTTTTCTTTTTTTAAATTGATTTATTTATTGAGCTCTACATTTTCTCTGTTCCCCTTCCTTCCTATCCCCTCCCCTTCAACCCTCTCCCAAGGTCCCCATGCTCCCAATTTCCTCAGGAGATCTTGTCTTTTACTACTTCCTATGTAGATTAGATCCATGTATGTCTCTCTTAGGGTCCTTGTTGTTTTCTAGGTTTTCTGATAATTGTTCTTAATATATATAGTTTTCCTATACTAAAGTTAAAACCCTTTCCTTTTTATTTCAACAAAAGGGGAAAATGTTGTGAGATATTTGATTATACTGCCCTTTCTCCTTAACTATCACCTCCCAGTCCAAACTCCTCCACTGGTGGGGTACCTACCCTACCTCTCCCTTTTAAGGTCCCTTCTCTGTTCACACGCTGACAGTTGTCTACCTACCCCCACTCCAGTGGACCCTAATGCCCCTAAACCTGCCCTGCTCTCCCCAGGACAGAGTACTCCTCAAACAGTTAACTCCTAGGTCTCTTGAACCTCAATGGACAGGACTTCACACAGTAATCCTCACCACCCCCTTGGCTGCCAAGCTCCTGGGACACCCATGCTGGTACCATCTCTTCAGGCTCAAGCGGGCACCTACTCAGGACAGTTGGTCTGTCCAACAGACAGGACCTTCCACCCTCCGGTTTTCCAAGATGCCACAATGAAGGGCCTACCTGCTCCTCATCCTGGCACACTCATCTTTGGTGATAACAGTATTTTTTCCTAGGCACCTGCCTTCTCACCTCCCCCAAGGAACAGATGCCTGGCATCTCCAGGATGCCAGTACACGGGATGTCTTTCCAGTTACATCTCTCGCTGAACGTGGACCCACCAACACCCAGCTCTCCTCTTCTCCATGTTGTTCCATGCCTGCAGGAAGTAACCAGACTTGAGTGAACACCCTTTTTCCCTAAGATAGCCTAAATGTTAGTCAAAATATCACCTCATCTTCCTGTTACCCCTTACACAAACAGTATTGAATGTAAGTCCTGGTCTCTGGCCTCCATCTTTGGAGGCCCCATCCCTATGCCAGCCAAGCCTTGACCCCTCCCCAGAAGAGTGTCAAGACAGTCTGCCAAAATCTTTACCACTCCCCCAGTCTATTTAAACTACTTTCCCGGAAAGTTCCCTTATGGTGTCCTGTCACCACCCCGCCACGTGTTTGTGGCTTCCCAGTTCCCCCTTGGGGTCACCTGAGAACGCAGGAATCCCATTAAACCTGGATATTTTTAAATTTGGCTTATTGTGATTTGACTTGATTGGGATTTTTGCATGGGCAGAGAGATCACATTAGGAAAATTTCTAACAGACAAGATCTCCTGAGTAAATTGGGAACATGAGAAGAAGGGAGGGCCAAGATAACCTGAGTTCAATGGAGAGCTTGGTTAGTTGGTGTTTGATGAGTCCATTGGCCCTCTCCACCTTTCCCAAGGATTGTGGATGGTAGGGGGTGTGGAATTTCCAGGAGATGTTGAGAGCTTCTGACACAAGCTCCATGACCCTGCAACTGAAAGCTGGCCGATTGTATATCTGGATGGTTCGTGGGACACCAAACTGAGGAATGATGTGGTCCAGGAGCCACCACATCTGCAGTTTCTCTGGAGGTTGGAAATGCTTCTATCCATCCTGTAAAGGTGTCCACAAGTGTTAAGAGATAATGGAGCTTTTTATGAGTAAACATATGAGTGAAATCAACCTGCCAATCTTCACCTGGTTGGTGTCCACGAAGCTGGTGTAGAGACTGAAGTATGTGGAGAGGCCCTTGTGGGTTGGTCTGGGCACACATCTGGCAGGACTGAACCTGTAAAATACGATTTCAGAGATGGGTGGGGTCAAAAAGGGGTTCCAAGAAGCAGAACAAAGCTTTGGGTCCTATGTAAGGTCCGGTGGATGTCTGAAATGATTGACAATGCCTAGTCTTGAGGGAGGATGAGACGGTTATTTAAATAGAACCATCCATCCTTTCTCTTTGTACCCCCCTTTTTCTAAGCCCATCCCTCTCTTTAGGTTGTTAACAGAGCTGATAGGAGGGAGTTAAGAACAAAATATGTTCTGTAGAGTTCGAGGAGCTGAAGGCCAGCCCCCCCCCCCCCCCCGGCTACTGAGTCAGCCTTGGCATTGCCTACAGCCACTGGGTCCTTGGAGGATTAGTGTCCCCGACAGTGAATAATGGCTACTTCTGCAGGGAGCTGGAGGGTCTCCAAAAGGTTGGCTATAAGGGGTCCATTAACTATGGAAGTGCACTTGGTAGTAAGGAAGCCCCTTTCCTTCCAGAATGCAGAGTGAGTGTGGGCTATCAAGAAGTCATATTTAGAGTCAGTGTAGATATTAGCCCATTGGCCCATGGCTATTTGGAGCACTCTAGTCAAGGCAACTAATTCAGCCTTTTGTAAAGAGGTTCCCATTGGCAGGCAGGTCACTTTGACTATGTCAGTGGAAGTGACCACTGCATACAATGCCTGTCGGTTTCGTGATTTATCTATAAGGGAACTTCCATCGACAAACAGGGTGAGTTGGGGATCTGTAAGTGGCTGGTTTAGATGACCTGGCCAGGGTGAGGTTAAAGCCTCTACAGCCTCTGGGCAAGAGTAAGAGGTACCAGAGGGGGAGGGAACAGGAAGGAGAGTTTCAGGGTTTAGGGCAGAACTGGAAGCCAAAGTAATTTGGGGGTTTTCTAGAAACAGGAAGTGAAAAGCTTGGACACGTGAAGACCCAATGATGGAGAAAGAGGAGTGTCTCAGAAGGTCAAGAGGCGATGGGTGGAACACACTGTAATTGGCCCAGACATGGTGATCTTGAGAGTCTTCCCAGTGAGTTCAGCTACTGCTGCCAGGGATCTCAGGGAGAACAGTCCACATAAGCTGTCTGGAGGACAGGGAGTCAAGGTCCTCCCAGGTGAAGACAAAGAGGAAGTATGAGTCAGGGTGTAAAGGGACAGTAAAGGAGGCATTTTAGGTCTAGAACTGTAAGTAGGAGATGGTAGGAGGGACATTAGACAGGAGATTGTACGGGTTGTTAACCCTTGGTGAACTGGAATAACTGCCTCATTTAAGAGGTGGAGGTCTTAAACCAGGCAGTAAGAGCCAGAGGATTTCGCACAGGAAGAATTGGAGTGTTACAAGGTGAGTCGATAGGAATTAAAAGTCCTTGAGATAGGAGATGGGTGATGATAGGCTTAAGGCCTTGGCGGTGGGTTTCAGAAATAGGAAATTGGGATCTGGAAGGAAAGGATGAAGGGTCTTTAAGGTGAACTAGCACTGGCTGGTTGATGAGTAGCAATCATAGGAGTAGAAGTGTCCCATACTTGGGGATCTACTGGATAAGGGAGTGTAGGGACAGAACAGTCTGGGGCAGGAACCTGAGAAGCTGTTAAAATGAGAAGAAAGTGTGACTCAGGAGAGCTAGTTGGGACTAAAGTGAGTGTGGCCCTGAAGTGGCTAAGGATATCTCGACCCAGTAAAGGTGCTGGGCAAGCATGTATCACTAAGAAAGAACGAGAAAAAATTGTCCCTCAAGAATACAAGACAATGACAAAGTTTTAAGTGGGGAGGAACGGGTCCTGTCTACCACCATAGCTGAAATTGGTGAGGGGCACGCAAGGTCTGAGTGAGATGCTAGAACAGAATAGGTAGCTCCCATGTCCAAAATAGGGATAAAGAGTTAATATACATTTTGAAAAAAATGCATCATTTTTGTATAATTTGACTCATTAATTCTCTATAAAGGCATGTTATTGCACATATATTACATGTAGATTTGGACTGTCTGGGGATTCAATATTCCCTAAAGAGTATAAATTTAAAATTTCTAAGTATTCTACTCCATTTGAATGACTCCATACATATCCATATCCTTAACTCTTTGTGAAATACAGTTTTTTTCTGTTTAAGAACTGAGGCCAATCAGGCTATGTGAATTCCTAAAGTTGTATAGGCAAGCATGGGTCAAGTATTAAAGACTCAAGTCTCCTGAGTTCAGTCTATTGGCCAGTATGACCACCTTTAAACTTGGTCTTTCTGTACTGCCTCTTTTTGGGGCTCAGAGCAAGACTGTTATCCCAAGATATAAATTGAAGATATAAAAGATTGATAAGAAAAGGCATCAAATAAAAAGTAATAACAGACTGGTTTACATTTTCTATGATCAGGCATTTTATCCTACAAAGAAGTTAAGGATTTGCCATCACACAAGTTGGCAAACATTCTAATTTCTCCTACTTCAAAATATAATTGATATGCAAGACATGTTCAAATTAAAGTCATGTCTTTTGTGAAAAGTGCACACAAAGGACACAAGTCCATGTATTTCTGTGTCAGATACTGTCTAAAGGTCTGGTCACTGTTCACTTGCTCTTCATACCAGCTTTGTGAGGTGGTAACATGTCCATTTGTGGTGAGTGTGTTAACCTGATTGGACTGAGAACCACCTAATACACTAGAAAACTTCACCTCTAGGTATGCCTGTAAGGGTGGTCCCAGAAACAATGAACTAATATGAGAGAATTCGCTCTGAATGTGAGTGACACCATCTGATAGGCTGGGATACATAGAATAGAAAGAAAAGGGAAGCAGGAAGATGCTCCTACCGCATATGTGCTTCCTTTTTTTGCTTCCTGGCTGCTACGAGCAGCTCCTGTCACAGGCTTCCACTCATATGACATTCTTTCTTGCTTCACCTACAAAGAAATGAATCCACTTGAATTTGCACTGAGATCTCTGAACTCATCAATGAAAATGAATGTCTTCTTTAAAATACCTTCTTCTTGGTATTTCCCATAGCAATGAAAATTGAACAAGTGCATCATTTTACAAATATCCTGCACCCAACTCACAAAAGATAACTTAATATTGTAGGGTCATACTCATATAATTAGAGTTATAAAGGGGATTTTCTATATATCCCATATTATTGCACACATATGTACATATATTATGTATATTTGACAACAAACCCACATGTATATGTGAAATATATAAGACATACTCATATAACATATAATATCTTTATGCTTTTTGTATATTTATGTATGCCTGCCTGAGCTTATGTGCACCACAAGCATGGAGGTAGTTACAGAGGTCTTAGAACATTACATCGTCTAGAACTGAAGTTACAGACAGTTGTGAGCCACATAATGTGTGTTCTTAGAACCAAATCCAGATCTTCTGCAAGAATAGGAATTACTTTTAATCTATGAGTCATCTTTGTCACTACATACACTGTTTTTTTTTTAAATTAAGATAGCATTTTTTAATGAATCACAATGGTCTAAGACACAAATTATTTTTCTTAGGTGCTATAATTGAATGCACATTTGAGAAGCTAATGTACATGTATTTTTTGCTTCTTTTCTTTTGATGTGTATGTGTGCTATGTGTGTGCACACACATTTGTATGTATTTTTGTAGGCCAGAGATTGATATCAAGAATCTTCCTTGAATGCTCTTCTTCTTTACTGTTTTGAGGCAAGACCTTTCAATCAGAATATGTTGTATGAGAAGAGTCTATTCTCAATAAGTGAGAAAAAATTAAAAAGACAAAAAAGGGTAGTTCCAATGATAAAGCAATAAATACTGGAAATGCCATAAAAGAGAAAGCATCTGAAAATACCTAACCTACTGTTGTATGTGTGTGTTGCATGCAATGCAACACTACTAAGCCTAAATGAAAATGTAAAAAAGTGTATACACAAAAATGCAAATAAGTGTAACTTACCTATTAAAAGACTATCTGAGGCTATTAACAAGAGACAGCTGTTGGGTAAAGAGAGACAGTTTTTTTTTTAAGGATGAGGCCCATGAAATGCTACCCATTGTCCAGTATATATGGTCCTTTGCCCATACATGTACTGACGATACTAAGTAGAATCAGTGGGATTTTATGTATTTGTGAGGCCTTAAATTAGCGGTAATCTTCCTGCTTCATCCACCTAAGTGTTGGGATCACAGGTGTGACCTGCCATGCGCAGTCATGAAATAGGCTTAAAAATATTAGCAACACAAGTACACAGCACGTCAAAATAAATTATGATCTTATGGAGCTCATTCCAATTATGCAAGGGGTGGCACTATCAGTAAAACCATTAATATAGCCTTGTATTAATGAATCCCAAGCAATAATTGTAAGGCTTATTCTACATATAGAAAGATACTTCTCAGCATTGCCATTCACAGAAAGTCCTAGTTTCTTAAGAAAATAAATTAGAACTGCTTTTTAAAAGTTTAAAAGTGTTTGAGATCTTCTTTACATTAAAAGAGATCTAACAATTTGCAGAGAGTTAATTAAGTCAGAGAAATTGCAATTAACATTACAATGAGGCACTTATGCATGCCTACAAGAACGATGAAAATGGGAAAGAGGGCTTCCTTGTGTTGCAACAACAAGATATCTATGCCTGGCTGATTGTAAACAACAGAAGTTAATTCTTTCAAGGTTTGGAGTCAAAGGATTAAGATCTGAGTATTTATGGCCTTTTTGCTCTATTCTTTCTCAGCATAAAATATGAAGGGAAACAGAGTAGGGACCCAGTCCTTTGAATACAGCTCCTCTTCTAACACTGTCGCACTGAGGATTACATTTTCAACAAATGAAACACTTTCAAACGGAAGCTTCTGCCTGTTTGCAAGGGGCTGGAGCAGTGCAACGCTCATATACTGCTGCTGCTGCTGCTGAGAACACAGAGCTGAACAAACACTCCGAAAGGTTGCTTGATGATATCTGACCTGATAAGGCACATACCTTATGATCCAAAATATTACTCTTCAGTCTACACCCAAGAGAAATAAAAATTCCATCCAAATATATGTACAAAATGTTCATAGCACCATTATTCAGAACTAAAAAAAATGGAAATATGTAAAACTGCGTAATACATATATATTTATACTTTCATATATTAAGAGAGATCTACATACTGTAATACTGGACACCAGTAGGAATAACATTTTGTGACTGTGAACAACATAACAAATTATACATTTAAACATGTGTTACATTGACTGAAAAGAAACCTGACACAAAAGAGCACTTTGTACGATTCAAAGAATTTTACTTGAAATCTTCCCAAAGATATGAAGCAAATCAATACTCAAATTTTGCTTTATTTGAAGACAATTTCTGCTTTCTTGCATTACTTACAACTGCAGATGAGCATTCATTAGCTAAAGCCTTAAAGGGCAGTTTCTTAGACACAGGAATAGAGCTAACATCTCTGACAACCAAATGAATGAGAGTTATACGAGTGATACCTAGGCCAGACTTACCCCACGTATTCCACCTGACATACATTAATATACAACGAAAAGTTCTCCCCTATCCGGAGATGATAATGCATAGCTGAATAAGTAACTTCAGAGTTGGGAATAGTACATGGTTATATCATGCTAATAACTTGTTCTTGTAGTAATGATGAAGAGATACTCAGTCTTCACTAAATCCTATAGTGGTTACTCAGCGGCCAACTCCAACGGCCAAGGAAAGCTGAGGAAAATAACCATTATCCCAATTTGTTCACACTGTGTGCTAGGAATTAAAGAAGACTGACATGGTCATCAGCAATCCATCTCCAGTATTGTTCATACAAGTCACCTGACAGTTTCAGAAATAGTAATATGCACATTCATGTACGCAGACAAAGACACATACATATAAGTTGCTTTTCTCACAAGTCTAGAAATTAATGGAGACAGATCAATGAAAACAAAAATTTAAGGTTCAGCAGACTCAATTTTTTTGAGCATAATTCTTTTGGGGGTACTTCATATCAGGTAAACCAATTCTGCTCACCTCCCAGTACCTACATATCCTCCCTTCACCCTTGAAGCATCCCCTGCAAAATAAATCCCCTCAAACTCAATTAAAAACAAAACAACAAAAAATCTCACTCCTCTGTCTTTTCAACACTTCTTCATTCATCCTAGTGGCATTGGGAGCTGTGGTGTGTCACACAGAATACCTTTTATCCTATCAACCCCACTCACAAAATGTTCATTGCAATGACGCATTGGTCTGTTTCTAGGTCTCTGGTACACTATCATCACTGGACCCTCACCAAAACTCCTCTTAGTAATTCTGCTGTTGCCCCAAGTCATAGAGATTATGCAGTTATCATTCTGCAGGACCAGTCAGTCCCTTCACACACTTCAGCAGGTCACAGATGGGGTAGATGTTAGGGTGGGCCAACCTAAGGCCATGGATGTGGGTCTGGGTGGTAGCTGAGCTGGTTGGTCTGGGCCACTGGGACTGCCCCCGCTAAGGTGAGGGACAGAGACAGATCTAGGCCCATGCCATTGAGACCATCTCTCCCATGCCCATGGTGAAGGTTGGAGTCATCTTTCCCAAGCGTGGAGGCCAGCTCTTTCATGGGGCGCTTGTCCAGCTCTCCTGCTACAGTGACCAGTGATGGATAGGGCCATCTATCCCAGGGACAGTTAGATGTGGGGCTGGCTCAGCATGGCCCTCAGATTTCAACGAGGTTCCTATGGCCGGTCCACTGCAGCAGCATGTCCGTAGACATCATGCCAGACATCAGCTGCAATACAATTACAGATCTAGACATGGTCCTTGGCAGCAGTCCAGGCCCAGATGTCACCATGATCCCGATGGCAGCACAGAACACCCAGACCAGTATGGCCCTGGCAACAGAAAAGCCCTTGGACATCTGTAGAGGGCCGCAACCACACTCTCCACCATAGATGGCGCTGCACCACCAGGTGAGCTAGAAAGCTCACACGTGTTGGTATTTTTTCCACTACTCCCAAGGTTTCACCTGGGACTGGGAGCAGTTTGACCAATCCGAGAATGACACGTCCGAAGCGGGGTCTGTTTCCTTTATAAGGGATGGGTTCCATCTTATCTGGGTCCCCGGCCATGTTGGCTTATGCTCTAGCTCCCAAGAGGATTAAAACCATTCCTGCAGAAGGATCCTAAGTGTTCCGCGTGGTTCTTGCTGGCGAGACGGTAGCGCGGGACAACTGGTGCCGAAGCCCTCGGGACGCCGAGGAATCCTGACCACCGCACCGACGGGGATCTCTTGGATTCACCTTGGATTCAGGAAGGATTCAGAACTGCAGGGTCTGCATATTCAGAGAGGTAATGTCTGTTCCTGGATTTTTCGGTTTTGAGCTTGACTTGTCTCCACATTGGGAAGGTTTCATACAGGCCTTGATGCTTATCTTAGCAATTCTTTTATTTTTCGTCAGAAATTGCTTAAAAGATGAATCTTGCCAAGCGGTTGTTGCAAGGGCAGAGGAAATTCAGGACAGAATATCAGAAACTGAATGCAGTGGGAGGTTAGACGCGCGCGTGAGAAAAAAAATTAAGGAAAAAGGACCCTCCAGGAATTCTAAGGAAGTAAAAATGGGGGAGAACATTGGCCCACAAGGCCAAAAGTTTTCTGCAGGAGAAGAGGAAGGAGAACTGGATACAGAGGAGGAAGTAGAATTAGCCAACGGCAGGGCCATGAGGTTATCCCAAACGGCCCATCCACCTCATTATAGGCTACGCCCTCCCCCAATTGCCCCTTCGGCGCCTCCTTATGAGGAACGCCTTGGGCCAAAGACCTTTTCATTTATCCCTGACAAGGTCAAGAGAAAGCTACACTTGGCCTTCCCCATTTATGAAGGGGAAAACGGGCGATTACATGCACCTGTGGAGTACAATCAAATCAAAGAGTTAGCAGAGTCAGTCAGAAAGTATGGAGTGACTGCTAATTTTACCTTAGCCCAGTTGGATAGATTGGCCTTGTCTGCCATGACTCCAGCGGACTGGGAAACAGTTGCAAAAGCATCGCTCATCAGCATGGGTCAATATTTGGAATGGAAAGCGCTGTGGCACGAGGCAGCCCAGGAACAGGCCAGAGCTAACGCTCAGGCCTTAACTCCAGAACAACAGCAATGGACATTTGACCTCCTGACTGGGCGAGGGCACTATGCCGCTGCCCAGACAAACTACCATTACGGCGCCTACCGCCAGATAGCCGATACAGCTGTAAGAGCATGGAAAGCCTTGTCAAAAAAGGGAGAAGGGAGCACTCCGCTCACTAAGATTATACAAGGGACTCAGGAGCCTTTTTCAGATTTCGTGGCAAGAATGATTGAGGCAGCAGGACGCATTTTTGGCGATACTGATACGGCCACGCCCCTAATTGAGCAGCTCATTTTTGAGCAAGCCACGCAGGAGTGCCGTGCCGCCATAGCACCTAGGAAAAATAAAGGGCTACAGGACTGGCTCAGGGTCTGTAGAGAATTAGGAGAACCCCTGACGAATGCAGGTTTGGCTGCAGTCATTATGCAGTCACAAAAACACCTTTTTAAAGGGCCAGACAGCTTAAGTTTTTAAGAACTGCTTAGCATTTTAAGAACTCAAGTCCTCCTGAAAGATTGCTGTGTGTACGCTTGGCTTGTCTGGTGTTTCGGGTTCCGCAGGGAGATGGATGCGAAGGGCCCTTGGATTTTGGGGTGATTGGGTCGTTGGCTGGATCTGTGAGAGTTTATAGCCGCTTTTGCTGTGGCACAGGTGTTGAGAGTTTGCTAGTAGGGAAGCGGCCCTGGTCGCCGCTTCTCCCATCGGCCCCTTGAGCCGCAGTGGCTCTGGCGCGGACCTTGAGATGTTGCCGCCTGTGCTGCCTCGGTCTGAGTGTCGGCTCCCGCCACACTCCACCACCAACACAGCCTCAGAGAACTAGGCTAGCCCCGCAAGGAAGGCAGGGGCGCCTGGGGGTGGAGCCGCCACTTCCTGGCCTGGGACACGCGGAGCTGTGCAGCCGCACACAGCCCTTGGATGGCGGGCGGGCTCTGGAGCCCGAGGCCACCATACCAACAAGAAATACGGGAGCCAATAAATCCTAAACCTAATATCAGCAAACAGGGCCTGGGTTTTTCTTAGGCGCCACTGGGGCAGCACGGCCTATATCGTAAAAAACAAAGACCCTCAATCAGTTATCGACCACAGTGGCTACAGCCCTGGATCAACAGGCTACCATAGATACATCTATTAGAGGTAGAATAAAAAACAGGTGGATAGCTTATGGCAGCTTGCCCAATTGGGCTGTGAATGGAAAACTCCAGCCTTATGTGTGACCAGTGTACCATATGAGAACTTTATAAAAGTGGCTAACTTGTCCCGAGAATTGTCTTTGTATCTTGCAGGAGAATTTTGATGATTTGCTGTCCTCCTTGAGATGGTCCATCATGACAATCAACTCCACGCGAGTGGACATAAGCCTGGCTGAAGAATTCCAGTCCTGGGTTGTGTCCTTCATCTCCTACTTCAAGGAATGGGTGGGGGTGGAAGTGTTTTGGAACGGTCCTGCTATGGAATAGTGTTTCTCCTCTGGATGGTCTGCTGACTCAAATCCCAAAGCCATAGGGATAAAGTGGTTTTTGCACAGCGCTGGCTGCCCTGGAACAGGGGGCCTCTACTGATGTGTGGTTATCTATGTTAAAGCAGTAAGGTTTAAGCCAACCAGCTCCTGCACCCCTAGGACTGTGGTCCATTGCACAGGGTGGAGTGTTTGGCTTAGCTAGCCCTGAAGGTTGTCGAGCTGAAGAGCATCGCACAGAGAATGGCCCTCTCTGAGAGATAAGTCGCTCTGCTTAAGGGTTTCCTGCTGTGTATTCCCTTTCCCAGAAAAATGGCAGAGGGCAGGCCGGATAGGTTCCAGGTGTCATGAGCCTAGGGACAGATTCCGTGTAAGCCCATTTTAATGTTTTCATTTTGGGAAGTGCGACCTCTATCTTTACCTTCCTAGGGAGTTGCCTTTCTGCAAAGAAGTAAAATTAGGGGGAGATGTAGAGGGCCGCAACCACACTCTCCACCATAGATGGCGCTGCACCACCAGGTGAGCTAGAAAGCTCACACGTGTTGGTATTTTTTCCACTACTCCCAAGGTTTCACCTGGGACTGGAAGCAGTTTGACCAATCCGAGAATGACACGTCCGAAGCGGGGTCTGTTTCCTTTATAAGGGATGGGTTCCATCTTATCTGGGTCCCCGGCCATGTTGGCTTATGCTCTAGCTCCCAAGAGGATTAAAGCCATTCCTGCAGAAGGATCCTAAGTGTTCCGCGTGGTTCTTGCTGGCGAGACGGTAGCGCGGGACAGACATCAACATGGTTGAGGTGGCTGTCCAGACCACAGACATCTGCACAGCCCATGGTAGTAACAAGAGCAACAAACATCAACTCAGACCTTAGCTGCTGCTAGGCCATGGGTTCAGACAAGGTCCTAGGTAGCAGCTCAGGTCCAGACGACACTATGGCCCCTGGTAGCAGTGCAAGCCACCTAGATCGACATGACCCTGGTGGCAGTATGGCCCTCACATACTAATATGACCACAGATTGTAGCCTAGACCCCAGGCATCCATTTGGCCTTTGGTGGCTCCATGGGCCACAGACATCAACACAGATTCCGACTGTGGTAGGACTATGGACCTATACATAGTCCTCAGCAGCAGCCCAGGCTAAGATGTCATCATGGGCCCTGGTGGCAGCACAGGCCACTCAAAAAGGCATGGCTCCAGTGGCAGAGTGGCCCTCAGACACCAACATGGTCCCAGGCAGTAACTCTGACCCCTGGCATCAGCATGGCCTTTGATGGTATCTGGAGTCATGGACATCAAAACAGATCCTGGCTGTGATAGGGCCACGGACCTAGACATGACCTCCAGCTTCAGCCCTGGCCAGGACAACATCATGGCAACTTGGGGCAGCATAGACCACTCAGATCTGTATGGCCCCGGCTGCAACATGACCGTCAGATCCCCACCTGGCCTCAGGTGACAGCCCAGACCCCAGGTATATACATGGCCTTTGATAGTATCAAGAGCCATGGATATGAGCCCAGATACTGGGGGTAGTAGTGTCACGGACCCAGACATGGCCCCATGCTAGACATCACCATGACCTCGGGTGGCAGCACAAGCCATCCAGGTTAGCATGGCCCTAGAGGCAGCATGGCCCTCAGACACCAACATGAACTCAGTTGTCTGACTAGAGTTATCCATGTGACTTCAGTGGTTACTGAAGCCATGAACATCAACACAGACACTGGCCGCTGCAGAGCCATGGACCCAGACATATCCCACCCCAGAAGCAAGGGCCTGAATGTCATCTTATTCCTTGATGGCAGTACAGGCCATTCAGATCAACATGACCCCAGGGGGGTTACGGCCTTCAGACATCAAATTTGCTACAGGTGGTGGCCCAGACCCTGGGCACCCCCATGGTTTTGGTGACAACATGGGCCATGGACATCAACAGAGATCCCAGCTGAGATAGCACCACAGACCCAGACATGGTCCTAGGAAGCAGCTCAGGTCCAGAAGTCACCCCAGACCTGGGTGGCAAGTAGGCCACCAACATCAGTCCATTCTTTACTACTGTCGTCTCTTCAGACCTGCCTCTTACTACAGCACATGAACCACTCTGCCTCTCTTTCCCTCCCGTTTCTCCACCATATACTTGCTCATCATAATGACACCTGCCTGCCCAGGGCCCGTGCCTGTGGAGCTGGGAAGGCCTGTGGGTGCCTTCAAGCAGCCCAGACCATGAGGAACCAAACTGCCCCATAGGTGAACAGACTCAATTTTTACTACACATATGCAGTTAAAGCAACTGAAATGTTTTAATATGGAAAATTTTGGCAATGACATCCAGAATTGACTCTAGCATTTTTTTTCTGTCCCCACTTTTGGCATTTTGCCAATAATATCAAACGCTGATGTGGAAATGTAAGCAAACACATGATAAGCATCAAGTACTTTTGTATCTCACAGTCATTAACCTGAGATTTTAGCTTAGAAAATTCTATACAGCCACTTTTAAGTATTGGTGTATTGACGTGTAACAAAAAGTATAACATAATATATATTCAATATATTCTATATTAAATCATAGCATAATATATCAAATATATAATATATTAAATTATGGCATAATATATATCAAATACATATATTGATCTAAAATGCTGCCACTGTCTCAGAATTAAGTTCTGCAATAAAGGGCTTCCTAGCACAGTGAGGCCCTGAGTTCTAGCCCCAGAATCAGCCACATAAAATGTTGTCATTATACAAGTTATTATGAAACAATAAGAAAACTTTTGCTCACAAAACAGATTGTTTCACCTAAGTTCTGGCAAACAAATTGGGGAATTCTGGGGGGCAGAAGGTTTAAGCAGGAAGGGGTAGGGTGATGAAGGAGATATAGAAGGGAGGATGAACCAAAAAGAGAGGTGTATGAAAAACACATATGGAAACTTCTCTTGAAACTCAATTAAAAACATAATTTCAAAAGAGTTTGAAAAAAGTTACCCTGCAAAGCTAGGTAATGCTGCTCCTAGATGCAGTGGGCGATGAAACAAAACCCCAGTGGCTGATGTTGAATTCCTTCTGTATGAGTTGCTGACCAGGAGGCCTCAGAGTCCCCTCCCCCCAACCCCAATAATACAAGCTCTCATCATTCTTCTAGATGGCTGTCTTAGTTAGGGCTTCTATCGCTGTGCTAAACACCATAACAAAAAGCAACTTAGAGAGAAAGGGAGTTCGTTTTACATCATCCAGAGAAATCAGAGCATCAACTCAAGGCAGTAACCTTGGGGGCAGGAACTGATGCAGAGGCCATGGAGGATTGCTGCATACTGATTCGTTCCTCGTGGCTTATTCGTCCTGTTTTCATATAGCACCCAGGACCACTTTCCCAAAGGTGGCATTGCCCACAATGAGCAAGGCCTTACAACATCAATAATTAATAATGAAAATGCTAAAGAAACTTGCCTCTCCATGACAAACCATACTCCATCATGTGCATTGCCCTCAGCATTATTTTCTAAGTTTCCGCAGCAACTCATTAAGTTCTGAACACTCACTGGCATTTCTAACCCAAATTTCCAAAGTCCTTTCACAGTTCTCTCCAAAACATGTTCATGTCTGCCACAGCAGTGTCCCATGAATCTGGTGTTTAGTATTTTTCCTTGGCCGACAAACCTCCCCACCAACTCAATAATCCAAATCAAACCAGATCAGACCGAATTAGAAAAGAACCCAGGTGTAAAGGATGGCAGCATTCCCGGGTGCCCCCCTTCCCGGGAAACATGGAGAGGGAAACAGAGAACCAAAAGACCATGGAAAACCACGAGACCATGTGTTCATTCTCTGGGGGGCAGTTTAACTAGCCTGTTGGAGTGGTCTTGATCTTCCCTGGGGAGGGGTCACCGTTTGCTAGGCTTTCTTGGAGGTGAAGTTTGGACTGAGGCAACTCCCAGGGGAGGGGGCTCAAAATGGGTGCCAGGGGGCTGAGGTGAAGCCCCCAACTAAACATTCCAGACTCTTTGTATAAAGGGTTGTTATGGAGCTGAGGTGATGCTTTTAACCAAACACCTGGTACCAAGGTCGTAGTTTGGGTTTCTGATCCTGTGACAAAGGACCATGACCGAGCACCTTGAGAAGGAAACATTTATTTTTGTCCTACACTTTCACACCGCAGTCCATCATCAAAGGAAGTCAGAGCAGGGACTCAAAGCAGGACAAGAATCTGAAGGCAGGAACTAGAGCTAAGGCTGTGGAGGAACGCCGCTTTCTGGCTTGTTTCCTGTGGTTTGATCAATTTGTTTGTTTTACAACCTGGGACCACATTCCCAGGCACGACACTCTCTGCATTGAGCTGGGCCCTCCCATATCATTAATAAAGAAAATGCCCAACAGACTGCCTGTAGGGCAGGCAGAGTTGTGGAGGTTTTTTTTTCAAATAGACTCTAAGCAACTAGTGCTAGTGTGTATCAAGTCGACACAGAACTAAAGAGCACAGTTTACTAGGTGATAAGATTCAGTTGCTGAAAATATCACATATTCTGCTTGAAAGGTAAAGAAAAATCAAGATGAATGGGCTAGAAACTTAATTTCTGCTAGCTAGGTTTCATCGTGATAGACGGTGTTAGGCAGGCTACTGGGGGGAAAAGCCATTAGTGGTCTTTTCATTGAACCCCACAATTTATAACACTAACCCGCTGGGCAATTTGTGCCCACTTTTGGAAGAGTAGCACAACTTCTGCGAGAGTACCCAGCTACTCTACGATTTGGTTTGAGGCCCACTCCACAGGAAGGAATCCATTTCTGGTACTGCAAACCTGGTCAAAATCATGCCTGGGGAAGTCATAGGCCCTGGGGGGGGGGGGGGAGACTTGTTACTGTACTTTAGCTGAATAGACATAGCATGAAAATATTTTCTAAATATCTTTTGGGGGCTGTTTATTTGTTTGTTTGCCTTTCAAGACAAGGTTTCTCTGTGTGGCTTCGGAGCCTGTCCTTGAAGTCGCTCTATAGACCAGACTGGCCTTGAACTCACAGAGATCTGCCTGCTTCTGCCTCTCAAGAGCTGGGCTTAAAGGTGTGTACCACCAAGTCTCTATTTCTTTATATATGTAAAAAATGCTAATCTTAGTCTTAATTGGAGAAGCTTCTCTTTATACTGAATGGTGGATGAGAAGATGGGAAGAACATAAGAGCCAGAAGATCAACAGAGGGGCTACAAAGCACAAGTCAGAATGTCCCCTAAGCCTTAGAGAGAATGGTAAAAAGATCATATTTAGAGATGAGCACTCAACCATCATTTGTTCTCAGAACCTTGAGTATTCGTGAGTCTTTGCGTTCCCTTCTGTTTAGTGCAATAAGAGCCAATAGTTCAACAAGGAAGGTTAGCTGTCTGTCAACAAGGCTATCTTTACAAAGGCCCAGGGCAAGCAAATGCAGCGCTGTGAGTTCATGATAGCTATGGATTTGTCATGCCCAAAATCTAGCCACAGCTATTGACTCTTAATACATTCTGAGAGAAGGAGAGTCGTTATAGTCAATTATTTAATCTGTGGTTGAGTTCATCACGCTCCAGTGAATAGTGTCATATCCAGGGTCATACTGATAGCTCTACCTAAACTCCGTGGATCACAAGCAGAAAGACAGGAATGTGGGAAACAGATTTGTAGGGAAAGGGATGATTGATGAGAAAAGTTGGCGAAGAGTAAGGGGCTTATAGTAATCACAACTCAGTATATACATGTATGGTGCTGTCAAAGAACAAATTTAATTAATATAAATAATAATGACAAATTATTCTACCCAGGAAAAATTACAAGAATGGTCATAGAGCACACCTTTAATCTCAGCATTAGTGAAGGTTAGGCAGCCTGGTCTACAGAGCTAGTTCCAGGACAGCCAGGGCTCCACATAGAAACGCTGTCTTGAAATACCAAAAAATATAAATAAGTATATATCACTAAATGACATCTTGTGTGTTTTAATATATTTACAAATACATGGTAAATAAATTTAGTTTATAAAGAATGGAAAGGAAATTAGTAAATTGATATATTACTTTCATGAGATGAAAGCCCCACTATTGTTATTTATTTATTCTCAAAGTATATATACACTCAATAAAATCCCAGAAAAAACACTAAAGGATATTTTAAAAGAAATTAACAAGCTACTTTTTAAACTTATATAAAGATGTAAAAATACTAGACTATTAATCAACTCTGAGAAATATAAAAGTTGGAGAAATACTACCTCATTTGGAAACATTTATAAACTTATGTTTCTGCAGAGTGATCTATCAGCATCAAAGTATAAAGGAGACCAGAGGATCAGAGTAATAAATCCAGAAATAGACTCACATATATATGGACAATTAAGTTTGACAAATTAAACTTAATTTGGCATGAAAGGAACACTCTTGTGTGAAAACTAGTGGATATCTATGTTAACAAATGTAAGCCATGACTCACATATGGCTCATAAACAAAAGTCACGTGAAAATGGATCATAGTCATAGGGTTTTTGTTTCTTTCATCCTTGTTCTGTGTGAGAGGGTATGTAGCCTAGGATGTCCTTGAAACCCACCATAATCTTGTTGCAACCTTCCAATTGCTAAAATTATAACCAAGTGCACCATTTCTGGTATTGATCATAGATTTAATCATAAAACATAAATATATAAGAATTCTAGCAGAAACCACAGGAGAACATTCTAGTGACCTTAGCTTAGATTTCAAAGCTGAGATGTCAGTATTAAGAGCTAGATATAGCAAGACATAGTGGCTCATGTCGATCATCCCAGAACTTGAGAGGCTGAGGCAAAAGGATCAAGACTTTAAGGGTAGACTGAGAACCATTTTGTTTGAAACAAACATAACAGGAAGCAGACAAATAGGTCTGCACAAAGCATAAGCTTCAATTCTTTCAAATGTACAGTTGAGAAAATGTGGACTAGCCCCTGACTAGAAGACAGAATTTTTCAATGTGCATCTTATAAAAGATATGTACCAAAAATATAGAAAGTCACATAGAACTCACAACAACAACAACAACAAAACAGATCAAGTCAGAAAAAAACAGGTAATAAATAAACAAATAAATAGGTAAAGGCCGAAGAGATGGTTCAACATTCAAGAGGGTATATTGCTTTTACAGAGGTTATTTTTCCCCAAGTTCAGCTCCCAGTGTCCAATTTCTGTTGGCTCATAACTCTAGCTCCAGGGGTCCAACACCTCTGGCTTCCATGAGTATCTGCCCTCATGTACACATACCCGCTTCCCACACAATTAAAAATAAAACCCATAAATAAAGCTTTTAAAAAATAAATAGTGAGATATTTTAATAGCTACACCACTAAAGAAAATACACAAATATCAAGCAAGCACAGAAAAGGCGTTTAACAGCATCAACCATTAGAAAAGAGTAATGAAAACATGATCAATAAGATGCTATTAGGAAAATGACTCAAATTGAAAAGAATGAATATAACAAATACTGACAATATCGTGGAAGATGAAACCTAATGAGAAGTAATATGGCTTGGAGTGCTTGATAGTGTGTGACAATACTAATCTCCCATTTATATTACCTAATCATGCTATCACAAAAGACAGTCACAGATAGTCTTTATGTCTACTTTGTATATGAATATCCCAGATTAGAAACAGCCAGAGCATATAATAACAGATACTAAATTTGTCCACAAAGTCAATAGAAAGCTTTGCACACAATGTATACATCAGAGAATTTAAAAGGTAAATTTAAAAAGCCAGCCCTGAGCCTCCAGATGTTGCGTAGTGGTACAGTGCTTGATTATCATGAAGAAGACCCTGCCCACCCCATCACCAGAGAGTAAGAAGTAGAAAAAAGCTCCAATTTTTAAAAAGCCTGCATGGTTCCTTTTAAATGACCATGAAACCTAATCTAGAGTGACGGAAATACCATGCATTGCTGGGGATAAGGCAGTGAGAGGAATAGCATGCCTGACACTACAGAATTGAACACATTACATCCTGGGGTATAATTATGTATTTCAAACTATCTGGTTGTATTTAAGGGATGCAGCTCATTGTAATTATAATATTGTGTGTGATATTATTTTTGAAATTACTGAACTCTGTCTCTGGGAATGTGAACCACTAACCAGAATTCTGTCATGGTCTCTGCTTCATTTCCTGCCTGTTTCCCTTGAAAGGAAGTCATTTGTAAGTGACAAGTGAAATAAACTCTTTCCTTTCTGTCTTAGTTTGCTTTCTATTGCTGTGATAGAGACCACTGGGGCTGAGGTTGGGGCAGAGAAGAAACTGTTCATCACCAAGGAAAATCGGGGCATTAACTTAAGCAGAACAGGAACTTGGACTTGGAAACTAAAGCAGAGGCCATGGAGGAATGCTGCTTACTGGCTTGCTCCCTGTAGCTTGCTCAGTTTACTTTGATATACACCTTAGGAACAACTGCCGCAGGATGTCATGGCCCACAATACTAGACCCTTCTGTATCAACCATTCATCAAGAATGTCTCACAATCTTGTCAACAGCATTGTGATTGATGCATTTTCTAAATTGAGATTTCCTCTTTCCAGGTGACACTAGTTCACAATAAGTTGGCAGGAAAAAAAGAAAGAAGGAAGGAAGAAAAGAAACAAAGAAGGGAGAGAGAGAGGGAGGGAAGGAGGAAAGGAGGAAGAGAGGGAGGAAAGAAAGAAAAGTGACTAGCACAACCCCTCAGATTGCTTTTGGTCAGTGTTTTATGACAGAAAGAGAAAGCAAACTAGTACAAACGGCCTTCTAATTCACTGTATATTTCAACATCCCCTGGTACGTACTAGGTAATTAATTACTAATTACTATTTAAATAGGCATTTCCACAGAGGAGAAAATTGAGCTCAGAGAGAGTTATCCTGTTATTTCCTCCCATGAATGCCCAGAGTCTACATAGAAAGTTGTTTAATGACACCCTGGGGCACAACACCATAGTCTTTGGGGATAGAAAGATCTCAAGAGTCTCATAAATGAGATATTCTCCAAAGCAGCGCTCTGGCAGGAAGGAGGTGGCCAGGGTCTGGGATTCCCTGTTTCTGTTCTCTCACTCTGCAGAAAGGTTCAGATACCTTCACCCCACCTTCCTGAGACCCCCATACCCTTAGCTGAATACAAACCCCCGGAGAGGGGACCATTCTCTTCTCACCACACAATTTCAGTTTCTGTTATCAAGTTGTCAGGGCCATCACAATTGCATCAGGTTGCCATCGCAACCATAAGTACAAGGTTGTTCTCCACACCAGAATTTCTTCTACACATCCTTAGGTCCTTATAGTGAGCTTTGACTGAGAAACAGTGATTATATAGCCTGGCCCCTCATGTTTCAAACCTCTTGGGCAGTTCTCTCAGTGATAGATCTTTCATTCAGCTTGCTGTTCTTTATCTGTGTCTCGTTTTCTCAGGAAGTGTTTCTATCTCTTCCCTACAAATTCTGGCAGAGGCTCCGCACAGTGCCCTACTGCCCTAAGTCTGACTTACAAACCAGTTAAAATATGAGGTTCCATTTCAAATATCAGTTGTAATTGTATAGCTTCATTAAATTGTATATACTTTGGATCTGGCTAATTTGTGTGTGTAATGTTCTTATTTATTTACAATTTTTGTGACGAAAATATTTTAAAATATGAGGAAAGATAAACGATATACTGAGTGATTCTTAATAAAAGTGATATGGTGAACGCGACTTAGGTTTTCTGGCAAATGATTCTTATTAATGAACTCTCAACTTCGACGGACTTACCATTTCAGCTGTGTTTGGACAGTCACAGCAGCCTAAGATTGTGATGTGTGCCTGTAAAGAGAAAGTTATATAGGTTACCGTGGTAGCAGGAGAAAAGGCTTCAGGATCCTTTACTTGAGAGACATTTCTCAAGGTGCTAAAGACTGCTCTTTTGGGTGTGTATTCCCCAAGCAAACTGTTGCGTGTAGGAGTGTCTGCGTGGTTAAGACAGCCACTGGCCATGGCAGTTTCCCATTCGCTGAGGAGGGATGACTGTAAGAAAGACTGGGCTAGAAAGCACGTATAGTGAGCATTCCACTTAGAAATCCCCTCATGGAGGAACTGAGGAATTTTTTTCATAAATCGATGCAAATAGTGTCATTCTCAGATTATAGTCAAAATCATTACATAGTTCTACCAAGTGTCTTTGTACAGTTGTCTTTTGTTTAGATTCAAGTGCTAGAGGGAAAAATCATGTGAGCCCTGTATTTTTAAATCAATTCATTAAAGATGACAACTAGTATAAACAGCTATGTTGTGATTACTGTTCGAGAATAAGTTCTGGGATCAGACATTCCCAATACTGCTTTGATTTCCCCAAATCTTTGTGTCTTTACAGAAACTTTTAAAACTTTGAGGAGGAATGAAAGAGAACATGCTCAATATACAGAATACACACATAGGGAAGCAGGTTTTTTAAAAACAAAAAAGGGGGCAGCTGGAGAAATGGTTCAGCAGTTAAGAGCACTTGCTCTTCCAGAGGAGCCAGGTTCAATTCCCAGCACCCACATGGCAGCTCACAACTGTTCAGTTCCAGGAGATCTGACACCCTTACACAGACATACACACAGGCAACATAGCAATGCACATAAAAAATAAAAATAAAGGTCAGGTAGTGGCAGAGGCTCGGGAGGCAGAGGCAGGCAGATCCCTGTGAGTTCGAGGCCAGCCTGTCCTACAAGAGCTAGTTCCAGCCTGTCCAACAAGAGCTAGTTCCAGGACATCCAGGACTGTTACATAGAGAAACCCTATCTCAATAAATAAATAAATGAATAAATAAATAAAGTAAATCATTTAAACACTTAAAAATAAAACTAAAAAGAAAAAGCTCACCAAAACAGAATGATATGTTTATCAAAGTGAACTCAAGTTGCAGATGGATAGATAGACAGACAGACAGACAGACAGGAAAGATACTGGGGATTGGATGTAGTGCCTTTCATACACTAGGCAAGTGCTCTGCCATTTAGCTATATTTAACTACCCAGGCCTCAAGTGGTTCTTTTTTTTCTAGTACTGAGGTTTGAAACTAAGGTCTTTAACAGGCAAGGCAAAAGCTCAGCAACAAATTATATCTCCAGCCCCCACGTTAACTTGTTAAATGTATTATTATAATAAATAAAACCATGTGCCACAAAAATAAAATTCCTACGGAAGAGGTTAATTTTTATTCTTGGTTTCCCTTTGCTAATAAAAATGACAACCTCTATCCACATTATACTTCTTGGATCTAATATGGATCTTCAATTCAATAATAAATTCGTAAAAAGCATGCTGTCAGATAAAAACAATTGCATCTCAAAAACAAACAAACAAACAAAAAACATGTCTATCACACTAACAGATGTACTCACCACGAGGAATGGTGAACTGAGAAACTGGTACTTAGTCCTGGTTAAGGCTTTTCTGTGAGTGTTTTTCTTAATGCCAGGTTTTGACATCTGCGGTTTTTATGCTCGGCACCTGTAGCGATTACACCAAGTGTCTGACTGTAAAACAAAATCACATCAATGCTAAGTATGTGCTTGAGCATTCTACCTCCCTTCCCATCTTCACACAACTACTGTATATTTCTGTTCTGATATGCCAAAAAGAGAAAAAAAAACATATTCCACATGTGCATGATGGAAAAATGATCACCACCGAAGTGGTTATTTCAACTATTGCCACTTCCCAGGCAGAGAAATGGAGATCCCATGCAAACTAGGTGACAAATCAGGAGTTAATGTGGGGACACATGACTTCCCACCTTTGAAGTTTCTGCTGGTTGGAAATACTCCTTCGCAAATGCTTAGTCACGGTCAGTATAGACCCATGCATGGCTGATTAAATGAATGGAGAGTTCTGGTTACATGATATGACCATAAAACTGTGCCAAATTAGTTTCAAACTGTTCCTGGGGAAAAGAATAGGCCTTGCTGTTATCAGAGGTAGTGTAGCTGGATCGGTTTGTCTTAAGGGCAGTTAAATCGCACTCACCCCGTTAGCAGTGTTTATTCCCCCGCCTTGGAAAAAGCCATTTTAAATTTCATTGTGTAGTATTGTGTATATTTACTCAATAAGCTAGTTTACAAACATTCCAGTTCCTTTATACCACAAGTCAAGTAGGTGGGGATTTTATGCAGAGAATGAAATGTACTTTGTTGGCAGAATAAAAATGAGTCCTTTCACACAAGGTCGGGAATCTCGAGGAATGATAAAAAAAAAAAGATTTCCAGAGTAAAGAAAAAAGAAATCTATAAGTGAAATTTGATTGCTGTGTTGTCTGAGAAGTAAAAGAAACAGGAGAGGAATTTGGTCATGGAATTTTACCACAGCAACAGAAACCCAAAGTAAGAAAAGCGGTGAGGATTACACCTATATGTGGGTATGAGGACAACTATTTAGAACGCTGCTTTAGGAAGTAGTGGTTGTATGCTCTCCATGAGTTGTGTGTTTACTGGCACTCTAGCACTAGGTAGGACCAGTACCAGACACGATCTCCCTCTTGCTGAGTGTGTGTGTTAAGTACAATTAGAAAGCAGTTGGGCACTGTCGAGGTATGTATGGCACTACTGTACCCTTGGGGTTATCATGCCATACTGGTCATTGTGGTTCATAGGTGTGATAGCTGGTTGGCACTATTGGACACTTCCCTCCTTAGGAAGCTTATATGGTATCTTATGGAAAATGACAGCTAGTCCTCAGGGAGGAGGCTTACGGGTTAGATCCAGATTGAACCTGCTGGGCCCTGAGTCTGAAGTTTATGGTGATTCCATCCACAAAGAGTTCTCTTCCATTTTTGGGGGGCAACCAAGGGCAACAGCAAGAGCCTAAAATGTTTTGGGGAGACTTTTGACCAATCCTGATCAATAATTCATTAGAAGGACTCTCATGCCTGTTTTTTTTGGGGGGGGTTGTTAGGTAGTCTATGGCTCTTGCTGGGGCGGGGGGGGGGTGGCGCTTACCTTGGGCTGCATCCTCACCACCGCCTTCAAATACAGAAGCGCCTGCAAGTCTCCAGGATCCTGATGAAAAAAGTGGAGGACTTCACTGGACCCAGAAAAAGAAGCGACCTGGGCTTCATTACATTCTACATCTCTACCCATGTTGCCTTGTCTTTTTTCCCCCAAGTTAACCCTACCACCCCTGGAGCATTGCCAGCCCAGATGGGAAAATTTTATTTAAGCTATATGTGTATATTTCTACACATAGTTTGTTCTGTGTATTTTAATAGATAGTTCACAATATGATTCCTTATAACCTTTTTAAGTATGCTGCTTTTTTTCTCTTCTCCCCCTTCGATTCTATTTATCTTACTCCTTCCTCTTTAATTAGATGCCCCATTTTTCCATTTCCCCCTTCAGATCATTTGCACTCTGCTACCCGCCCCCCCCCCCCCCCATCTATTGCTTTCCCATTCCGCAGTCCAGCAATGGTCTTTTTTACTTTCCTGGTTTCTGCAGTTACACCAGGTTATGTAGTCACAGTCTTCTCTAGTTCCATCCATTTACCTGCAAATTTATTATTTCAGTAGTTTTTGCAACCAAAGAGTAGCTGATGAAAAGGCAGAGTAGTGGAACCTACACCCAACTGATACATCCATGTGTGGATGGTGTTGGGGTTGGAGTGCATCAGGCCTCAACCCCAGACAAAGAACTACAGATAAGTAAGAAGCACTGAGAGTAAGAGAAATAATCTTCCTGGGTAAGAGCACAGCAATGGGTTACTCAATACTAAGTGGTCAGCCCTGAAGAAATATATGTATAAGTACCATTATACATACTGAGGACGTTGAATTTAGGAATATATGTATGTGTCATGAAGTTGAAAGAGAACAAGGGGATTACATGAGAGGGTTTGGAGGGAGGAAAAGGAAGAGGAAAATAGTGCAATTATATTATAATCTCATAAAATAAAAATAATTATTTGGCAAAAAAGAATGAGATTGGATTTCAAGTTTAAACTATTGTTTGCCTGAAGTAATGTAACAAACTTCTGAATTTCAGCTTCTTAATTTGAAGAGAGTTAAAGCTTGTACTGCTTACTTTTTAGATTATAGAATATATATATGTTTATATGTTTTTAACTGAAAAATCATACCACAAGTGTTATTACCAATATCCCCATAATGATTAAATAATGAACAAACAAGAGTTTTAAGCAGTTAGCACTTATTTAAGGGTATTAAACACACTAGAACATACTCAGCACATGTTAAGCATGCAAACATTTTCAAATGCCAGTAACAGTGCTAAAACATTTTGCAAAGATACAGTGCACAGCAATCTCTGTAGAGAAAACATTGTGAGACACACATTTGATAAGTAAGAGATATGAACTGAGTTACAATTATTTTCAGCCTAAGGAGGCATTCACTATTCAAGTGGACATGTTTGTTGGCAAGAAAGACAAGCATTCAGATTTCTGAAATGGGGACAAATTCTTCTTCTCATACCTATTTACCAATTTTGCATGTCAAACTTCTAAGAAGCAAACCACAATTTTTCTAGTGCTCAAACACATCCTAGAAGATATATGAAAACGGCATTCAATGTGAACCTACAAGGAATGTCAGGAATAAAACATGTCGTTATTATGACAACACCCATACATCAAATTTTTAAATTCTCTCCAAACACATTTTGTATTACACACGGAATAACAGTGATAATGACAAAACTGTGCCTTCTTTTCAAGCCTTATGCAATTGTCTGATAATGTTCTACTCTGGTGAACTTCTGTTGTTGTTGTTGCTGTTTGTACACTAATGCCTCAGTACTCTATCAACCCTTCCCCTCCAACTATACAATTTCATGTTGATTATTATACAAAAGGAAACGTAACAACCATCGTTCACACCAAGAAGGTCCATGAATGCAGTCTCTGTGTTAGGTAAATGGAAGCAGGAGGAGGAGGAGTTCAGCCAGCCCCGGACACAAACCCAGCACGTTTTAAAATAAACAAAGCACAAAAGTCAGCAAGACGTAGGGAAAAGATGAAGGAAATATGTTTCCATAAGCACACAAATGTCCCTTTTCAGATGCAGAGAGAGTCCTTCAAAAAGTCGTGGCTATTTCATACGAATCTGGAAATGGGACAGACACGCGTCCAGAGCCAGTCACAAGAGGCAGAATGCCAGCAATCGGTATAACTTGCCAGGACAGAGTCAAAGTGACATTCCTGTTTCCCTTGAGTCCGTGCCCGTCGTCAAAGAAAAAATACTTGCTTTTGACATCTTTCAGATCCAGCTTGGGGTTCTCTCCTCGCAGAAGGATCTTGTCCCACAGGACCACCTGGTTCACAGCGTTGCTTTTCGTGGAATATTCTGCCGAGAGGTAAAGGAAGAGCTGCTTGACGTTCCAGTCGAAAGTCTTCTCCAAATCCGCAGAGATGTGGAAGGTGATGAAGCCCAGGTCGCTTCTTTTTCTGGGTCCGGTGAAGTCCTCCACTTTTTTGAGCAGGATCCTGGAGACTTGCAGGCGCACTGGCGCGCTTCTGTCTTTGAAGGCGGTGGTGAGGATGCAGCCCAAGGTGAGCGCCGCCATGACGCTCAGCGTGAAGGCGAACAGCGAGTTCGCCCGCGACAGCAGGGTGTTCATGTTGCGGGATGAATCGGCGGCTCCCTCCACGCGGGCTCCACTGGCGCTCGCTCGCTCGCGCGCTCTCTCTCTCTCTAGCTAGGCTCGCTCACAGTGGCTCGCTCTCAGGGCAGGGCTTACAGTCTGTTCGCGTTTCCTCTGCCTTCCTCTGGCTCGCGCGGAATGCTGGGCGCGCGCGCGCGTCCCTGGAGCGCGCACCGCCCACGTTGCCTGTTCTTTTTTTTCCCCCAAGTCACTGGTTAACCCTACCACCACTGTCAGCTGAAAGTCTAAGGCACTTGGGGCATCTGACAGGAAGCAGCAGCACCGTGTCTCTGTGTGGCTGAATAAGCCCAGGGGGACCTGAGCTGCCTCATCCTCCACACCCAGAAACAATCACTGAAGGTCCCATCTGCCCTGTCCAGGGAACCCTTCCTCTTGCATCATGGCTTCCATACAGCCTAGCCCCTCCCCTGGCCTTCTGCAGCAGGTTCCTGATGTCTGTACCCCCACACTAGCTCACCCTGCAGTCCATTCTCTGCACAGAGAGCAGCCATCATCACCTACAGGTCATGTCACTTCCCTACTGGGATCCTCCATACTCAAAAGACAGTCATAGTGTTAAACAAGTGGCTCAGACTCTGTGCTAGATCTGCTCTTTCCACCTCATCCCCCCATCAGCCTGTGTGTTATCTGCCAGGCTCCAGCGGCTGGGCTTGTCCTCTGCTCCTGGATCAGCAGGAGCCCACACAGTGCAAGCACATCAAGAAATGGCTTGTCCCTGCTGGCTTCTTATCATTCAGGACTCGGTTCTAAAGCCACTTCCAGGAAAGGCCTTCACTGACAACTCTGTATGTAATAATCCCTGTCACCTGATTTCCTACCCTAATTATTATTTTCTCAGTCACAAATTGCCGTTCCAATCGATTTATCTTTTTTGTCCCAGTTTCCCAAGCTTTAATGACAGTTCAGTGACCCTGACTATCTTGTTCTTCTTGCGCTTAAATCAGAGGTTTGTGCATAAATTTGAATAAATACTACTTAATTGAAGGAAATACTATTTGATACATCAGAACAGACAAAAGAGCCAAATATGTACAAGTCAGTAGCCATAAAATCACACCTGAGAAAATTCTAAATATTTGAAAAACATTAGAAAAACTTGTCAAAAATCCATACTGCTTTTTAAACCTAGGTGGATATCAGAATGAATTGGGGAAACTATTGAGAACATAGAGACTTCCCACCTCATGTTCCTCGTTTAGTTCAGCAATTTTAGGGCAAGGGTGGCACATGAAATGTCTTCCAGTTTAATACATTTCTTCTGATAAGTTTGATGAAAACTTCCTTCTTGGAATATTCCAGACTAATATTTGAGTACCACTAATTGAGTATCACCCTTGCAGAAATTTTAGACTAGATGGTCTATATTGATATAATTACTCAAAGTAGCCTAGTCTTTCAACCCACAAGAGGTCACAGGGTACTAAGAATATGAGTACACACTTGACTGAGCACTATTTCTTGAGAGGAATCTCTTTTCCCTCTGAATTAGCTTTGGATCTTTTACACACACAAAAAAAAAAACAGTCATTGACGTAGAAATGGATCTATTTCTGGGTTCTTTCTTTAGTTCCTTTGATTTAGTTTCTCAACTTGATGTCAATAGAACACTCCCTTGACTGCGATAGGGTTATCAGAAATCATGAAGTCAGGGTATTGTTTATTGTGTTTTCAAAAAAATTTGCCTTTTGAGCTTTCACTGAATATGAGTATTAGCTTGTCATTTTCTTCATAAAAATGTTTAGAGTTTTATTGGAATGCAGTGACTGGTTTTTGTTTTATTTGGTTTTTTTGTTTTGTTTTTTGTTTTTGTTTTTGGTTTTGGTTTTGGTTTTTCAAGGCAGGGTTTATCTGTGTAGCTTTGGCATCTGCCCTAGAACTCACTCTGTAGACCAGCCTGGCCTCGAACTCACAGAGATCCGCTTGCCTCTGCCTCCTGAGTGCTGGAATTAAAGGCATGAGCCACCACCACCCAGTTTTCAGTGACTGTTTTTTAAAAGATCCAATGTAATTGCTTGGGAAAAGAGTCTTCTCAAGAAATAGTTGTTAGTCAAGTGTATACTCAGAGTCATAAATATGAATCGTGCTCTATCTATTGCACCATATTCAAAAAGGTGATCATGGGGATCAATATCTAAATAGAGACACCCAGCTGTTGAATTTCCATCAGAAAATATGAAAGATTAACATTTTTCTCCTTGTTTAGACACTAAAAGCACAATTTCTAAGTAAGAAATAATTAAATTGCACTTTTTTATACACCAAAAAGTTGTTTTATTCTAAAGCTACTATTAAGATAACTTAAAGACAAATTTCTGAGAGAAAATATTTCAAAACCTTAGTAGCTAAGAGGGCTAATAACTAGAATAGAAATTGTCACAAAAGTAAATATGAAGAAAGTTAAAGATTAATTATATAAAAACTGCTCAAGGTTGATCTAGTTAATGTTCTATCATGGGGAGGGTCTCACAAGGCCCCACTCCTGCTTGAGAAGCTATATGCAGTTGAAGAGCGTACGGGGAGAGAGAGTTGACTTTAGTCATGGGTGGTGCCCCTGGCAGATTCCCCATGCTATAATGGATAGCCCTAAGTCCACATGCGTGCAGCACTAATTAGACCATTGTGTGTGTGTGTGTGTGTGTGTGTATACATATATATATATATATATATATATATATATATATATATATATATATATATATATATGAAGTTGGGAGGAAGATGTGATGAAAGGGACCTTGGAAGAGACAGAGGAGAGAGAAATGGGTGGATTTGATCAAAATAAAATATATTCATGTATGAAGGAAAAAATCGAATGAAAACAGTTACACAGACAAGTAATGATGATAGATTAAAGTCAAGTAAATAAAAAAGATACTCAGCACTGGTGTTAGAAAAGGGTAGAGGATTCCAAGAAAAAGACCAACTACAAATTCCAAAGCCTTTGGTAAGAGAGAAGTTTTACTTCTGCAGAAACATACATAGCCATCAATCAAGGACATGCAAGCACACCCAGCAGGGACTCCTCTGGGCTTTTATTTCTAATGCAAAGGAATCCAGTGCCTCTCTTTGAGTGATTAGAGCTTTTTTTTTCACACTCTTATACTGTTGGCTAACTCAAAACAGCACTGCTTATAAGCAAAGTGCAACTTTGAAGAATACCATGCAACCCTGAGTACATATTTGATTTTAAGAAATCCTGACACTGTGGGATTTCGAATTTCTGCCAAGTGGCTTTTTTAAACTTTTTTTTTTAAATGGAGTTTTGTCTTACTTAACCCTATAGTAGAAAAGACAGCACATTTTGTTCACATTTCCAGCATAATCAATCATTAAGGAAAAAAAAGATCATCAATTAACTATTATTACACTCTGAGAGAATAGTTAATATGAAAAAGATTGGAGCCCTGGCAAGATGACTAATTCTGCAACTCTTATACACTACTAATAGGGGTGAAAACAAGTGGAAAGAAAAAGAAGAAAAGAGTACTTGAATGTGCAATTGTAGCACCCAAGGCATGATGCCACAGTGATTTACTCCCTTAAAAAGTTCCCATCACTTCCCAATAACACTATCAACTTATGAATCCCTCAGTGTACAAATCCACTTACTAGGTTAAAGGCCTCTTGAGCCCTCTTGATCCAACTACCTGCCCATTAGTTGAGGAGAAAGCTTTCAGTATATGTGCACGGGGTGTGAGTTCCTCATATCTTGATATAGAAATAAATAATTTGCATTGATATGATTGGTTAAGTAATAAAAAAACTACATTGGCCTGTTGATAAGAAGCTAGAGCTAATGGGCCAAGTGGTGATTTAATCAATAAAGAAACTGCTTTGGATCTATAGCAGGGCAGAACTTAGCTAGGTGGGGAAAACTAAACTGAATGCTGGGAGGAAGAAGGCAGAATCAGAGACAAGCCGTGAAGCCTCTGCTAGAGGCAGATGTGCTGAAAATTTTCTGGTAGGCCACAAACCTCATGGTAAAATATAAAATACTGGAAATGGGTTAAATTAAGATGTAAGTAATGGATTATTTAAAATTGCTGCAGATCCCTGAGTAGCTGCAGGAAGCAGAAACGCTGAAGGTACTCAAGTGGCGGCAGGCAGTGGGCCACATGGTGGCAGGCAGGGGGCAGCAGGATCCAAGAGCATTCAATCCCAGGCAGGGATGACGCATGAGACCATTCCGCAGGTCTCCGAAGGCAGCTGATCCCGGGAGGCAAGCCACGTGGCGGCAGTGGGTGAAAGACAGACAGATAGGCATACCATGCAGAGTGAGGTTGAATATTTATTTAGTGGTTATGGAAGGGAGGGGAGAAGGGGAGAAGAGCAAAGATGGAGACAGAGACATAGACATAGAGAGACAGAGACAGAGAGAGAAGAGAGAAGGGAGAGACAGAAGCTGCCTCTCTCCAAGAGGAAGACAGAAAAGAGAGAACTCAGGCTGAAAGCTGAAGATCAGCCTGTCTCAGCAGATGGGGGAGGGGTGGGCGTGGCTTGTCTCTTAAAGAGACAGAACAATCATTACATTCCCATCTCTTTTTTATAATAAAAAGGTGGGAAGTTAGGCACCACAGGTTAAAGGAATTGGGGCAGGGGATTCTCAAGACTTCTTCCTGCTTACGTCATCTTTGGGGGGAAACTGAGAAGGCTGGGTGCTGGCCACATCCTGGCATAGCTGGTCTCTTTGCTCCTGTCTAGTGTTTGTGGTATGGAAATGTCTGGTGTCTCTTATACCTGTTTAGGGTATTGGCAGAACAGAGGACAAAGTTAAATTAAGGAAAAAATTTTAGGGCCAGGGAATTGAGGGGGTTGTGTGGATCCTTCAATTCGGCTCCCTGGAACTCACAAGAATTCTTTGGGTTTGTGAAAACAGAAGTTTTAGACATATACATTGTATAAGCAGTAGCATATTTATGTCAGATAACTGTGTCAGATTTTTTTCTGCACAGTGAAAAGTGTTTTTAAGACTTTGGAAGGCAGCATGAGAGAGAAATTTGATAACTTGTATTTGTCCTCACACCTTTATAACTTGCAGGTCTTGTATTTGTATTTTACTGAAATTTGTTTGGTGAGGTTGTCCTTTTAAACTGACAAAACCTCTCAGCTGTCAAACTGCATCAGAGATCTTTGAGAAGGATAAAATTTTACTTGAGTTATTGTTTTAAAAAACGATAGAGAACTTACTTGGTTGGCACCTAGAGTTATTCTTCATGGTCCTCCATGGTTGCTGAAGGTTGCATTGGCCTTTTGCTGTTTAGCTCAGGGCCTGCCAGGGTCCAGAAGATCCTGTGGGCTAAGAAATCTGTAGGAAGATAGGCCTACCTTGACCTGAGCAGCTATGCTGTCGATTCTAGCGATTATGTCCACATCTGAAGATCTATAGATGAAAGCAAGTTTTGCCCAGTGGTCAGCGCTTAGCAACTGAAGTGAATTGCTGATGGAAATTGTTGTGTGCCCATTTGTCTTCTGTCTTCTCTGGAGGAAGTAGAGTGCTGCTGCTAGGAGCCAACCTGTCTCTTTTTGTTAGGAAAAGTTTTTAATAATTAAATATTTAAATGTCATATTCCCCAGATCTCTGAGCAGTTGAGGGTTGTTTATTAGGTACAGCTGCAGTATAGAATCTGCCTGGAGGGCTGGGTCTGAGCTTGACTGTACTGGCTCTCAACTTAACAGGTAAGATTTACACTTGTAAAAAGACAGAAAGAAGAAAAAACTGTTTGCAAAAGAAGGTTAACTTAATGGCAGAACTGACAATAGTAGAGAACAGCTTAATATATGTAACATGAGGGGCCGGCTTGTTGGGGTTTCTGTCCCGCCCGGTATCCCACAACCAGCATGCCCCAAAGAGAAAACCAATCACACAGAGATCTCTATAAGTTAGAAAGCTGATTGGCCCATTAGATCAGGCTTCTTATTAGTCCTTGTAACTTATATTAATCCATTATCATTATCTATGCTAGCCATAATGGCTCAGTACCTTTTCCAGCTGGGCAGGTTACATGCTGTCTCTTTGATGGTCTGCACAGGAATGACGGAGGGAGCTTCTGCTTCCAGAATATTCCCAGTCTCTTTGCTCCACCCCTACTTCCTGTCTGGCTTTCCTGCCTATACTGCCTGCCTGGCCAATCAGCGTTTTATTAAAATATGATTGACAGCATACAGACAATTCTCCCACACCATTTGCCTTTTTTTAAACAAAGGAAAATACCCATAGTCCATTTGTTGGGAATGTGGGTGTAGTATTTCAGGCTACTTCCTGCTGGTTGGGGGTGCTGATAATCTTATGGGGACCCAAAGAAAATTTAGAGTTATAAACAAGTCCTGACTGGAGTATCCTGTGAGTCTTGATCATCTCAGGCAGCAGTCTTGAACCTGTTCAGGATGAAGAACTCTGTCATCTGGGCCATCTGTTCCTATCGGAGACTTCTCAGGTGGTCTTCCTTTTTTGAACCTGATTTTTCTTAACTCAGAATGAATCCACAGCCTCTCACTTTCTGTGGAAACAAAAGCAAAATCTCTTCTCCAAAGTAACATACCTTTTGACTTCAGTTTTGAAGCCAAGGTATTTTCAAAATACCTATCTTGGGTTAGTTCAACAGCAATTATAAACAAAAGTCTTTTAGAAGCTGTTGCTCCTTCCTCAGCATTCAAACAATTCAAAGAGAGCATAATAACATACAGTATCAAGATTCTCTGTGTATTTTCCATCTTTATTTTAACCTCTATTTCCTTTTATTTTTACTTTTTGAGACAGTTTCTCTGTATATCTTTATCCTAGAATAACTCTGTATACCAGGCTGTCCTTGAACGCACAGAGATCCTCCTGTCTCTGTCTCCCCAGTGCTGGGATTAAAGGTGTGCACTACCACACCTTGAACTCACAGAGATCTGTCTCTGCCTCCCAGGCATTGGGATTAAAGACGTGTACTACCACACCTTGAAGTCACAGAGGTCAATCTCTACCTCTGTCCCTTTAAGTCACAGAGGTCAATATGCCTCTGCCTCCCAGACATTGGGATTAAAGGTGTGTACCTCCACACCCTGAAGTCACAGAGGTCAATCTCTACCTCTTCCCCTTGAAGTCACAGAGGTTAATGTACCTCTGCCTCCCAAGTGTTGGGATTAAAGGTGTGTACCAACATACCCAACTACTCTCTTTTTACTTTAAGAACTTTAACTTTTATCCTGCATATATTTTAACACACTGTAAAACATTTAGAGGTTTTCTTCCTCTTTGACTCTCTCTTTACTGTATATCTCTCTTTTTTGACTACATAAGCCTTTAATTTACAAAGCAATATGAAAAACCGTGGCTTTGACGGCTAGATCCTTAGCTTTCCAGCCTCATGGCTGAAATACCAGCCAGAGCTGTGTTCACTGCCACAACTCTATGGCGTTTCAAGGTCCTTCCTAGCAAGCAAGCTTCAGCATTCTGCTCACAGACCACACTCAGTCGGACTGCCTGCCTGAAAGAGTCAGAGTTTGCCCTGGCAGGACGGCCGGCATTTTAAAACAGCGCAGCTTTTTTCCTGCTACGACTGGCAACCAAAAAGCATGAATTCAGTTTTTCATCAACACTAAGTGTTTTGTGGCAGGACCTCTTAAAAGAGCTGCAGGGTTTTGCAGCTAAAGCTGAGTCAGGAAGCCTCTCTTAGATGAGAGCGCTTGCTTGCCTCTAACAAGCAGAGCAGACCTGAGAAATTGCTGCCACCAAGAAAACATGTTTTACTCTATTCTTTCCCAAGCTTTCTCAAGCTTTCTGTGGATTCAGTTATCCACGTGGGCGCCATATGTAACATGATGGGGCCGGCTTGTTGGGGTATCTGTCCCGTCCGGCACCCCAGAGCCGGCATATCCCAAAGAGAAATCACACACAGGACTCCATATGATTATAAAACTGATTGGCCCATTAGGTCAGGCTTTTTGTTAACTCTTATAACTTATGTTACCCCATTATCCTTATCTATGTTAGCACATGGCTCCGTACCTTTCTCAGCTGGGCAACTTACATGCTGCCTCTTCGGTGGTCTGTGCAGGAGTGTCGAGGGAGCTTCTGCTTCCAGAATACTCCCAGTCTCTTTGCTCCACCCCTACTTCCTGTCTGGCTTTCCTGCCTATACTGCCTGCCTGGCCAATCAGCGTTTTATTAAAATATGATTGACAGAATACAGACAATTCTCCCACACCAAATATATTTTAAATGAGGGTTGGATTAAATATAAAGTATTTTTGTAAGAGACTTAAAAGTACATTCCAGTTTAAAACATGAGACTTGTTGTTGTAGTCTGAAATGAGATACAATGAGCAAACAATTATAACATTTAACAGTAAACATAGGTACATTTAAGTTACGTGTATGAATACATACACACAGAGTGAACAGTAATTGGGCAAAGTGGATGCTCTTGGTGGGCCCTGCCAAAGGCATGCCACTTCACAAAACACACATGTAACAGAGTCAACAAGAGGAATTTAGTGAAAACAAAACAAAACAAAAAACATAAGAAAACCGGGGGACAAGGCAGGATACACTTCAGTAATGATGGCAGAACTTGGTCACCTGACCAACAAAGTCACCTGACCCCAGTCAAAATGGCAGTGGTCACAGGTTGTATGGAAAAGCCACAATTTTTGAGCTGCAGGAATTTTAAGCTTAATTAGAGAGACCTAAAGGCGTGATCCACCTTGTGGCTGAGTCGCCATGCCACAAGTCTCAGAGGGGAGCAAAAGGCTGGAATTGAAGAAGTGGCCTCATGGATCTGACCAATCTTTTGGCTGCAGTAGCCATGAGAGGGTCCATTTGCCTGTGTGCTGACAGTAGTTAGAAAGCTCCCACTGACAGTAGTTAGAAAGTTCCCACTGACAGTAGTTAGAAAACTTTCATTGACAGTAGGTAGAAAGCTCCCATAAAAGTGGAGCTGGCAGGACACCGGCAAAGTGAGGGTAAAAGCTGAAGAAGTAGAACATTAAGACCTGTGGTTTTAGGGTCTTCAGGTTTCCATCCCAGGGGGGACAGACATGATGACTTGCTACCCACAACTGAAACTGAAAACCCATGAAACACCACAAGGCCTATAATGGGACATCTCCCACTATAGGTGGGGTGTCAATTGGCACGAATACCACAGGACCCATGGGAGGGTGTCCCCTGACCTCCAGTTGGGGTACTACAGCCTGACTGGATCCAGTCGGGGTGACTCGAAAGCCAGAGAGGCCAGAGGCCACTCCAAGCAGCCTTTTACAGACAGGGAAAAAAGAAAAGAAAAGAAATGGGAAAAAAAGAGGTAAAGAAGAATCTGAGGGATCCTGGGCCCCCACTCAAATACATTACACAGAGTGTGTAGTGCTAGTGCAATCATGATTTTAGCTAAGGGAAGCAATCCACAGATGAACATCAGCGAAGGGCACAACCTTAGCCTTGAAGACCATGGCTGGGGGCAGTCCCCCCCCCATTTATAGGAACATCAGAGGGTTGTTAAAGCTCAACGGTCAATTCCTCAGGTTCGGAAAAACGAATAAGCTGACCAGAATGAGAAAATTCACCAATTGAAGCTGGTGTTGTTCAGAGAAATAGCACTCAAGCATATGGAACACGTGGTTGTTATGGAAAAAAAAATACCTGGTTCTAAAATTTCTGTTTTCACAAACAGGGCCCCCTCAACTCCTGCTGCAGGGGCTTCTTTGTTATACACAATCCTGCCTCCCCCAAGCCTGCCCTATTGTCTGCAAGGTCCATGGCCCAGGAACAGTTCCTGCTCCTGCACTAAGGTGACTCACCCAGAGGGGTGAGTGTCTGCCAGCCCACCAGGCCAGAAGGTCCCCTTAAGGGAGTGCAGGGCATCTTCTGTTTCTGCTGCAGGGGCTTTTTTGTTCCACATGACCCTGCCTCCCCCCAAGTTCATCCTTTTGTCTGACGGGTCCTTGGACTACCAGGAGTCCCTGTTTCTGTGCTGAGAAGATCCATCCAGACTGGTCCTTGTCCCAGGAACAGTTCCTGCTCCTGCACTGAGGAGATCCACCCAGAGAGTCAGTCACAGAAAAGATTGGACCAAGACACCAAGACTCTCCTGGCTGCATTTGAAGGAAGAGATGGGCAGGCGCCAATGCAAGAATTCCTCCCACAACGTGAAAGGCAACATGACAACACCAGAATCCAGGGATCATGCAACAAGAAGACTTGAACCCCTACTCCAGAAGAAGTAGAAGAAATCGACTTTAAACGGAACATTATGAAAACAATAGAGGACCTTAAACAGGACGTGAAAAACTACTGTAAAGAAATGGAGATGACAAACAAAAAGGTAGAAGAAATGAATAAATCTTTCAAAGATACTCAAGAAAACTAAGAAAGAGCAATCAAACAGGTAATGGAAACAGTTCAAGACATGAAAAATGAAATGGAGGTAATGAAGAAAAGACAAACCGAGGTGATGCAGGAGAATTGTCTATATTCTGTCAATCATGTTTTAAATAAATGCTGATTGGCCAGGCAGGAAATGTACGTGGGAAAACCAGATAGGAAGTGGAAATGATGCAATGAGAGCAGGAGAATTCTGGGAAGGAGGAAGGTGATTCCTCCCACTCCTGCTCAGATCACCGAAGCAGCAGAATGTGATCTGCCCCACTGAAAAAGGTACTGAGCCACATGGCTAAAATAGATCAGAATAATGGGTTAATCAAGATGTGAGAGTTAGCCAGTAAGAAGCTTGACCTAATGGGCCAATCAGCTTTATAACTTATTGAGATCTCTGTGTGATTTTCTTTGGGACTTAAACAGCTGTGGGAACCACACAGGTCAGAAAACCCCAACAAACAAGCAGCCAGGCCCCCTCCATGTTACAGAATGGTGCCCACGTGGATAACTGCATCCACAGAAAGCCTGAGAAAGCTTGGGAAAGACTAGAGTAAACCATTTCAGTTTTCAGCTGTAGCAGGAAAAAAGCTGCCCTGTTTTAAAATGCTGACTTTCTGGGCAGTCCTTCCAGGGAAAACTCTGACTCTTTCAAGCAGGCAGTTGGGACTATGGAGCTATGAAAACAATGTTGCAGCTTGCTTTCAGGCAAGGACCTTGAAACGCCTTAAGAGCTTTTGAGTGTTATTTTCTCCATATTCCTTAGCAAAATGAAAGACCCATGTGATCAGAAAAAGAGAGATATACAATAAAGAGAGATTCAAAGAGTAAGAAAACCTCTAAATGGTTTACAGTGTGTTAAAAATATATACAGGCTTGAAATAAAAAGATTTAAAGCCTTAAAAATTAAAAAGAAAGAAAGAGAGGAGTTGGGTGTGGTGGTACACACTTTTAATCCCAAGGCTTGGGAGGCAGAAAGACCTCTGTGAATTCAAGGTGTGGTGACAGACACTTTTAATCCCAGCACTGGGGAGGCAGAGACAGACGGATCTCTGTGAGTTCAAGGATAACCTGGTTTACAGAGGGAATTCCAGGACAAGGATATACAGAGAACCTGTCTCAAAAAGCCAAAAGTTAAAAGTAAAAATAAAAGAAATAGAGGTTAAAATAAAGCTGCATAAAGATGGAAAATATACAGAGAATCTTGATACTGTATGCAATTATGCTTTCTTTAAATTGTTTAAATGCTGAGGAAGGAGCAACAGCTGCTAAAAGAAATAGGCTTATAAATGCTGCAGAATTAATCCAAAATAGGTATTTTGAAAATACCTTGGATTCAAAATTGAAGTCAAAAGATATGTTACTTTGGAGAAGAGACTTTGCTTTTGTTTTCACAGAAAATGAGAGGCTCGGAATTTATTCTGAGTTAAGAAAAATCCAATTTGACCAAGGGAGACCACCTGAGAAATCTCTGGTAGGAACAGATGGCCCAGATGTCTGAGTTCTTCATTCAGAACAGGTCCCCTTAAGATTATCAGCACCCCCAACCAGCCAGAAGTAGCCTGGAATACTATGCCCACATTTCCAAAAATGGACTATGGATATTTTCCTTTGTTTTTTTAAAAAATAGGGGGAAGTGGTGTGGGAGAATTGTCTGTATTCTGTCAATCATGTTTTAAATAAACGCTGATTGGCCAGGCAGGAGGTGTAGGTGGGAAAACCAGATAGAAAGTAGAAATGATGCAATGAGAGCAGGAGAATTCTGGAAAGGATGAAGCTTATTCCTCCCACTCCTGCCCAGAACAACGAAGCAGCAGGATGTGATCTGCCCCACTGAAAAAGGTACTGAGCCATATGGCTAAAATAGATAAGAATAATGGGTTAATCAAGATGTGAGAGTTAGCCAGTAAAAAGCCTGACCTAATGGGCCAATCAGCTTTATAACTTATAGAGATCTCTGTGTGATTTTCTCTGGGACTAAACAGCTGGGGGACCGGGCAAGACAGGAAACCCCAACAAGCTGGCTGTGGGGAACTGGGCAGAACATAAACCCCAACAAGCAGGCCCCTTCATGTTACACTGAGGGAAGGCTGGATATGGAAAATCTGGGTAAACGAACAAGAACTACAGAGACAAGTATTACCAACAGAATACAAGAGATAAATAATAAAAGAGACAAGCCATAAGCACTCCCTCCCTGAACTGCTGAGACAGGCTGATCTTCAGCTTCCAGCCTGAGTTCTCTCTCTTTTCTGTCCCCCTCCTTCTTAATTTCTTTCTTTATTTCTTCCTTGATCCAGGGGTGGTTCAGTAGTTGATTGTTCAGTTTCCATGAGTTTGTAGGCTTTCTGGGGATGTAATTGTTGTTGAATTCTAACTTTATTGTATGGTGATCTGATAGTACACAGGTAGTTACTACAATTTCTTTGTATCTGTGGATATTTGCTTTGTTACTGATTATGTTATCAATTTTTGAGAAGGTTCCATGAGATGCTGAGAAGAAAGTATATTCTTTTCTGTTTGGGTGGAATGTTCTATAGATGTCTGTTAGGTCCATTTGGTTCATTGCATCTGATAGTTCTCTTATTTCTCTGTTAAGTTTCTGTCTGATTGACTTGTCCATTGTTGAGAGAGGAGTATTGAAATCTCCCACAATTAGAGTGTTGGGTTTGATGTATGTTTTGAGTTCTAGTAATGTTTTTTTTTTTTTTTACAAATGCGGGTGCTTTTATATTAGGGGTGTAGATATTCAGGATTGAGACTTCCTCCTAATGAATTGTTCCTCTTATGAGTATAAAGTGTCCTTCTCCATCTCTTCTGATTGATTTTAGTTTGAAATCAATTTTGTTAGATATTAGTATAGCCATACCCGTTTGTTTCTTTGTCCATTTGATTGGAAAACCTTTTCCCAACCGTTTATTCTGAGGTAGTGTCTGTCTTTGAGGTTGAGGTGTGTTTCTTGTAAAGAAAAGAATGTTGGATCCTGTTTTCATATCCATTCTTTTAACCTGTGCCTTTTTATAGGTGAATTGAGTCCATTGATATTAAGTGATATTAATGACCAGTGGTTGTTAACTGTGGTTATTTTTTCTGATGGTAGTGTGGTGTGGGAAAATTGTCTGTATTCTGTCAATCATATTTTAATAAAACGCTGATTGGCCAGGCAGACAGTATAGGCGGGAAAGTCAGACAGGAAGTAGAGGTGGAGCAAAGAGACTGGGAGTATTCTGGCAAGCAGGAAGCTTCCTCTGCAAGTTCTGCCCAGACCACCTGAGAGGAAAGATGTGAGCTGCCCCTCTGGAAAAGGTACTGAGCCATGTGCTAACGTAAATAAGGATAATGGGGTAACATAAGTTATAAGAGCTAATAAGTAGCCTGACCTAATGAGCCAATCAGTTTATAACCTAATGTAGTCCTGTGTGTGATTTTTATTGGGGCTTGCCGGCTGTGGGGTACTGGGCAGGACAGATACCCCAACAAGCCAGCCCTCGTGTTACAGTAGTGTTTGTGTGTTTCCCTTCTTTGAGTTGTGCTGATGGAGAGTTGTCAGATGCTTGTGTTATTATGGGTGTTGTTGGCTTCCTTAGTTTGTGATTCTCCTTCTAGTACTTTCTGTAAGGCTGGGTTTGTGGCTACATATTGTTTGAATCTGTTTTTTCTTCCTGGAATATCTTGTTTTCTCCATCAATGGTGAATGCAAGCTTTGTTGGATATAGTAGTCTGGGCTTGCATCCATGGTTTCTTAGTGTCTGCAGCACATCTATCCAATACCTTCTGACTTTCATGGTTTCTATTGAGAAGTCAGGTGTAATTCTGATAGGTTTCCCTTTATATGTTATTTGACCCTTTTCCCTTGCAGCTCTTAATATTCTTTCTTTATTCTGTATGTTTTGTGTTTTGATTATTATATGGTGAGTGGATGGGTTTTTTTTTGATCCAGTCTATTTGTGTTCTGTATGCTTCTTGAACCTTCATAGGAATATCCTTCTTTAGGTTGGGAAAGTTTTCTTTTATAATTTTGTTGAATATATTTTCTGGGCCTTTGAGCTGTAATTCTTCTCCTTCTTCTACCCCTATTATTCTTAGGTTTGGTCTTTTCATGATGTCCCAGATTTCCTGGATGTTTTGTGTCAAGAATTTGTTGAATTTGCTGTTTTCTTTAATCAATGAGTTTATTTCCTCTATAGTATCTTCAGTGTCTGAGATTCTTTTCTCTGTCTCTGTCTCTCTTTTTCTCTGTCTCTGCTCTTCTCCCCTTCTCCCCTCCCTTCCATAACCACTAAATAAATATCCAACCTCACTCTGCATGGTGTTCCTATCCATCTGTCTCTTGCCCACCACCGCCGCCACCAGGGACCAGCCACCTTTGGAGATTTGCAGCATGGTCTCATGCACTGTCCCTGCTGGGACTGACTGCTCTTAGAACCCGCTGCCTCCTGCCTGCCACCACATGTCCCACAGCCTGACGCTGCTCAGGGACCTGCAGCGTTTCTGCTTCCTGCAGCTACTTGGGGATCTTCAGCAATTTTTAATAATCCATTACAGTAAGAGTTAGCCAATAAGAAACTAGAGCTAATGGGCCAAGCAGTGATTTAATTAATATAGTTTCTATGTGGTTATTTTGGGTCTGAGCTGATGGGTGGTCAGGAAACACACAAGCAGCCCCCTGCAGCAAATTGGTGCCCAGTATGACTAACTCTATCCACTTAAACCTGAGAAAACTTGAAAAGGAAATCTAGACACAAAAGAAAAGAGTTAAGCATGGCTTTTGATAGCCACATTTTTTTTTCTAGATGGGCTCATGATGAGCAGGGGCACCACAGCTATTTTAAGAGAAGTGCAGTAAAAACTGTACAGCTTCTTCTTTTTTTTAAAAAAAAGGGGGGGCAGCTTTCTGGTTCACCAACACAAACAGCTCTGGCTCTTTCAAGAGGTCCATCTATGGGGCATTTAAATGGGATTTTGTAAGCAGAGTGCTACAACTTGCTTAATGACAACATAGACCTCCTGTGTGCCTAAAAATGGGGCAGTGAGCATGGCTTTCAGAGGCAGCGAACAGCTCCACCATGCTGGACTGTGCAGGGAAAGCAGACAGTGCCATTGTTTCCCTAGCAATGACACCACTTAAGTTTATAAGAAGGGCTTAGCATTTTAAGGAATGCTCCTGAACAGTAAAGAATTACAAAATAGGACCGATTCAGAAATAAAAGAACTCTAATTGAGTCACAGTGCATTTAAAAAATACATATGTTTGGGAGAGAGAAGAAAAAGAGTATATAGAGTCATAAAATAAAGTTGATGCTTTAAAAAAAAGGGTAAAGTCTTTAAAGAGAAAAAGTACAGATAGTCATAGATTAAAGGAGCAAAGATAATAAAGTAAATATTGAAAAGTAATAGAGTAAGAAAAGCCATGTAAAGATGGAATATACATAAAGAGTCTGGATTTTGTATATTGTGTTTTCTTTGTATTTTTTAACTACAGAGACATTTGATTCTGGGGACTCCTAAGCTAAACCAACATATATGTTTTAAAGGTTTCTTGACTTCAAAGTTTGAGTCTATGGATATGTTGCTTTGGAAAAGAAGTTCCTATTTTGTTTCCACGGAGGATAAGTACCTGTAGAATACTTCCAGACTAATGTGGTTTGATGGACCAAGACTCCCTGAAAGATCACTGTGAACGCCCCCCAAAATTACTTCACCCAACAAAAAGCATAAAGCTGTTTGGATAAAACTATACCTATATTCCCAAATATTGTTTGTAAATGTTTGTCTACATTTAAAGAGGGATATGATATAGAAATAAACAATTTGCATTAGTACAATTAGTTAATTAATAAAGAAACTACATTGACCTGTTGATAAAATGGGCCAAGCAATGATTTAATTAATAAAGAAACTGTTTTGGACCCATAGCAGGGCATAACTTAGTTAAGCAGGGAAAATTAAACTGAATGCTGGGAGGAAGAAGGCAGAGTCAGAGAGAAGCCTTGTAACCTCTGTTGAAGGCAGATGTGCTGAAACTTTGCTGGTAGGCCAAAAGCCTCATGGTAGAATATAAAATACTGGAAATGGATTAAATCAAGATGTAAGAGTTAGCCAATAAGAAGCTAGAACTAATGGGCCAAGCAGTGATTTAATTAATACAGTTTCTGTGTGGTTATTTTGGGTCTGAGCTGCTGGGTGGTTGGGAAACACACAAGCGGCCCCTCCTCCAACAATAACTAAACCATAGCATTGACTAAAATGCTACATTTCGTTGGGGACAGTCAGGTTGTTTGTTAGGGAGACCATGAACTACAGAACTGAGCATAACTTAGGAAATGATGATAATAATAACAATAACTATGTCAACTTGATTATTATAGTGAATATATTTGTGTAATTGGGCAAATTGAATTATGATTATTATTTCTCATAATGTAAAATTATTGAACTGATATGCCATTTTAAAATGTATAATAAATTCTTGTCATTTTCATAAATTCATTATAGACTACAATAACTAGGAAGAACAAATATGTTAAATGGCTAGAAAGGACTTCTACCCAACACTCATCATAGAGACATGAAGGTCATGAGTTATTATTTATTATTTATTATTTAGGCAGTCAGAAATACATAGATGAATGTGCTATAAACATGCTAAATGTCAACTTTCTTCTCCATGTGAGTAATTCATCAATATTTTATAATATAAGGCATCTCTCTGATGACCCTCCAGGGGCATTATGAAACTGAGGGAAAATCATTGCCTTGGAAAAATAAATTCTGTAACAGGTATTTTTTGACTAACACTAGGAAATATCATAGAGTCTACAAAATTTCATTATAGGGTAGATGAAAACACGGCTACCAGGAAAAGAACCCAAATTAATATATCACAGTGCCTTCAAATCAACTATATATTTCAACATCTATCTGGTTATCAGTCACTAATTTTTATTTATTGCCAGAGAATACTTGTAAATATAGGGTTAATTCAAGTAAAGCATCATGCTCTTCCATAAAGCATGTATATGTATTATATATTTCATATATGTATGTATATATATTTCCGATAAGGAGGATCTTTGAGATGGCTTTTGAGGGCTTCTACTATATAAGCATATCAAGCAGATAAACTTCCATGAACCAAATCTCTAAATCATGAGATCAAAACAATTTTTCCACGTTAGAACTTATATATCGCCACAGAAGCTATGTCACCACATGCTTTTGTTCAGGTCCATGAAATTGCAGGAGGCAAGCATAATACTTCACTAAAGTCAAAGCACTGGCCTGTACTGAGCACTGCTGCCCTTCTGATCTGGAAATATTTAATCAGATGTCACTGTCTACATCCTTAGAACTCACCTCCTCCAGACATGCATTATGATCTGTCACCCAATACAGGGTTGTCCAGAAAGAAAAAGAAAACAGCAACCACCATTATTCATTAAGTTAATCCTTGCCAGGCATCATGGCAGTTGTTGGCCAGTGATGAATGCCACTGAGATTGTTAGTGACTAAGCGAGGTGTGTTCATGTACCTTCAAAGTATACTTTCACTGATTTCCCATTAAAATGCTACAGTTCAAGTTGAGCATGCTTAGTGGTATTTCCACACACCACTTTAATCTTCTCCATCTGTGCAGATTTGAGCTACAAAATGCATCTACTATCTTTTCTTTTTAAATTATTAGCCTACTTGTATATGCTCAAGCATGTATACCTTAACTGAGCATGTTTTGGAACAGGCCCACTCTTGTATATTTACACACACACATATATTACTCTGAATCAAACCCTCATGCTCCTTTACTCTAAAAAAAAAAATGTTGCTTTGGAAAGGATTTTGGTGCTCTCCTAGCCTGTTTGAGGTAAAACATATGTTTTGACTGTTTTATGTCTTAGCTTTGCTTATTTTGGCTTTGCACTTACCAAGACATGAAATCCTTACATTTGATTACAAAACAGCCAAGTCATGGTAAAAAGTGTGTCAGTTAAATGCATAAGATAGACTCAGAGGCACCCAAATGTATTGGTATTTCATCAAAGAAATAAAATTCAGCACTTCCTCTGGGTTTAGTTTGACCAAAAATCAACTCGTGATTAAATTCTACACTTCTCTCTCTCTGTCTTTCTTCCTTCTAACTTGTGGTACCTGGCTTGTCTGTAGTCTGTTGTAGCTGATCAATCTGCATTGCCTTTCTCTCATTTGTCGGATCCCTAACAAAGGACTTTGCTCTGTGTTTACTGAAAAGCACAGAAAACATCACATGGGGGAAGGAATAAGGAATTACTTTACAGAAATCTTTAACAGAGTTTTAAAGGGGGGATTAAGGTATTAACTCCAACTGACTCCCAAGCATTCAGTGAGGCAAACACTTGCTATCAGGCAATATCCATATGCTGTTCACAACATTTAATGATGTTTGTTTGTTTGTTATGTAGGGACCTGTCTTCTGTGTTCAGAAAATGATAATTATGATACACACACACACACACACACACACACACACACACACACACATGCATGCTCGCACATTGCTCTCTGGGTCAGGAACATAGAAGAGTAGATAGTTTAAGATTTCAGCTATGCATTAGCCTAGTCTGTCAAATCTGATTACATGGAAAATCCAAGAAAAGTATGGTTGGTTGTTCACATTGTTCTCGTAAAAGGCAGGTTAAACAAACAAGCAGAGTACATCAAGATAGCAGGCTAAGGCTTAAGTGATCTCAAGGTATGATTATTAACTTGGCTGTGAGATCCAGCCAAAGTTGCGGTCTCTTAAAATAAAAGAGTTGTCTTCATAAAATTTTACCACCACATAAAAAGGCACAGGAAGCATCTCCACTAGAACCTTTGCCATCTGCTTTCCTCACCCCTTAAACTCACAACAAATCTGAGAAGGAATAAGAAGTGGCCTGGATTAAAAAAGACAGGCCGCTTCCCAGAGAGGTGAGTGGGTGCTAGCCTGGGCAGCCTGCCTGCCTGTCTGGGAAGGGAGCACAGCCCTCCCCCCCTCAGCTTCTGCGGCAGGGTCTTCGGTGTTCCAAGGGACCCCTCCCCTCCCCCCACTGCTGCGGGCCCTTTGTCTCCTGAGTCCTGGGAAGACCAGCTAGCCCTGTTGCCCTGCTGAGCAGTTCTTCCCAGAGAGGTGAGTGGGTGCTCACCACTGCCCAGGAAGAGAGCACAGCCCCCCCCCAGCATCTGCAGCAGGGTCTTTGGTGTTCCAAGGGTCCCCTCCCCTCCCCCCACTGCTGCGGGCCCTTTGTCTCCTGAGTCCTGGGAAGACCAGCTAGCCCTGTTGCCCTGCTGAGCAGTTCTTCCCAGAGAGGGCTGAGGAGCTCTATCCAGAGAGTGCTGTGAAGTCCTACCCAGAGAGTGCTGAGGAGTTCTATCCAGAAAGTGCTGAGGAGTTTCATCCAGAGTGGAAGAGATGGGCAGGCGCCAATGCAAGAATTCCTCCAACAACCTGAAAGGCAACATGACACCGCCAGAATCCAGGGAGCTCGAAACTAGAAGAATTGAACACCCTACGCCAGAAGAAATAGAAGAAATTGACTCTAAGCGCTTCTTTATGAAAATAATAGAGGAAATTAAACAGGAGGTGAAAATCTGCCGTAAAGAAATGGAAGATAAGTATAACAAAAAAATTGAGGAAATGAGTAAAGAAATGGAAGAGAAATATACCAAAAAGTTTGAAGAAATGAGTAAATCCGTAAATGAAATTCTGGGAAACCAAGAAAAAACAATCAAACAGGTAATAGAAACAGTTCAAGATTTGAAAACTGAAATGGAGTCAATGAAGAAATCACAAACCGAGGGCCGGCTGGCTATGGAAAATCTGGGTAAACGAACAGAGACTTCAGAAACAAGCTTAACCAATAGAATACAAGAGATAGAAGAAAGAATCTCAGACTCTGAGGACACCATAGAGAAATTAAACACTCTGTCCAAAGAAAACAGCAAATCCAACAAATTCTCATCACAAAACATTCAGGAACTGTGGGACACAATAAAAAAACCAAATCTAAGAATAATAGGAGTAGAAGAAGGAGAAGAATTGCATTTCAAAGGTCCAGAAAATATACTCAACAAAATTATAGAAGAAAACTTTCCCATCCTAAAGAACGATATTCCTATGAAGGTTCAAGAAGCATACAGAACACCGAATAGACTGGATCAGAAAAAAACATCCCCTCGTCATATAGTAATCAAAACACAAAGCATTCAGACTAAAGAAAGGATATTGAAAGCTGCAAAGGAAAAAGGTCAAGTAACTTATAAAGGTAAACCTATCAGACTTACACCAGACTTCTCTATGGAAACCATGAAAGCCAGAAGGTCCTGGATAGAGGTACTGCAGATACTAAGAGACAATGGATGCAAACCCAGACTACTTTACCCAGCCAAGCTATTGTTCACTATCAACGGAGAAAACAAAATATTCCAGGATAAAAACAAATTTAAACAATACGTAGCTACTAATCCAGCCTTACAGAGAATACTAGAAGGAAAATCACAACCCAAGGAATCCAACATTCCCAACACTGCCTACATTAACTCAGACATTTAGCGACCCTCCACAAGCACAACTCAAAGAAGGAAAACACATACACGCTACTACCCAAAAAAATGACCGGAGTCATCGATCACTGGTCATTAATATCACTTAATATCAATGGTCTCAACTCACCTATAAAGAGGCACAGACTTAGAGATTGGATACGAAAACAGGATCCAACATTCTGCTGTCTACAAGAAACACACCTCAACCACAAAGACAGACACCTACTCAGAGTAAAGGGTTGGGAAAAGGTTTTCCAAGCAAATGGACCTAAGAAACAAGCGGGTGTGGCCATTCTAATATCTAACAAAATCGACTTCAAACTAAAATCAATCAGAAGAGATGGAGATGGACATTTCATACTCATAACAGGAACAATTCATCAGGAAGAAGTCTCAATCTTGAATATCTATGCCCCTAATATAAAGGCACCCACATATGTAAAAGAAACTCTTCTAGAACTCAAGGCAGTCATCAAACCACACACACTAATAGTAGGAGACTTCAACACTCCTCTCTCACCAATGGACAGGTCAATCAGACAGAAACCTAACAGAGAAATAAGAGATTTACTGGAGGTACTGAATCAAATGGACTTAACAGACATCTATAGAACACTCCACCCAAATAGGAAAGAGTATACCTTCTTCTCTGCAGCTCATGGAACCTTCTCGAAAATTGACCACATACTTGGTAACAAAGCAAACTTCCACAGATACAAAAAAATATTAGTGACCACCTGTGTCTTGTCAGATCACCATGGATTAAAATTAGAATTCAACAACAATGGTACCCCCATGAAGCCAACAAACTCATGGAAGTTGAACAGTCAACTACTAAATCACCCCTGGGTCAAGGAAGAAATAAAGAAAGAAATTAAAGTCTTCCTTGAATATAATGAAAACAAAGACACAACGTATTCAAACCTATGGGACACAATGAAAGCAGTGCTAAGAGGAAAGTTCATAGCACTAAGTGCCCACCTAAAGAAAACAGAGAAAGCACACATTGGAGACTTAACAACACACTTGAAAGCTCTAGAAAAAAAAGAAGCTGATTTACCCAGGAGGAGTAGAAGACTGGAAATAATCAAACTGAGGGCTGAAATCAACAAAATAGAAACACAGAAAACAATTCAAAGAATCAATGAAGCAAAAAGCTGGTTCTTGGAGAAAATTAACAAGATTGACAAACCCCTATCCAAACTAATCAAACGGCAGAGAGAGAACTTGCAAATTAATAGGATCAGAAATGAAAAGGGGGACATAACCACAGACACAGAGGAAATACAGAGAATCATTAGATCTTACTACGAAAGTTTATATGCCACAAAGTTGGAAAATGTAAAAGAAATGGACATTTTTTTAGATAAGTACCATATACCAAAGTTGAACCAAGACCAGGTGAACAATCTAAATAGACCTGTTAGTCGTGAAGAACTAGAAGCTGTTATCAAAAATCTCCCTACCAAAAAAAGCCCAGGACCAGATGGTTTCAATGCAGAATTCTACCAGAACTTCCAGGAAGAGCTAATACCTATACTCCTTAATGTATTCCACAATATAGAAAAAGAAAAGTCACTGCCAAACTCCTTTTATGAAGCTACAGTCACCCTAATACCAAAACCACACAAAGACACAACCAAAAAAGAGAATTACAGGCCAATCTCACTCATGAACATCGATGCGAAAATTCTCAATAAAATACTGGCAAACCGAATCCAAGAACACATTAGAAAAATCATCCATTATGATCAAGTAGGCTTCATCCCAGAGATGCAGGGATGGTTCAACATACGCAAATCTATCAATGTAATCCATCATATAAATAAACGGAAAGAAAAAAATCATATGATCATTTCATTGGATGCTGAAAAAGCGTTTGACAAAATTCAACACCCTTTTATGATAAAGGTGTTGGAGAGACTGGGGATACAAGGATCATACCTAAATATAATAAAAGCAATATACAGCAAGCCGACAGCTAACATCAAATTGAATGGAGAGAAACTCAAAGCCTTTCCACTAAAATCAGGAACACGACAAGGCTGTCCACTCTCTCCATACCTCTTCAATATAGTGCTTGAAGTTCTAGCAATAGCAATAAGACAACATAAGGGGATCAAGGGGATTCGAATTGGAAAGGATGAAGTGAAACTTTCGTTATTTGCAGACGATATGATAGTGTACATAAGCGACCCCAAAAACTCTACCAAAGAACTCCTACAGCTGATAAACACCTTTAGTAACGTGGCAGGATACAAGATCAACTCCAAAAAATCAGTGGCACTCCTATACACAAAGGATAAAGAAACGGAGAGGGAAATCAGAGAAACATCACCTTTCACGATAGCCACAAACACCATAAAATATCTTGGGGTTACTCTAACCAAGGATGTGAAAGACCTATTTGACAAGAACTTTAAGCCTTTGAAAAGAGAAATTGAGGAGGATACCAGAAAATGGAAAGACCTCCCCTGCTCTTGGATTGGGAGAATCAACATAGTAAAAATGGCAATTCTACCAAAAGCAATCTACAGATTCAATGCAATCCCCATCAAAATCCCATCAAACTTCTTCACAGACCTTGAGAGAACAATAATTAAGTTTATATGGAAAAACAAAAAACCCAGGATAGCCAAAACAATCTTATACAATAAAGGAACTTCTGGAGGCATTACTATCCCTGACTTCAAACTCTATTACAGAGCTACAGTATTGAAAACAGCTTGGTATTGGCATAAGAACAGAGAAGTCGACCTATGGAATCGAATAGAAGACCCAGATACTAACCCTCAAACCTACGAACACCTAATTTTTGACAAGGGAGCTAAAGGTATACAATGGAAGAAGGAAAGAGTCTTTAACAAATGGTGCTGGCATAACTGGATGTCAACCTGTAGAAGAATGAAAATAGATCCATATCTATCACCTTGCACAAAACTCAAGTCCAAATGGATTAAAGACATCAACATCAATCTGTCCACTTTGAACCTGATAGAAGAGAAAGTGGGAAGTAGTCTACAAGATATAGGCACAGGAGGCCACTTCCTAAGTAGGACCCCAGCAGCACAGACAATAAGAGAAACAATGAATAAATGGGACCTGCTGAAACTGAGAAGCTTCTGTAAAGCAAAGGACACTGTCAGTAAGACAAAAAGGCTGCCTTCTGACTGGGAGAAGATCTTCACCAACCCCTCATCAGACAAAGGTCTGATCTCCAGAATATACAAAGAACTCAAGAAACTAGACACTAAAACTCTAATTAACCCAATTAAAAAATGGGGGTACTGATCTGAACAGAGAATTCACAACAGATGAACTTCGAATGGCCAGAAGACACTTAAGGTCATGCTCAACCTCCTTAGCGATCAGGGAAATGCAAATCAAAACCACTTTGAGATACCATCTTACACCTGTCAGAATAGCTAAAGTTAAAAACACCAATGATAACCTATGCTGGAGGGGATGTGGAATGAGGGGAACACTCATCCATTGTTGGTGGGAATGCAAACTTGTGCAGCCACTTTGGAAATCAGTGTGGAGGTTTCTCAGGAAACTGGGAGTCAACCTCCCTCAGGACCCAGCAATTCCTCTCTTGGGAATATACCCTAGAGATGCCCAAACATACTACAAAAGCGTTTGTTCAACTATGTTCATAGCAGCACTATTTGTAATAGCCAGAACCTGGAAACAGCCTAGGTGCCCCTCAATAGAAGAATGGTTAAAAAAGGTGTGGAACATATACACATTAGAGTTTTACTCAGCGGTAAAAAATAATGACATCTTGAATTTTGCATGCAAATGGATGGACATAGAAAACGCTTTACTGAGTGAGGTAAGCCAGACCCAAAAAGAGGAACACGGTATGTATTCACTCATAAGTGGATTCTAACCATAATTAAAGGTCTTTGAGCCTATTATTCGTGATCCTAGAGAAGCTAAATAAGAAGACGAACCTGATGAAGATTATTTACCTATCCGCCAGGAGGTAGGAAATAGTCAAGAGTCCCAGGTAACCTTGGGTGCATGGGGGGGGGGAAGGGTTGATGGAAGGGGAGAGGGTTAGAGAGAAGGAAGTAGGGGAGGAATGGAGAAAGCTCGGTTGACCGGGATGGGGGGAAGGGAGGAAGGATGAATGTGGGATCAGGGAAGAATATATTTCAACTAAGGGAGTCATATTAGAGTTTACAGGAAACTTGATTATATATGGGATCCCAGGTCCAAGGAGAGATCCCCAGATTGTTCTCTGGACAGAGGAGGGGGTGCCTGAACCGGCCTTGGCCCGTGACCATACTGATGAATATTTTGCTTATCACCATAGATCCCTCATCTGGCGTTGGATGACGATACAGATGGAGGCCCGCGTTGGAGCACCGAACTGAGCCCCCCAAGATCCAAACGAGGAGCAAAAGGAGGAAGAAAATGACGAAGGACTGCGAGGGATACTATCACCCACTGATACAAGGGGTCGGATCTAATGAGAGTTTACCAAGGCCAGATGAACCGTGACTGAACGAGCATGTGATCCAACCAGATTCTCTGAATGTGGCCGGATTTTCTGAATGTGGCTGGCCTGCAGTCTTTCCGAGAAGCCATTGACAATGACACTGGGACTGGTTTCCTCTGCATATACTGGATTTTTGGGATCCAGTCTGTTTGGATGCTCACCTTCCTGGACCTGGAGTGAGGGGGGAGGAACTTGGACTTCCCACAGGGCAGGAGACCCTGACTTCCCTAGGGGACAAAGAGGGAGGAGGAGAGGGAGGGGGGGAGTGGGAGGGTGTTGGGAGGAGGGGCGTAAATGGAAACTTTTTATAATTTAATAAAATTACAAAAATAAATAAATAAATAAAAAAGACAGGCCTATGTGCTTGCTCCTGCTTTGTTACCGAAGGTCTGGGTTGTTATGTGAGCATTCCAATGCTCCAATGCCCACTTCACAGAGCGGGAAAACTGACTCAAAAAATCTTATCCTCGTTCAGTTCCAGTCCAGCTGGCCTTGGTGAACTCTCATTAGATCAGTCCCCTTGTATCAGTAAGTGATCGCACCCCTCGCGGTCCTGGAGGGAGGGGGGAGGAACTTGAACTTCCCACAGGGCAGGAAACCCTGACTGCTCTTAGGACTGGAGAGGGAGGAGGAGAGGGAGTGGGGGGAGTGGGAGGGTATTGGGAGGAGGAGTGGAAGTGGAAATTTTTATAAATTAATAAAAAAAAAATCTTATCCTCCCATGACCACCCTGCTTGTACATGGAAAGTAAGTTCAGGACACTCTGAAAAGGATAGCATATCCCCTAGGGCTGTGATGGTTCCATGTTTCTCTCCCTTCCAACACCAAGGCCCGAAGCAGGAACTGTGGGACTTAGCTCTCGGATCTCTATCTCCCTATTCCTCAAGGAGATTCATCCCCAACTGCAGGGGTCTCATATCCTCAGTTGAGTCTAAAATACAGGGGCATGGGCCCCGGATCTTACAACCAAGCCTTGGACATGTTTGTCACAATATTGTAATTGAGGTCGCCAGCAAGACAGCAGGTTTCTATGGCAACTGTGCTGCACAGGCTAGTCCTTCACATTAGAAATCCTTTCACACAGCTGTCTGCCTTTTGCATTTCACTGAGAGAAAAGCACTTCAATCTTCAGGCTACCACTTGAAAAGTCACATTAGTTGGTGCAACTAACTAAGACTGGGCAACATTCTCCAACGTTGCTCATTATGATAAAGGAAAGGAAGACCATACTGTCAACCATTTTGTTTGTATTAAATTCTCAAGAATATAATAGTAGTAGTAGTAGTAGTAGTAGTAGTAGTAGTAGTAGTAGTAATAAAGACGACCTTGGGTGGGTATTGCCAGTACTCTGAGATTCAAGGACATACACATCATAGTAAATAACTAGCTCTCTAGGACAGAAACCTGTGTCTGTGCTGGTGGTGGTAGTGTAAATTTGTAGGGCAGCCTGGGCTCTGTCATAAAAAGAAAAAAAAATCTGTCTACAATCTTGTGGCTAAATGATATAATAATATAGAAAAGCGCCATTTATATAATGCCAAGACTATTTTAAAGAATTAGGTCTAGAACAAATGAACATTAATTAGGGTGATGCCTAGTCGTTGTAAAGATATATTGGTTTACACTGAGGAATAATTGATCCTCCTGATACTTTCTTCCCCATAGAAGGCACCTGTGAACAACAGACACATTGCCTCTCCAATACTCCTTCCTTCATGGCAGAGATGACTTGTCTGATTGGAGAGTTGGGAAAGAGAAATACATTATTCAGCCCAGGCCCTCTTCTTTCACAAAAAGTGGGAACAGACTGCTACTGTGTCCATTCTGCCTTCAAAAATGGATCTTACATAACTCCCGCAGCTCTGCTCTTCCGCATCGTTCTCGTTCTCACAATTCAGGGTCTTCCTTCAAAGTACCCAACAGACAAATGAAGAACACCACCAACAAAAGGATAGGCATAGGAGCACGCGGCTTTAGGGTACATCCTGAAGGAGAGGTAACTATTATGAGTACATACTTCAAGGAGAATTGAAGAGCGTGATTTAGCACTGCTGGCATACAGGATCCTATTGCTTGGGGAAAGTGCACCAGGACAATCAAAGTGCAAGGATGCACCAGGACAATCAAAGTGCAAGGATTGCAATGTATATTGATGTTGCTGTCTGGTGAGGGAGTTCTGTCTGTGTGTGCCTAAGGAAAGCGACTTCCTTGCCAAAAGCCATCCTTGTTATAAGAAGAAATATTTCCGAATACCTGTGAGAAGACACTTTTCATGGTGACTACTCCTTGTTTGGAATAAATGCTTAATAAATCAACTTTTGCACTTTTCTTTGAGAGTGCAATTTTGTGAGGTACTCACCTCACAAAATTAGGTTCTATATGTTTGAAGAGTAGCTAGAAATTTATGTATTGTGAAGATTAACTTTATAAGTCCCTTCAAAAAAGAATTGTCAAAAGTGTTCAGAAATCTATATACTCCCATAAACCTACACATATATTATAGTTAAAATTCTAAGAAAGTTTTATCAAGTCTCAGAAGATAAGATAATTCAATTGTCATTTAATAACAACAAACTATCCAGGGAACATGGGAGAACATTCACCAAAAGCATAATATTTTCTGTCTAACTCAGTATCCCAAATCATTAGCCACCATTCATTCAGTATTCTATCTGGTGACTTCACTCAGCAAGCTGGTTTTTCTGTTCTCTGTGGTGTCTGTTATATGAAGACAGGGATACCCAGAAGTTCCAAACACCTGGAGCATCCAGGAAACTAACTCACTTGGATGATGAATTAGTTACTTTTCTATTGCTATGATTGTGAAAGGAGGCATTTATTTGGAGCTTACAGTTCTAGATCGTCAGAGTTCATGATGGTGGAACGAAGACATGGCGGCTGGAACAACACTAAGATCTCACACCTCCTTGAACTATATAAAGGAAGCAGAGAGAACACACCAGAAATGGAACATGGATTCTGAAACCTCCAAAGCCCTCTCCCAGTGACACATTTCCTCCAGCAAGGCCATACCTCCAAGCCTCCCCCAAAGTACCAACTACTGGTGACCAGATATTCAAATATCTGAGACTTATAGGGGAATATCCAGCTATCATGGGTGATTACTTTTGTGGGTGTCTGCTGGAAGCTCAGCTATGACTGTTGTCTGGAGCCCATTGGTTATGCATAGAGTCTGCCACATTTTGGGCTGCCAGATTAAAATAAAAGATAATCAATCAATGAAGTTCAGATAACTCATCATTATTTTTCTGTATGTTTCTTTTTGTATAATAGGTTCTTTTAGTACTAGATTAAGATTTAATCGAATTACTGAGCATGTTGACACACATCACTAATCCCAGAAATTTGGAAGCAGAGGCAGGCAGGTTTCTGTGAGTTTGAGGCCTGCCTGGCCTACAAAGTGAATATGTATGTGTTTTTTTCCCCAAGAAGATTGTTCTCTATAATGAGATTGAGCCTCATCCAATTAGAGGCTTGAAATAAAAAGATGTTTGACTTGCCCAAATAAGCAATTTTCTTTTTTTAATTTTATTGATATTTATTGTGCTCTACATTTTTCTCTGCTCTCCTCCCTGCCTCTCCCCTTCAGTCCTCTCCCAAGATCCCCATGCTCCAAATTTACTCAGGAGATCTTGTCTTTTTCTACTTCCCATGCAGATTAGATTCATGTATGTCTCTCTTAGGTCCTCATTGTTGTCTTGGTTCTCTAGGATTGTGATTTGCATATTGGTTTTCTTTGCTTTATGTTTAAAAACCACTTATACGTGAGAACATATGATAATTGTCTTTCTGGATCTGGGTTACCTCACTCAAAATAATATTTTCTAGCTCCATCCATTTGCCTGAAAAATTCAAGCTGTTGTTATTTTTTTCTGCTGTGTAGTACTCCATTGTGTAAATGTACCACATTTTCCAGATCAGTTCTTCAGTTGAGGGGCATTTAGATTGCTTCCAGGTTCTGACTATGACAAACAAAGCTGCTATGAACATAGTTGAGCACATGTCCTTGTGGCATGATTGAGCATCCTTTGGATATATACCCAAAAGTGATATTACTGGGTCTTGAGGAAGGTTGTTTCCTAATTTTCTGAGAAATCATCACACTGACGTCCAAAGGGGCTGTACCAGCTTGCATTCCCACCAGCAATGGAGGAGTGTTCCCTTTATCCCACAACCTCTCCAGCATAAGTCATTGTCAGTGTTTTTGATCTTGGCCATTCTGACAGGTGTAAGATGGAGTCTCACAGTTGTTTTGATTTGCATTTCTCTGATGACTAAGGATGTTGAGCATTTCCTTAAGTGTCTTTCAGCCATTTTAGATTCCTCTATTGAGAGTTCTCTGTTTAGGTCTGTACTCCATTTTTTATTGTATTATTTGTTCTTTTGATGACCAATTTCTTGAGTTCTTTGTATATTTTGGAGATCAGACCTCTGTCTGATGTGGGTGAAGGTCTTTTCCCATTCTGTAGGCTGTCATTTTGTCTTCTTGACTGTGTCCTTTGCTTTACAGAAGCGTTTCAGTTTCAGGAGGTCCCACTTATTAATTGTTTCTCTCAGTGTCTGTGCTGCTGGGGTTATATTTAGGAAGTGGTCTCCTGTGCCAGTGCATTCAACTGTACTTCCCACTTTCTCTTCTATAAGGTTCAGGGTGGCTGGCTTTATGTTGAGGTCTTTGATCCATTTAGATTTGAGTTTTGTGCATGGTGATAGATATGGGTCTATTTTCATTCTTCTACATGTTGATATCCAGTTATGACAGCACCATTTGTTAAATATGCTTTCTTTTTTCCATTTTATGTTTTTTGAAGAAGCAATTTTCATAGCAGATGACATTTAGTCTTGAACTAGAATTTTGTTAATTTTTTTAAAAATTAAAATATAACTAATTCATCTCTCTAACCTCTCCCATAACTGCAATTTCTCATTTTCAAATACATGGCTTTTTTGTTATTATTTCATATATATGAATAAATATATCAATCCAACCTTCTCAGTCCATTAGTTTTGTGCACACACACACACACACACACACACACATACACGCACGCGCACATGCCTCCAGGAAAGTGTTTTCTCAGTTGAGGCTTCTTCCTTTCTGATGACTCTAGCTTGTGTCAAGTTAGCATAAAGCTATGCAGCACAGCCATATTATTAAAAATGTTTAGTATTAATGTATAGTATAGATTTCATGATTTTGAGACAATATCTTGAGAAATTATTACTAGCAAATATAATTTCATATACAATGACAAAGATATTAGATTACAGGTTGTAATTAAAAAATATTAAGAGAGCTAAAATTTTCAAAAAAATAAAACATTCGTATTTTTCTTCCTGACCTGCTTTAATGTGAATTGAATGTTGGATTTAATATGGGGGGAGTTGAGACAGAGTTTCTTTGTAGCCTTGGCTGTCCTAGAACAAACTTTTGTAGACCTCGCTGGCCTCAAACTCACAGAGGCCCTCTGCCACCCAAGTGCTGGGATTAAAGGCTTGTGCCACCACTGCCTGGCTTGGCAGCTGGATTTTTATATCATCTCAAGCTTAACAGTGTTTTTAAGCACTCATTAATTTTTATTACAGGAATACAGGTAAACTTATTAGTATTCATATGCTAAAACAGATATCTTATGTAGAATATAAAGCAATCAGATTGTTGAGCATTTTATAATGCTATTTTAGAAATGTAATTACATGAAAATAGATCACAATAAAGGTAAAGGCAGGTTACAAATATCATATATGGCCAGGATTTGTTTTTCACTCATATACTTATCCAACAATATACCCAGCACTTTAAGCACAAAAATAAACAATATCATATTCTTCACCTCATATAGATTTTTCTCTTCTTGAAGTGAAAAGTTGGACTTTCTGTCTTCTGACTCTCTGTACTCCTACCAGAAATGGTTCCTTTTCCAACCAGTCTTCCAGAAAGTTCTGAAAGGTGGTTGGACTGCAGTCTCTCTCCCTTCATGTCTTCTGCTTAGAGCTGTTCAAGCTGTAGTTCAGAAATCTGTCACGAGGTGGCAGCAGAGGACACCCTATTATCAAATGTCTGCTAAGAAGCTTCTACAATACACAGAAAAACATGACGTCGCTCTTAAAACCAGTTTATAAAGAGGATGAATCCGATTCTTTTAGAGGACCTAAGAGCTATATTGTGCATATGAGAAGCTGTAGTATAGCTTCTTAGAAAGGTGGTAGGATAAATTCTACGAAACCCTTACAGAGTAGGCTAATAGAGGGTGAAGGTCTGTTCTCTGGGAGGACCCCTCTGCAGTGTGGACACCTCAATTTATACTGAGATAGGAAGAGTTAAATCAGTGAGTACCAGTGAGGTTTGAGGCCATCAACAAACAAAATGGCTTTAATATATAAGTAAAGTTTTCAGAAAGATCTAGAAACAAAGTAAACGAATTGCTTTGTCTCATTTGTTACTCTGCGCAAAAGGGCATTCCCTCTCCTTAAAAGAAAAATAAAGCAGCTCTTTTAGCCCTTTCAGAGTCTTTCTAGTCGCATGACCTATAAGCCCCCTCCACATAGCTAAGCTCCTCATGTAGAAGCAAACACGGAGTATGTGGGTTTCTGATACTGAATCACTTTGCCTAATATCATTTATAGATTCATGCATTTCCCCGAAAATTTCAGAGGGGGGGGGAAGTAGCCAGGGAGACAGAATGCACATCAGATGAAAGTGATGAAGGCGCTACCTGTTGGGAGGAGGGGTACAAGTGCAGAGTGGGAGTGGGCAATATGAGAGAGAGAGGAGGGTCAACAGAGCTCTATGTGATAATGAAACCCACCTCTTTATGTGCTAGTTTAAAATAATAAGAGGGAAAAAAGGGAAAAGAAAAATGGAGGTGGGTGTTGCCTGGGCAACAGAGTATGGACTGCAACTGAGAAGCTGAGCGGAGGGGAAGATCACGTGTTTGGAGCTTGGCATCAAGCTGTCAGGCAGGGTTTTCTGGATTTGTTGCGATAACAGAAATAACACATTGGTATCTATCCATGTCTGGACATTTAAAGTTGATATCGATCCCTGCCTCCCACCCAAAACTACGATGTAAGTGCAGCAGGAAGTGTTCAGGAAGCACGAATAATAAAAACACACAGAGAGAAACTGGGGTGCAACCTGAAGATCTGAAAAGCAAAACAACAACCACTGCCTCTTACATCGACTTCAGTCCAAAATGGCTAACCTGCCTCCCGAAATCTCAGAATGAGACTGCGCGTGAGAGCTGTCTCTTCCATTTTATAAATCTCTCTAGGGTTGGCATTAAAGGCATAAACCACTGGGATTAAAGGCAGGCACCACCCAGTTTCTAAGGCAACTAGTGTGGCTACTGGGATTAAAGGTGTATGTTACCACTGCCTAGTCTGTAAGGCTGAGCAGCGTGACTGTTTTACTTTCTGATCTTCAGGCAAGCACTATTTATTAAAATACAAATAAAATACCACAACATTGTTCAGGGTTCTCTTGGTGGGGAGAAGGGATAGCCTCCTCTTGGTGTGTTTGGGGTAAGGGGTAGGTAGCCCTCTTCAAATCTTGCCAATTACCTGAAGGGGTGACTTAGGTTCTGCGAGTCTGAGCGTAGGCAGCAGTGAAAAAGGACTGACCAGGCTGTTCTTATACAGCTAGCGAACCTGTCCAATGTTCACGGCAAGGAACAGGACATTAATGGCATTTTTTTCTGCTTATATTTTCCTTTGGCTAGGTTTGTTTTTAAGGCACGGTCTCTATATATCCCTGCCTGGCCTGGAACTTGTTATGTAACTAAAACTGGCCTGAAATTCACAGAGATCTGCCTGCCTCTGCCTCCTGCATACTGGGTTAAAGACCTGCACCACCATAATCAGCTACATAGATGGCTTTTAATTGTTGCCACACAGAAGCAGGGTTTTCTTTTTTCTCCCCCCCCCCTTTTTTTAATAAAAAATAGATTGTTTCTTATACAGTATACCCTGAGTGCAGTTTCCCCTCCCTCTACTCCTCACAGCCCCTCCCCACCTCCCCTCCCCTCTGGCTGTGCTCCCTTTCTGTCTCGTTAGAAAAGAACAGGCTTCTAAGAGATAACAACCAAACATGACAAAGTAAAACATAATTAACAAAAAAAAACATTGCAGGAGTGTTCCCTTTAGTGCAAACTGGTACAGCCCACTTGGATATCTGTATGGAAATTTCTCAGAAAATTAGGAAACAACCTTCCTCAAGACCCACTAATACCACTTTTGGCATTCAAAGAATGCTCAATCATGCCACAAGGACAATTGTGCTCAACTATGTTCATAGTAGCATTGTTTGTCATAGGCAGAACCTGGAATCAGCCTAAATGCCCCTCGACTGAAGAACTGATATGGAAAATGTGGTACATTTACACAAGGGAGTACTACACAGCAGACAAAAATAACAACAGCTTGAATTTTGCAGGAAAATAGATGGAGCTAGAAAACATCATTCTGAGTGAGGTAACCCAGACACAGAAAGACAATTATCACATATACTCACTCATAGCTAGTTTTTAAACATAAATCAAAAAATATCATCCCACATATCACAATCCTAGAGAACCTAGACAACAATGAGGACCCTAAGAAAGACATACATGGATCTAATCTACATGGGAAGTAGTAAAAGACAAGATCTCCTAGTAAATTGGGAGCATGGGGACCATGGGAGAGGGTTGAAGAGGAGGGGAGAGGCAAGGAGGGGAGCAGAGAAAAATGTATAGCTCAATAAAATCAATAAAAACAGCCACCAAAAACCCCATCGCATCAAAGCTGAACAAGGCAAACCAACAGAAGAAAAAGAGTCCAAGAAAAGGCAGAAGAATCAAAGACCCACTCATTCCCACACTCAGGAGTCCCACAAAAACACAAAACTGGAAGCCGTAATATGTATGCAGAGGACCGGGTGCAGACCTGTGTAGGCCCTGCAAATGCTGCTTCAATCTCTATGAATTTATATGAACTTTGATCATGTTGATTTAGAGGGCCTTGTGCTCCTGGTGTTCTCTATGCACTCTGGCTCCCACATTCCTTCTGCCTCCTCTTCCTTGGGGTTTCCTGAGCTCTGAGGGGAGGGATTTGATGGAGACATCCCATTTAGAACTGAGTGTTCCAAGGTCTCTGTCTGTCTCTGTCTGTCTGTCTCTCTGTCTCTCTGTGTCTATGTCTCTCACTCCCTGTGTAATTTTTGGCTGTGGTCTCTAAATTTTTTCCATTTGAGAAGTAGGGTTTTCAAAACTTCATGTCTAAGGCAGACATCATGCAAACAATTTATTTCTTTTCTAATGACAACACAGACATCATTGCTAATGAAGGAAAAATCTCTTTAATATACCTGGACTTCAAAGTTTTCAAGGCAGAATTTCCTTTTGTGTATTTGAACATCTTGTAAGATCTATTCAACCACAGTCCTATAAACAATCAAATCCCACATGAATTATATCTTGCTAGGAATACAGAGGTGACCTTGAACCCAATGGGTGAGCTGCAGGAGAGGCTATACTTAGGGAACCAAGGTGTAGTATTGGAGCAACATCTGCTCTTGAACGTCTACTTATGTTTATATGTTTACAGGAATATGTTGGACCCATGACACAAGTACAAATGCAGAAGTCTCCAGATCATGGGTTGTCCAGCTATATCACACCTTAGTGCCAGGTATCTACTGCTTCCCTCGAGCACAAAACCCTGACAGTTGAGGCATTTCTTTGGACACACAAATGTCCATTCCTTTCTCAGGTAATAATTAAATACTCAGTATTGCTTCTTTACTCTTCTTCCCCACTCTTTTCTCTTCTTCTCTTCCTTACTCTTCTTTCTTTCCATTTCATTGTTAATGCTCTTCTTCCTTCAAAGATTCCAAAGAGCCTCGTCTATGTTCCCTGTTCATTCTTCATTTAGCCCCGACTAACTCCCTATCCTACGGCATTTGGTCTCTATTCTTGGGATTGTAATGAACACTTTCTCCAAGGAAACCGTCTACTTTTTAAATCACTAAGTTCACATAATTTACATAAATGGGTTAGCGTGCTACTTTTTATCTTTAATGACTTTCCAAAAGAGGTATGCTTGTGCAGCCTGCTTCTTTAACAGCAGATCCGTGACAGCTTCCCAGGCTCAGAAGCATGCATTTTGGGGACTCATCCAAGCTGTCTCACTCCTTGACTGTGTGGCCTTGAACAAAGACATCACTTTCTCTGTCTCAGTTTTTCATCCATAAATGAGGATTAGCCACATTTTCTGTTTCGTGAAAACACAGTAAGCATTAAATGGCTGTACAACTTTTATTTTAAAAGTATTTTTCAATGGGTTGGAGAGATAGCTTAGTGGTTAGGGACAGTTGTTGCTCTTCCAGAGGTCCTAGGTTCAATTCTCAGCTTCTTCATGTTGCTTCAGAATCCTCTGTAACTCTAGTTCCAGATTATTCATTTCTTCTTCTGGCCCCCACAGACACTGGCACACAGACATACATGCAGGTAAAATGCCTATGCATATAAAATATAATCAAATAAATCTTTTTAAAAATACTTTTCACAAAGAAAATTTTAGCCATTATAATGTCATGGTTTTTTGCTTGATTTATCATTTGTCCTTTGTCCCTCTACTATCCATATAGTATAAAATGATCCTCAGTCAATTGCCTTTGGGGTATTCTGTTAAAAACATTGTGGGTTACAATAGTTAATGTTTAGTTCTTGTATATACATGCATGAACATCTATAGAAATACTAAAACTAGTGAGAAAATTCATGAGGAACATTATATACATGAACTCATTAATAGACTCCCTGATAAGTCTATTATAATGTTAAATTATTTATCTCCTCCTCTATGTTAATTGTAAGAATAATAAGCATCTATTATTCTGGAAATTGTACAAAATAGGCAAATGGAAGACATGTAAACATTTTCAGATCTAACCAACCTCAGAAAAGACATTGTTACTCTTTTAAAAAATGATTTATTTAGTTTATCATATATGAGTATTTGCCTACAGGTATGAAAGTGCAGCGCATGTGTGTCTGGCGCTCACGGAGGTGAGAGGAGGGCGTCAGATTTCTTAGGACCAGAGTTACAGATAGTTGTGAGCTGCTGCATAGGTGCTGGGACCCAAACCATGATCTTCTGCAAGAGCAGCAAGGGTTCGTAAGCACTGAACTATATCTGTAGTTCCCTGGAACAGAGAATCTTCTTGAGGCTTACAAAAGCTGTCAAGATATAGAAAGCCTTTTCTAAAAACAATAGAATTGCCCTTCAATTTCAGTCCATAACAATAACCATTACTTTATATTGATTTACAGTTAACTGGAATAAATGAGGATACTTGTTTTAGCTGTATGTTTTTCAAAGACATGTTGAAGTACCAGTTCTAAGTGCCCATCAATGTGGTCTTGGGAGTTACTAGAATGATACCAATATGGTGGGACTTAAGTTCAGTATGTCTTGTGTCTCTATAAGATGAAAATACCATTGAGACAGAAACATACAGCTAGGACATTGAACAGCATGGGCATAGATTAGAATGATGTCTCTGCAAAGAAGAAAGATCAATAATACAATTCCTGACCACCAACAGTGCACAGGTAGAAACAAAGAAGGATTCTTCTCAGAGATTCTAAATCAACAGCAAAGTTAACCTGGATTTGAGACTTTCAATTATTACAACAGCATTTCAGTGGTTTTAAGCCACACGTTCATTGTGGTTTCTCTTTTTACTTCTATTAACCGTAAGACTGTAAACATTATGATAAGCTCAGAAGCAGCCATGCTGAATCAATGTACTTACTTAGGAACCACAGAACTGATGTCCAAATCTAAGTTTTATCGATTTGCCAGCTCTACCTTCACTGTGCCTCAGTTCTCTTTTATTTAAAATCAGGTGCCAGTAGCCACTCCATCCATGTATGCTGTTGTCATGATTAATGAGCATGTACAGATTTAAGACTTATAAGAACATCAAGAACGGAGTTTTAACAATTTTTATTTTCATTTCCAAAATGGCCATTAATAAAATACCATTTTTTATTATATGAATTGCTGCGTGAGTTCCTTCCACTCCTTCAGCCAATAGCCACTGAGAGACCATGCCCCAGTGGGCTGGGCAGAAGGAGCTCCCGCAGCAATGAATTAATAGTTATTGTCATGCATTAACTTTTATAACATGATGTCCATAGTGGTGGTATGAGAACAGTTTATAAAAACATCAATATCTTATTTTATCACTCTGATTCTTAAAGTTATAATTCATTTTGTTTGCTAGTAGTATTTTCTAAGTAATGGTGTTAATAATGCTTCTCCATGAAAAATAGAATTTAATTTAATGGATATTTCACAATTTTATTTCTTTCATGTATTTTTCACTTTTGTCTACAACAAGAGTATCTCTGGTTTGGGAAATGAAAAATTAAGAATAAGTAACTATCCTCAGACCTTCATATAGTAAAGCAAGACAATGATAGCAGGGGAGCATTTTTAAGCTAAGGGAATTAGGAAACAGGTGGTCTAGAACTAGTTCATTATTCTGTCAACATGACAATTCAAGATGTATACCTTCAGTCAGGGACAAAAAAAAATCCTTGGGGGATGAGCAGCTACATCTCTCAGATAACCCCCAGTTTCAGTAGTCAGAATCTATCTCCACTTTCCTGGATTTACTGAGGTATATTAACTAAATGAGTTTCCTAGCATGTTTCTCTCTGAACTCTCCCAAAACAAAGGCTATTTAATTGGCCTCAGACCCTTCTGTTTATCCACCTTGTTTATCAAGCAATGACTCCAGAGGGGAGGGAAGGTGAGAGGCAGTGTGAAATTGCCCAAAACTCAAGCTCTATAGTGTCCAGTGGGATTCAGTATAAAACCAGAGTAACAGGCACATTTGGCCCAGAGCCTTGGGAGCATCTGCAGAATTTGCTGCTGCTCATTAAAGCATATAAAATAAGAAAATGAGTGTGTGCATTTTAATAGTTCTAATAGAATATATGCATGCAAAAGGGCTCTAACAGAAAACACATATGGGGGAAGGTGTGTTTCAGTAGCTCTAATAGAAAATATACACGGAAGGAAACACAGTTTATTAGTTCTGATGGAAAATAAGTAAGGAGGCACATACTCAAGTCACATGTTGAAATGTTAATGTCTATTTGTTCTTATTTATCCCTCCCAATAGAAAAAACATACAACAAAAATTATCCACATTTCATGTAATGGTTTATACTTATGAAATAAAGCAGCAGTGACAATTATTAAGAACAAACCCCAAATTATTGATAATTATTATTACCAAGGAGGAAGGAGGTTTTTATATTCACAAAAAACTTTAAATAAGTTTCAACTGTGAGGTATGCATAAGTTTCAAGATGTGATGATTTATATATAAATATAACAAGTTAAGGTTGTTACAATTTTTTACAAGTCTTTCATATCTAATCTATTTTCTACAGAACAATGTTCCTGAGAGTTTTAATTCTGGTTTATTAAGGATACATATTACTTTAGAAATTATAAAAAATGTAGTTAATTTCAGGCACATGTAATCAGCAACCATACTAATCATTAATTTGAGAGTGCCACGTTTTATACTTTTGATACTATATTCTCTATGCATGCAGATATAATGGACATTCATTGTATGTGGCTCCCATTTATCTTGGCACTCAATATTTGCAGATGGCATGAAATAAATTATTGAATCATCTCAAGTTAACACTGAACTCTATTTTCCTCTCTGTCCTTCATTATTGAGACAAGGAAGGAAATGGAAAAACTGGCGAGATTAGTCATCTCACCCTGGATAAATAGGATTAGCAGAGGAGAATGGAGAAGATGCAAACAGGAAATGAAGTTTTCTTTTAAAATGTTAATTTTAAAAGCTCTCTGTGTCTTTATCTGAAATACTAACCAGCAGATAAATCAGTTTAAATGATGAGGTAAAAGATACTACTTTGGACTGTTAGGCTTTATTTTTTAATCTTAACTTTGATTTGGGGGTGAATGAAACATTTATTTGTGGCTGATTAGCCAACAATTATAGAAAAATAAGGATTTGAATTTTTCTCTTTATTAAATTTTCAGATGATTTTATGTGTATGAGAGTTTTGCCTGCATGTATAATTACACCGTGTGCCTGCCTAGTGTCTGCAAAGATCAGAAGAGGGTATAGGATCTTCTGGAACTGGAACTACCGATGACTATGTGCATGCTGGGAACCAAACCTGGTGCTCTTAACTGCTGGATCATCTCTAGATCCAGTCTCTTACTATGTGTTACTTTTCATGATTTCTTGCTTATAAACAATTTATTGTGATCACATCTCCCGTCTTACCTTCTTTTATCATTCCCACTCTTACTGACATGGTTCTTTTCTCCAACTAGACCTCCTCCTACTTTAATGTCTTTTTTGTTTATGAGTTTGGGTCTTATGCTTGTATTTTCAGCAGCTTTGTGTTCATAACTTCAATTGTCATATTCATATGACAACTTTTTATAGTACTACTCCCCATCCTTCAGTTCTTAGACTCTTTACATCCTTTTTTTTTTTTTTTTGCAATATTTCCTGGGTCTTGGAGTAGGTGATAAAGACCTTCCATTTGGGGCTCAGTACTCCCTTGATTTTAGCACTTTGGCAAGTTATGAAACTCTGCTTTCACTGTCATCCACTGATAAAAGTAAGTTCTCTGATAAAGGCTTCATAATCCTGTGGGTATAAAGGTAAGTATGTAGAAGGCAGTTTTATTACATGTCCATTAAGCAAAGCATCAGTACTAGATTCTCCCATAGGAAATGGCCTCTGTAGCCATAGACTTTTAGCCAGATTTATATTCAATATCAAGTATGTATTCCCTCCTATGGAGTGGGCTTCAGACTTAGAACGTGTCAGTTCCCCCTACAACTGTTGTGCCTGTGTTGCACCAGTGATCATATCTTGCCTGAAAAGTTAATATTGTGGCATGCAGGGTTCACAGATGATGGCTTAAATTATTGATAACTTTTCTCTTCAACTTAATTTTGACTTCTAATTAACTCTTTACTTGTAAACTCAGTTCCAATTCTGGAATAGTACACTTAACTGGAAAAATATCATATAAAGCAATGTTATGTGTCCAGATCTGCTCAAGAGTTTTCTACAGTTATTTCTTAATCTGAATGTTCAACATTCAATAATAAAGGTAAAATTCCATGGCACATTATTTTACATAGTAGCATAATCCTAACTTCAATAATTTACTCTTCGGATGGTGGTAGAATAATAGTAATAAAGAGTGATAAAGTCATGACGGTTTCAGAACACATGTCAGATAAATTCCTCATTCTTGAACTTGTAACTAGCTGGTAACCAGTTTTCAAGGTAAAATCCAAGTCTTTCCCATCCATGCCCATACTCTAAACCACTGTTTCAATACTGAATACCGTTCAATGTAAGTATAGAAGAGAAATGAATAAAAGTGGTTCAACTCGATTGAAAATGGGCATTAACAGAGCTGTATCCCATCAATCTTCACAGGTTCTAGGTTGAGTCTTTTCTATTTGATGGCCTCGGCACTGTTTCCTGTGCACAGGACTCAATTAAAAATTCCTTTACCTTGTCACACTAGGAAGAAAGCGAGAGTCAAAAAATCTGATGGAATAAAAGGCATACTACCCAAACAAACTTTACTTCTTGCTTACTTCTAATGTCACCAGTTTCCAACTTTCTTTCTTATAAGATATAGGAATTGTGTCTTAGAAAAAACAGCTTCTTCTATAAGAGTCTATCTCAGTAATGTAGCAGGATACAAGATTAACCCCCCAAAAAATCAGTAGCCAAGCCTTCCTTTACACAGATGATAAATGGGCTGAGAAAGAAATCAGAGAAACATCACTTTCACAATAGCCACAAATAACATAAAATATCTCGGAGTAACTTGAACCAAACAAGAACTTTAAATCTTTGAAAAAAGAAATTGAAGAAGACACCAGAAAATGGAAGGATAGGTAGAATTAACATAGGAAAAATAGCAATCTTACCAAAAGCAATCTACAGATTCAATGCAATGCGCTTCAAAATTCCAGCAAAATTCTTCACAGACCTTGAAAGAACAATACTCAACTTCATATGGAAAAACAAAAAATCCAGGATAGCCAAAACAATCTTGTACAATAAAGGAACTTCTGGAGATATCACAATCCCTGACTTCAAGCTCTACTACAGAGCTACAGTACTGAAAACAGTCTGGCATTGGCATAAAAACAGACAGGAGGACCAGTGGAACCAAATTGAAGACCTGGATATTAATCCACACACCTTCGAACACCTGATTTTTGACAAAGAAACAAAAAATATAAAATGGAAAAAAGAAAGCATCTTCAACAAATGGTGCTGGCATAACTGGATATCAACATGTAGAAAATAGATCCATATCTATCCCCATGCACAAAACTCAAGTCCAAATGGATCAAACACCTCAACATAAAACCAACCACATTGACCCTCATAGAAGAGAAAGTGGGAAGCACCCTTGAATGTATTGACATAAGAGACCACTTCCTAAATATAACCCTAGCAGCACAGACACTGAGAGAAACTATTAATAAATGGGATCTCCTGAAACTGAGAAGCTTCTGTAAAGCAAAGGACATGGTCAACAAGACAAAATGGCAGGCTACAGAATGGGGAAAGATTTTCACCAACCCCACATTGGACAGAGGACTGATCTCCAAAATATACAAAGAACTCAAGAAATTGGTCATCAAAAGAACAAATAATACTATTAAAAATGGGGTACAAACCTCTCAACAGATGAATCTAAAATGGCTGAAAGATACTTAAGGAAATGCTCAACATCCTTAGTCATCAGAGAAATGCAAATCAAAACAACTCTGAGATTCCATATTATACCTGTAAGAATGGCCAAGGTCAAAGATACAGATGACGGCTTATGTTGGAGAGGATGTGGGATAAAGGGAACACTCCTGCATTGCTTGTGGGAATGCAAGCTGGTACAGCCACTTTGGCAATTTCTCAGAAAATTAGGAAACAACCTTGCTCAAGACCCACTGATACCACTTTTGGGTATATATCCAAAGGATGTTCAATCATACCACAAGAACATGTGCCTAAACTATGTTCATAGCAGCATTGTTTGTTATAGTCAGAACCTGGAAACAACTTAAATTCCCCTCGACTGAAGAACTGATATGGAAAATGTGGTACATTTATACAATGAAGTACTACACAGCAGAAAAAAATGACATCTTGAATTTTGCTGGCAAATGGATGGATTTAGAAAACATCATTTTGAGTGAGGTAACCTAGACCAAAAAATACAAATATAATATGTATTCCCTCATAAGTGGCTTTTAGACATAAAGGAAAGAAAAAACAGCCTACAATTCATAATCCCAGAGAACCCAGACAATAATGAGGACCCTAAGAGAGACGTACATGGATCTAAACTATACTGGAATTAGAAAAAGACAAGACCTCCTGAGTAAATTGGCAGCATGGGGATCATAGGAGAGGGGAGAAGGGGAAAAGGGAAGAAGAGAGGGGAGCAGAGAAAAGTATATAGCTCAATAAAAACAATTTTAAAAGAGTCTATCTCAATGAAACAATGCAGAAACAGGACAGGGGTGGCATAAGAATATTGTCTTTCCCAGCAGAAAAATTGCTAACAATGAAAGACTATTAGAATGGTATATGTTTTCCAATAATGTAGTGACTGAATATAGTGCACCTATATCCTGGCATATTGTGCAAGTATAATAAGCAAGAACTTCCTCTCTCTACTACAATGTAGTAACCTCAGGATGCATTGAGATATGAAAAAATAAGGTATGGAAAAACATGTTGAGCTATTATTGTCCAACAGAATAGATAAGCTGTTGTGGGAGTAACTTCCGCTGCCTCAACCAACAATCACTGAAGCAGGAGCCCACAGTACAGTGGGGAGCGACTTCCGCTCCGTCAGCCAATAGCTGCTGAAATACCAGCCCATTGGGGCGTGGTATATTTCTCTTTTAAAAAGAGAAGCAGTTCCGGATAAGGCTCTCTTGGTTCCGGCTCTTGGTTCCGGTGCTCGGTCTCGGCTGCTGCTCCCGGCTCCTGCTCCAGCAACTAGGCTCCCTTCCTGACGGTTTATGGTGTATGTAAGTTTTACCCCCGCCAAATAAATAACCCCTTAAAACATAACTGGTGTGGGATTGATTCGCTAATAATAAGCATTAACCATATGTGGCCTACATTTAGATATAATTAAAACTTTAGTTCTGGGCCTTGCCTTGTAGTCATATGATGACTATCTTAAATGTCACCATAGAACCTTCATTCAGCAACTGATGGAACAGAGGCAGAGACCCTAAGTGAAGCACTGGGCTGAGCTCCCAAAGTTCAGTTGAAGAGTGGGAGGAATGAGAATATGAGCAGAGGTCAAGACCATGATGAGGACACCCACTGAAACAGTTTACCTGAGCTAATGGGAGCTCACAAACTTCAGCCAGACAGGGAAGGAAGCAGCATAGGACCAAACTAGTCTCTCTGAATGTGGATGACAGTTGCATGGTTGGGACAGACTGCATGGTAACTGGCAGTGGCACCATAATTTATCCCTATTGCATGTACTGGCTTTTTGGGAACCCATTTTCTTTGGATGGATGCCTTGCTCAGCCTAGATATAGTAGGGAGGGCCTTGGACCTTCCCCAAAGCAATGTGCCTTTCCCTCTCTGAGGAGTGGATAGAGGTTGGGGGTGGGGAAGTGGAGGCATTGGGAGGAGGGGTGGGAGTGGAAACTGGGATTGGTATGTAAAATAAAAAAAAGACAGTTTGTTTTCTTTTTTAAAAAAAATAAAAGGAATTAAAAACTTTAGTTCTTCAGTTGTACCCAAAACATTTCATATATTCAACATTAACAAGTTGTACTTGTTAATGTTGAACAACATTAACAAGTAAGTACTTTCTGGACAAGATAGATACAGAAGACTTTCATCTCTATGGAAATGTTATTAATATTCACTTATTTATAACATGACAATTTCACCCTTACTGAATGAGAGAAAAGTGGCATTTTAATTGTATATATTTTAAAGTTGGAAAGTTAGCACAATAATTCAGAAATGCTACCAGTAATAAGGTGGAGGACCCTCTCTGTATGTAAGCTAATCACGCATAACCATCCTAATTTATTTTCTACTGCTGTGATGAAAAGATCCTGCCAAAAAACATTTAAGGGATAAAAAAAGTGTTTATCTGGCTCACAATTCCAGGTTACCATCCGTTATTTTAGGGGAAGTCAAGGCAGCAGAAACTCAAAGCAGCTAATCAAATTTCATCCATAGTTAAGAGCACTCTTATATAACCCAGATTCTAAATAATCAAGATAACCCCCCCACAGATATGCCTGAAGGCTAATATAATCTAGACAATCCCACATTGAGACCCCTAGGTGATTTTAGATTATGTCAAATTGGCACCAAATCTAACCACCACCCTCTCTTTAAAACATAACACACCTTTTCTAGATCCATTTAGTGAGAATGAGGGTGAGCTACCAATGCACTCATAGTAAGAAACTGATGTAGGAGGGTTATCTGTCTATGTGTTACTTTCATTGGTTAATAAAGAAACTGCCTTGGATTTTTGATAGGCTAGAATTTAGATAGGTGGAGTAGACCAAACAGAATGCTGGGAAGAAGGCAATGAGGCAGACGCCATGCTTCTCTTACCCAAGACAGACAGTGGTTAGAATCTTCCTGGCAAGCCACCACCTCATGGTGCTACACAGATTATTAGAAATGGGTTAATCAAGATGTGTGAGTTAGCCAATAAGAGGCTAGAACTAATGGGCCAGATAGTGTTTAAATGAATACTATCTGTGTGTTGTTATTTCGGGTGTAAAGCTAGCCGTTCGGGAGCCGGGTGGGACGAAAAGCAGGCCTGCTTGCCTCATCACTACAGGAATCTCTAATCTCTAGTCTGAGCAGTGTAAAAACATTTCTCCCTAAAAGGAAATTCACTTTTGAGAAATGGTTGACAAAGTACCTATCAGTTAAGCCTACTACAATAAGGCCTCAAAAAGACCAGAAGCTAAGCTAAAGGAATTTTCATATCACAAAGATCAAACAAGTTGAATGTCAAATAAAATGGCTGAAATAAGCAGTGGCGGTAATGGGTGATGGACTGGTCAGGGGAGCAGTTCAGAGGTCACAGGCCACCAGCTCTGAGCAGACCATGAAGACAAGGGCCTTTTTGCTACAGGGTTTCATCCAGGATCAAGTTGGGAGGATGGCCAGGGAGACACTTGAGCTGACCTTGGAGCAGACACCCCAGAATGTGCCCACCAAGAAGCTGAGTGACAGTCTCAGTTGAATTGGAAATGAGCTGGACAGCAACATGGAGCTGCAGAGGATGATTGCTTCCATGGATACAGACCTCCCCACCCCCACCACACACACACACACACACACACACACACACACACACACACACACACACACACGTCTTCTTCTGTGTGGCTACTGACATGTTTGCTGATGGCCACTTCAGGTTGCTGCCCTTTTCTACTTTGCTAGCAAGCTGATGCTCAAAGTCCTGTGTAAAGGGTCCAAGCTACTCAGAACCACCATGGGCTGGCACTGGACTTCCTCCTCCTAGAGCGGCTTTTGTCTGGATCCAAGACCAGGGTGACTGGAATGGTGTCCTCTTGTACTTCAGTCCCCCACATGGCTGATGGTGGCAATTTTTGCATCTGGAATTCTCAATGCCTCACTCAACATCTGGAAGAAGATAGGTTGAGGTCGTCCACTGCCTTGCACTGTGTCTTTTCTTTATACATTGTGATATTTTTTTTCTGGGATGAATGGGGAGAGGGGATAGACATTTTTCTTATTTTTGTAATTATTGGGAGGGCTGGGAATTGTGGCCTGCGGAGGGAACAATAAACCTCAGGTCCGCTTTGAAATAAATAACTAAAATACATTTAATATAGCCATTGTAGAAATGGCATAAACCAATAAAGACAATAAGAAATGAACTAATTTAAGTTTCTTTCAAGGACTTGTGGAAGGAAATTAATTCACTGTTTTTTTTAAAAAATGAAAACATTGCAAATGAATTTAGCATTCATGCTAGTCTTCCCATGCTAAAACATTTTGTTATTACCAATGACTAGAGGAATTTATAGTAGAAGTTCAGCTAATGAGTAAATATAAATTGGAGAATTGGAACATCAAGTATGACAAGTCACAGAGACAGATTTATGTTTACATAGATGTATAGCAATCTAGAAACGTCAAAACAAAAATTATCTTTTGGCTGCTTCCACATAGAACTTTCATTTCTGGATAACATGAGTGTCTGGAGTCTTGACAGCGACCCTTTTATACTGGAACTCTTCCCTTTCTACCAGACAGCTAGAAATCTCTGTAAGATGGGTTTGGTTCAAAGTGCCCCCCCACCCACCGCCTCCATTTCTAGTCACTGGTGTTCATGCTGCAGTTTACAACTCTGTCACAAGATGGCGCTAATAAACCCATTATCAGGGAAAAATACTGCCCTGTTTTAACTCTACATGACTTTGGAAGCAGGAGGACTATTTGTTTGCCAGGGTGAAAAAGAACCAGGGAGAAGTGGGCAAGAGAAGAGGGGAAGAGTGGTAAACAGTTGGATATAAGCAACGTACAACAATACATAAGTATATCAACTAAATTCATTATTTTGTGTTTAAAAGAATAATTGAAAAAATAAAGCAATATGTTGTACGTGCTTGTATGTCATACAAGGAGAAAAATACTTCAATTATGACCTAACATAACTTTACATAGAGAATAATTCTAGCACTGTTCAAAAAATACCTTTAATGTGTGTAAACTCATTTCAGCAATCCATGGCATGAAATATCAGGTAGCTCCATCTTCCCTTGGCAGTAACATGTAGGAAGGTATTCTTCAGTGCAGTGCGGGTAGGAGGTGATGGAGAAAGGATGGGGGTATCAAACATGAGGTCTTGGTAGCTGTGTCCATATTGTCCCAGAGAGGGGTTGAGTGAGAGGGGAGAGAAGGCAGCCTGAGAAGCCTGTACAGACAGGAGTAACCATTGTGTGGTGATTTTCTTTTCCTCTGGTCATAGAAAGATGCCATCTTCGACTTTGTCTCGGTAGCCATGGCAACCAGAGCAGAACAATACATTGCTAGCCAGTCTTTTGGTGATGGTAATGCAGCTATTGGCATTCCCTAGGGAGGGTCTGGAGATCCTGGGCTGGGATTCTAGGTATAATCCCCCTCCTAGTTGCAAGCTATCTTACAAGATACGAGAGTATTTAAGATAAATAAAAGGCTGATTTAGAGCAGTTTTATGATGTGGCTTCCATGAGGTCACCATTCCCAACCGGGTGGGATTTTGCTTTGAAAGTAACCCTTAACCTGTGCATTGTAAGAAAGTCTAGTGCTCTCATTGGTCTCATTAAGCTTTCCTTTGGTGAAGCTGTTCTTCAGATCCTCATACCTAGGTTCCCAGGTAGTCCTTGCTACTGCAGGAAAGCCTCTGGCTCCGATAGCAAAGTGCATTATCAATTATTTCTAAGAAAATGTCAAGTGGACACTGAGGTCAACTTGGAGGGGTTTCTGCTGGGCAAATCTGAAACAATTTGTGGATCAAAACATACAATGATAATAATGGGATTACTCTTTAAAAATGGGAGTTTGGGTCATATTAATAAATTCATTAATAAGTATATTTTAAATAAGAGAAAAGTGAAAACATTACCCTAATTGTTCTAGAAGGGTTAGCAGTGTGGGAAATGCAAGTTTGACAGCTGTTTTAATAATAAGTGATTCAGGTAAGAAGCCTAAATGGAGGCTCTAGTCTATCTGCGCCATAACTCACAGCACAGCAGTCCTTGTGTTACCATGGTAACCATGCCACCCAGAAGAGATGAGAAAAACAACCACTCACCATCCTAATCTTGTTTTTAGTATGAGTTAGGAAGCCATACAAACTGGCATGATGCACAATAATTAATCTCATGTATTCCTATATCCATCCCCCTTACACAGAAAACACAGCTGGAAGCTTCAGTAATACATATATTAATGTGTACATAAAACCCCAGATGTTAATCCCCCCTCCCTTGCCGTTTTCTCTCCTTCTCCCTCCCTTCTTTTCTTTCTCTCTTCCTCTCCCCCTCTCCAAGATCCCAGAATTCATAAAGACAAATTGCTGACGGGTAAAAAAGAAACACCATATAATCAATACATTGAATTTTGAAAGTATTTATTTTTAAAATTTAAAAATTCTTTTAGAAACTATTTTTTTCAGAGCTATACAGATGGCTCTGCAATTAATTGCAAATAATGCTCTTGCAGAGGACCTAAGTTTGATTTCTAGCATCCAAATCAGGTGGCTAACAACTGCCTCTGACTCCAGCTCCGGGGGAGGAGGGGCGGGGGTCGATGCTTCTAGCTTCTGTGTGCACCTGCACTCATATGCACACACATAATTAAGCATTAATTGTTTAAAAACAACTCTTTTTTCAGAGACAATCTATTGGATTGACTCTGACATTTTTCTTCTTTAATTACCATATATTGCCAAGAATCTAAAAGGCAAAAACAAAGCACAAGCAACTGCATTTATTAATTACCTTTTCATCGGCAAGTACCTTGAGATTTTAACCGTAGGTGTTCTTCATTACTGCTGTCAAGCATTTGGCTGTTGAAATTAAATTAAAGGAAAATAAATCACAACTATAACCTAAAACTTACTAGGATAAGGATGTAGCCGAGAGATAAAGCACCCTGGATTTGATCCGCAGGACCAGAAAAAAATACTGTTATTTACAATAGCACCAGAAAGTAGGAAATGGTTAGCAGTATTCTGCCCACTGACATCTACATATCGCTAAACATTACAAAATCGAAAGTAGACATTTAGTAGAAGATAGCATATCTGTGAGATGCAAAAAAGCATTGTTAGGTTATCATTTCTCCTCCAGCCGTTATACGGATATAACGTAACTGCCACAAAAATACTAACAGACATTTTCTTAAAAAAATAAATCAACAGTTTAATTCTCAAATTTGTATGCAAATGCCTATACTATAAAATAAATTTGAAAAAGATCAAGTCAGAGGAACAACACTGTCTGATTTCAGAAATCTTTATAAACATGACACACTCCAAAAATTAATTCTGGCTTCAAAGTGATAAAGTAGTTCAGAGGCAAAGAATAAGGAAGTGAAAAACAAACAGACAATACATATTCAACCATTAATTTTTGGAAAATGGTGCAGGTAAATTAATAGAGAACAGGCAGGATAGTCTTTTCAGCAAATGACGTTGTAATAGCTGGATATTCATATTCCCAAATGCAATCTGAGACTTATATATTATTCCATATACAGAAGTCAACACAATATAGATCATAGATTTTTAACATAACAATAAAAAATGGGACTGAAAAGAGTTACTCATTGGGTACTAGCCATCCCAGCATCCACATAAAATAAAACCCGCTTTGCTCAACACAGAGCAGCAATCCCAGTGCTATGGACTAAGGCAGAAGGTCCACTGGTGCTTGCTGGCTGCCAGCAGCTTAGGTACAGGCTTAGTGAGAGAACACGCTTCAAAAAGTCTAAGGCAAAGGGTTTAGAGAGCAAGGTACCTGATGTCTTCTGACCTCTCTTACAGGCCTCGGTGTGCACAGTCACACACATACACACAAGCACATGTACTACACACATAGATGCCCCTCTCACACACACACATACAAACCAAAACAAAAATTTAAAACTGAAAATCCATTTTAAGACAGTTTTTTTAACCCTCAAAGCTATATAAAATCCAGCAGAAAATACAGTAGCAAATCCTCTTCCTCTTGGACTGGGTAAAAATTTCACAAATAAGACATCAAAACAACAATTTACATGTAAACAAAGTAAAAATTTCCCCAACACTGAGAACTTTGACTCTTCCAAATAGACAGCCGAACAAGTGAGAAGGCGTATTTGCAGCTAGGATAAGATGTTTGAACATCATATCGATGCTAGAGGATTTGTATTTAGAGTATAGAATGTTGGCCCAAACAATAAAAAATGTACATTTCCCTAAGAAATTAGAGGAAATATTTAAATACAGACTCTGTAAAAGATACAATTATGTGAAACAAAATAACCACTTGGAAAGAAATAGCGCACCACTGATCACTGAAAAAACGCTCAAAAAGACAAGCTGCAATGATGTTACTACATTCTAGGAGTACATCCAAAATTTAAAAGACTGAATGTAAATGAGCATTGGCCAGTTTGTTAAGGATGAAATTCTACACTGTTGATGGGAATAAAAATGTGCAATGTTTTGTGATAAGTTTGACACTTAGTTGCAATGTCAATCCCCATGATGACCCAGCTCTTGAACTCCTGAAATAAACACCCCAGGGGAAATAAAGTATGTCAGTGGCAGAAGTACAGAGATTGGAATAAGCTCTGGGAATATTGCCATATGAAAGAATCCAGTTAACAGAGAAAGCGTAGAAGCCCCTAGCTTCTTGCAAGTTAACAAACCTGAGCTTCTTGTAAGTAACAAACAAGCATGCAAATAGTTTATCACATGCAAATGAGGGAGAGCTGAGCACTAGCTAAGCAAACACTCTATGCCTTGTGGCCCAGCGGCTTTCAAACACATGCTTTTTCCCCGGCTCTAGCCCATTACCACTCCCAGGACTGCTTTCCCTTTCTTAAAGTACCGCCTCAGAGGCTGGAGAAATGGCTCAGTGGTTAATAGCACTTGCTTAACATGTAAAGACCAGAGTTCGATTCCCTGCATTCAGACCAGATGGGTCACAACTGCCTGAAACTCCAGTTCCAGGCTATCATGTTATCTTCTGTCTTCCAAGGGCACATACAGACAAGCACACCCCCCCCGCACACACACATGCATAAAATAAAAGTAAATATACTATTTTTGTCTCAATTTCTAACTATGATCTGGTCCAATTTCTTTCCATGGGACACAAGAACCTGAACAATGGAATATAAGAACCTGTGCACTTCAACAGGTATCCAGTGGGTTTCCTGGGACTCAGATTTGGCATCTATAACATTTCCATGAAAATACTTATTCATTAATGTTCATAAAAGCATTGCTTACAAAATCCTAAAACTGGAGACAAGTTAGATGTCTATTAACAAATCAGTAGCACCATTTGTGATCTAGTTATGCACTAGACCACCATTCAGTATCCATGTATTAGAATGCTAGTTTAAGAGAATGCCATGACTCAGTGGGCAAGAGCACTTTCTGAAGCCCTGAGTTCAAACTCTGAGACTCACAAAATGGAAGGAGAGAGTTGAGTTCCACAACTCGTCCACTGACTTCCTACACGTGTAGCATGGCACAAGTGGGTACTCGTACTCATACCTGCACACGTGTGCATGCACATGTGTGCACACATATACACAATTACAAATTTGTCTGAGAACATGGCAGTGGGAAAGGTGGAAGACAAGGTGCCATGAAACTGAAAACGTTGAGTACTGGAAAACCGTAATAATAACTAGGTCGATCTGGTTATTTTATGGGACGTAGCTGGGTATGCTTAACATTGACAAACTGAAAGCTAATCATTATTTTCAAAAATGCTGTGTTCCAGTTAAACCCATCAAAGATAGCCTCGTAGGCACCAAAATGTATTGGTATTGCATTAAGGAAATAAAGCTCGGCACTTCCCCTGGGGTTAATTTGACCAAGTGAGAGTTCGGTTTGAGTTCTCCACTTCTCTCCCCATGTCGTCTCTCTCTAGCTTACTGTCTCTGGCTTGTTTGTAATCTGTCTGCTGTGTGTCTAGTTATGCTTGCCTGATGTCTGACTATCCTTACAAAAGGCTTCACTCTACAATTATTGAATAGCAGAGAAAGCATCACACAGGGAAATATCGATAGACACTTTATACAAATCTTTAACAAAGTTTTACAAGAACTCAAGTCACTGACTCCAGCTGGCCCAGTAAGGAAACCAATGCTGTTAAGCAATATCTATGTGTTACATTTAATATTTATATCAGATATTTATTTCATAAGGTCACTTTTGCTGTGTTTGCTATTTCCAGTAAATGATTATCATAACATGCAGACATGCATTTGCTCACTGGGTCAGAGGCAAGGGATAATATGTATCTTAAAATTAAAGTTATACATTAGCTTATGTCGCAAAAGTTGATCACATGGGAATTCAAGTAAGGTTTGTTGCTCCACTGTTCACTTAAAGGCGGGCTAAGAAAACAGGCAGTGTACACAGTAGGACAGTAGGCTGTGCTAAGTGACCTCAAGGTGTATCATTAACATTGCTATGAGGTCCAGTTCAAGTCTCTTAAAATAGGAGGTATTTTTTATAAAAGTGTATCATCACAATTGTAAATTTTTGGCATATATTCATTGTACATAATGTTGGGTTTTATAAGGATAATTCCTTAAATTTCATAATACACTTTGTATTCCCCCTCCCCCTCCATAAATACTCTCCCTACTCTCCATTCCTCCGTTCACTGGAGTCTTTCTCTAGCTTCTTTTCTAATTTCATATAATTTCATATTACACACACACACACACACACACAGAGAGAGAGAGAGAGAGAGAGAGAGAGAGAGAGAGAGAGAGTTTTATGTATCTATATAAAATCTAAGATCCACAAATGAGAGAAAAAATGACACTCGTCATTCTGAATTTGGCCTATTTGCTTAATATAAGGATCTCCAGTCACATCTATTTTACAGCAAATATGATTTCATTGTTTGGTGACTGAATAAAAATACATCTGCATATGTACCATGCTTTACCTATAAATCTGTTGATGTATATCTAGAATCATTTCGTATCTTGGATACTGTGAATGGTGCTGTAATAAGCATGGGTGTATCTCTGTGGCATGGTGACTTAAGGTTCCTTGGGTATAGAACATGAAGTGGTAGAACCATATCACAGAGTAGCTCTATTTTCTTTGTGTAATCTCTATTCCTATTTTCTTGGTGGTTGGACTTATTTATATTCATAGCAGCAGTGGGTAATTGTTGCTGTTCCTCACATCCTCGCCACTACTATTTTGTAATTTGTTTTCTTAATGATAACCCTTCAGACGGGGATGAGACTGAGTCTCAAAGTAGTTTCAGTAGACATTTCCTAATGGCTAAGGATGGCAAGCATTTTTTCCATATTTATTGGCCTTTTGTCATTTACTTTTTAAGAACTATTTATTTATTAGCCCATTTACTAGTTGGACTATTTTGTTCTTTGTTATTTAGGAACATTTTATAGTTCTTTATGCATTCTAGGTACCAATTCTCTGTCATATGTATACTGGTAAAGATTTTCTCCCATCCTGTAGGCTGTCTTTTCGTTTGACTGTTTCACTTGTTGTTCAGAAACCTTTAATTTCTTGCAGTTCCTTGTTGATTCTTGGACCTAGGGAATGCTGAATTCTTTTTTTATTTAAGACATGCATTTATTCCAGCATGTTATTTCCCTACAACCATATAGTGGGTACTGCTAATTACCAGCCTCTCCTCATGAGTCCTACTATAACAATTACTACCCTCCATTCAGGACTGTGGAGGTTATGGCAAATAACCATAAATGCCATAACCAGCAGAATAATGATCTGCATGTGGCATGAAAGAAATCTGGTTCAACACAATTTAGTAGCTGTGTTGGTTCAAACTTGTAAAGTCTGACACAGGGTGGTTTATTTTGGGCATATTTGAACACAGCACAATTTGGAAGGAAGTTTTCTGGTGTAACACAGTACCCTGTGCACAATGAGGCATATTTACTTCTCAAAGTGCATGGGACTTCTTCCACGAAGGTGGGTTCTACAGATAGGCTCCATGTGTTATCTTAAGGGCCTGGGGGCGGGGGAAGATCTGGTGTGGTCTCAGTAGTACAGATATCACACAAGTCACCTAGACTATTAGCCATGTCTGGTTCTACTTGTGGGTGCCTGGGGTCACCCCTGGCCATACATATAGTACAGAGTTTATCGAAACCTATTAGCCACCTCCAGTCCTACTTGTGGGTGCCTGGGGTCACCCCTGGCCATACATATAGTACAGAGTTTATCGAAACCTATTAGCCACCTCCAGTCCTGCTTCTGGCAGCATGGGAGAGCTAGGTATGGACTGACCCTACAGATAGCACAGGGGTTACCTGAGCTATTAGCCACCTCCATTCCCAGCCTTCTGGTTGGAAAACAGATTGCACATCGCTTCTGATGAAGAGATAACCTGCCTGTTTGACAATCCTGGTTTCCAAAGTGCTTATCTGCGAGTACAAGGACTTTTGTGCTCCCAAGACAGGTTGACTTTGACTAGAATTTCATAAACAAAAAAAAGGCCAGTTTGACATTTTTACATATATAATCATGACATAGTTAACACAATATAATCATGACTTTTGAGTAAGTTTGTAGTGTGTTGTATATAATGTGTTTTTAGCGACCATTGAGGAATGTAAACAAAAGCTTCAAGTTTCCACGAAGGCCTTCTCATCAATGTTGGGTATTTCAGCACCCATCTGGGACACACACAAGAGTCTGAGATTGTTACTAATCAGTCCTTTCATTGTTTTTAGGCTTGATTCTTAGCTTTATTAGCATAATCCTTCTTGTGTAGGCCAGGGTAGTAGGACTCAGCCTTGTCAGTGATATGGCTCTTCTACTGGTCTAGGAAATGGGGATTTCTAAGACCTGAGCAAGAGCTGGCTTCCCAAATTCCAGCAGAGGCCTATGTATCTGGATCTCTCAGCCCTTAACAGAACTCCGCATCACAGCTCGCCAGCCTGAGATGTCTGAAAGTATTGACTTTCTATCCAATTACTCCAATAGTCAGGGCCTGCAGTGGCTGTTTAGGCCCTTATGTTCTTCAGTCCCCTGTCCTCGCTACCCCTGTCAGCTCCTTTCTGCCTTCTTCGGCTGCTCTTTTGATCCATTCAGCTGCCTTTTTTTTCGGTTGTCAACCTCACAGCTGTGTTTCCATTTCAGCAGCCTGGCTTGCCTGGCACTCAGCTGTTGCTGAAGCTGACGCCGTCACTCTACCGCCTCTACTGCCACTGCCCTTCTTCGGTCTCTAACGTTCTTCCTTTTTTCTTAAGAGAATAAAGCACAGTTTATTCTGGAGCCATTTTGAGTGATCATGGCCCTGGGAACATAGTCTTGCTCCTCCAAATTCTGTGTTCCAATACGCATTCAAGCAGTTTTATTCATTTGGGTTACCAATTTAGCCCGTGACAGCAAAGGCACACGAAAGACTACTTGAGAGAAGTATTAGATATCGTGTTTCAACACACAGAAAAGCATCCCAAGACAGATATATCTGCTACCCTGCTCACCAAACCTGAATGTGGTTTTCGAACCTGCTACTGAAGTGATCCAGAGAAAGGTGCTAGAAAAAGGGAGTCAAGTCAATCAAAGCACGCCCTAAACATACATGAAGATATGTGCTTGCACTAGTCATACTACACCTTGAATACAAATGGGACTTTGTGTTAGTACCAGCCACAGCCTTGTCTCCTTATTACCGGTCACGCTAGTCCCTCTGCTAGGGCACCAGGGAAATCGCTCCTCCTCTGGTCGGGATAGAAAAGATTGCAAGGTCACCGCGACCTTATCAAGGCTTATGATAACAAAAAGTTTGGTACTAAGAATTTCAAACAACCCTGGATATGTGCCTTCAGGAACTCAGGAAATTTGATGTGTCATTGTGCGGTTCTCTCAAGTCATCTGTGGAGCATTCAAAACGCCAGTTGCTGGAATAAGGGCACAGTAACCAACTGTTTGACTGATTGTCCTTTGTTCAAGGCAATCAGAACAGCATGGGAGAATCTAACAGCTGTCATTTAGGGACGCAAAGTGTTCCATCTCCAATATCTTAGCTTATATACAGGAAAATGAACATCAGAAGGAGTGTCTCCATTAAGAAAATAAACAACTTATCATTAACACGAATGGTAAATTTAATAGGTTTTAACAATAGTTAACACCTGTCCAGTGCTCTAGGGAGAAACAATCTTTTCATCAGACCATTTTTCACCATTAAGGAGCTATCACAGTTGCCATGGTACCCGGTTTCTATAGCAACCATGATGTGGAGATGCGTACATTAACCACATTAGAGCTTCCTCATATGAGGCACCAAAATGCATCAGTGAAATGTATTAGTGACAATCTCAGAGTGACCAACAAAGAAATCAAAGACTTCCTGTTGGAGTAGTTTAATCAAAAGCCAGCCCAATTTGGACTGTCTAATTCTTTTCTATGCCCTCTATTATTATGGACCTTATGGGTTTTGACTATCTGTAATGTTTGTTGTATGAGTCTGGATCTGTGCCTGCATAAATTCTGCTTTGTCTTGTGTGCATCTGTATCTGTGTGTCTAACAAAGAGCTTTGGCTCTGTTTTATTGAGCAGCACAGAAAAAGCATCACGTGGGAAAGAAATGAGGGATACTTTACAGAAGCCATGAACAGAGTTTTATAAGAAATTAAGTCATTGACTCTAGCTGACCACAACTGAACCGGAGAAGAAACAAACGAATGCTATCAAGCAATATCTGTATGTTGCTTTTAGTGTTTATGCCAGATTTTTACTTTGCATGGTCACTTCGGAGAAGTTTATTATTTTCAGAAAATGGTTAGCATAACAAACATACAGACATGCAAATATGCTCTCTGGGTTAGGGACATGGAAGAGTACATATCTTAAAACGTTGCATTACCTTAGTTTGTAAAAGTTGATTCCATGGGAGATCCATGACAAGTAAGGTTGGCTGATACATTGTTCTCTTAAAGGCAGACAAAACAGATGGACTGAATACGCACAAAGTTATCATTCTGGAGTCTTAGATGACTTCAATATGTATTATTATGAACTTAGGCTGTGAAGTCCAGCAAAAAATCCAATTTCTTAGAATATAAGGGCTATTTTCATGATAATGTGTCACCACTTGGAAGTTTACTTCTTATGTATAAAGTAGGGGTTGCAAGCCCAGACCTTCTCTCTTTAAATATTTTGATAGTAAGCCTTTTAAAGCATTTACTCTTGTCTAGCTCCTCGGAAGGAGGGTCTTAAACTAAGCTCACAGCACTTCTCCCTTCTGTGTGTCTCTTTGGGTCTCTAACTCTTCCTATGTCTTACTGTATGTTACTTGGCTACTCAATGCCCTCTGCCAAAATATGTTCATATAAACAAAGACTATACGAAAAGAATGATGGGACAGTATATCATCTATATTCCTTGTAAGGCAAAATCATATCCCAGGCAAAATGGAGAAGAAGAAAACAAATGGCAACTAATACTAGTGAGGAAAGGAGATTCTTATTCACTACTGATGGAAGTGTAAACTGGGGAGTCATTATGGGAGTCAGTTTAAACTGGGGAGTCAGTATTCAGGAGGCAGAGGCAGAGGCAGATAGATCTTCAAGTTCGAGGCTAGTCTGGTCTACAGAGTGAGTTGCAGGACAACCAAGGCTCATAGAGACACTGTCCCAAAAAAAATCTAAAAATAGAATTACTTTATGATCCAGTTGTAATGGTTTGGATGAGAATAACTCGTATAGGCTCACGTGGAGAGCACTGGTCTGTGGGCTATAAGATGGTCAACAATTAGGATGTCCACATAACATTTGTCTTTTGAATATGTTGCATTTATTCACACAAACATTCCTTATACTATTACGCTAATATAAAGATTAAACAGACATCCCAACAAGCAGTTGGAACAGTTGTTTGGACAGAAATGCTGCTGCAGGGTTCCACCTGGGAATCTTCTCTATTGCAAGTGCTCCAGAAACTTGTAGGCTCAGGCCAAGTCTGCTGTGAAATCCTTCAGCTGGGGCAGACTGGGGAGGATGGCATTGGTGGAAGTCTCAGAAAATCCTTGACAGCATAGGCCAATGGCTAGTACTGACAAGTGGGCCTGTGTGAGTCCAGGGACAGTGCCAGAAATTCAACAGTCACTGAAGCCAGGGCCACACAGAGGCTGGACAATCTTGCTTCAGGAGCATGGCAGTCCAATCCTAGAGACCATTCCCAAAGCCCCAATTTTTGTATCATTCCATTGGGCAGTACCTTTACTGTATTAGGGTTCACAGCTTATGGCTGGTTCATTAGCATATCAACACCAAGTTGGGGTTAGTTCATTAACATATCAAGGCCTGCCCTGGACTAAGCTCTTTGACCTGGCAGGTGGCTTGCTTCTAAGGCCTAGTTCTTATCCAACTGCCTCCTAGCAAGCTCCGGCAAAGTATTATTTTAAGTCACACAAAACGGCTTTTGAGTTACACAACATAACTTTTAAGTGATGTTCCTTACAGTTGATATATTCAAATACTCGGTCACCTATTAGTGGAACTGCTTGGGATGGATTAGGAAGTATGGTTTGACTGGAGGAAATGCCACTGGGGGCAGGCTTTGAGGTTTCAAAAGACCACGCCCATTTCCAGTTGGTGTCTCTCCCTCCTACTTGGAGATAAAGATGAAAGCTCTCAGCTACTATTCCGGGACCATGCATGGCTGTTGCCATGCTCTCTGTCATATCTAATGACAATAAAAAGTTCTTTTGTAAGTTGCTTGGTTATGGTATCTCTTCACAGTCATAGAAAAGCAACTAAGACACCAGCTGTATCAGTCCTGGGCATCTACCCAAAAGACTGTGCATCTTACTCCAAAGATAATTGTACAACGATGTTTATTGCTGCTATATTTACACTAACTAGGAAATAGAATCAGCACATTAATTGATTTATTGGTGTGTACGTTGTTTATATGAATTGCCTGCTTATAAAATTTAATTATTTCTCTATTAATTACTAAGATTTCAGCACAAATAAAGGTACTAAATAGATAAGTTAAATGTTTAGTAAACGAAACCATTGTATCAAAGCAATTATCTATCTACAAAACAAAAAATGAATTCAGTTAAATCATATATATTTTGTTTAAGCACAGCTCATGTGGAATAATAGTAAATGACCAAAGATATCAATTATATTAATAAATCCAAAATAATACTCTTTCAAGCAATATATTAAAGAAAATATTTAGACTAAAATTTTAAAGTAAACCAATATGTGTCAGAAAATTGCCAACAATAAGAACGAGAGATAAGAGTAAGGATATAGCTAAGTGGTCTAACATATATCATGAACAAAGTCTTTGATTCTACTCTCAATACTACTAAAAGAGAAGGAAGGAAAGAGAGAGAGAAGAATGAAGGACGGTAATCTTTATAAATAAAAGAGAAGAATACAGGCTAAAATGGACTTAGTCAGACTGAAGACCTGGTTGATAGAGCTAATAGCTACAATTTATAAAGATATCAGAGATTAATACGCAAAATCATAGTGGAAATATTCATAAAGAAACATTTACATCTTACAGTGGTTTTGATGGAAGCTGGACTCAGGATAGGGACAAGATCTGACACCAGACTAGTCCTGCCATGATAAATAAAAAAGAAAGGTGAAGCAAATACCTTTCGGTGGGCCCCCGCCAAGGTCTTCCACTAATCAAGCACATCACATGCAACAGAGTGAGTGCAAGAGGTTTGTTGGGGGAGGGAGAGAGCAAAAGGCCACCTTGGAGTGGGGACATAAGAGAGAGAGAGAGAGAGAGGCAGGCAGGCAGACAGGCAGACAGACAGGCAAGCAGAAAACAAGGAAGTGGAGCAGGAGATAAGAAAAGCAAGAGAAGCAAGAGCAAAGAAAAGACGAGAGAGGGAACTGTGCCTGGCAAGCCCTTTTTAAGGGGTGTGCGTGACAACAGGTGATGATCTAACTGCTTCAACAGCTGAGGCAGGCTGCTGCCGCAGCAAAAACTAGTGAGGCCCATAGATGTGGTGGGAACTTTCCCATCCTCCAGTATCTTCAGTTTAAACTATGGAACAAGAGTGGGCATTGGACTTTACGCTGGGTTAGGCCCACAGGCAGTTGATAAGTTACATATCTTACAGTCACTCCAGCAGAAACTGAGGACTCTGGATGAGACCCAGTCCTGAACTGAAGTAAAGCTATTGAACGCGTGGGGAGGTCACTATTAGGGTCCAAGAGAAGCCCCCAAGGAAAGACTAACAGCCATGTGCGCCATAACAAGAGCGCTTTATCAATTCCAACAAGTTCAGATAGCAAAATGGCGACCCCAAAAGAAGGTCGCAAGCTCCTTTGAAGCAGATTTAAGGGAACTCCAGGGAGGGAGGAGGGATTAATCTGGGGCTGATTGGTAGAGGAAAGACTAGTCTGGGAACTGATTGGCAGGAGGTCCTAGTGGTTAGAGACTTTCTAGTGGCAGGGTAGGAAAAGCTATTTTTGGTTATCAGGAAACTGTGCTTACTTGCTGAGCAAGCAGAAAGCCAAGGAGGTGCGGGTAGATCGGTTGCCTCTGAGTTGTATTTTTCCTCAAAACTGTTTGCTCAGCTCCAGCTTCCTCCATTAAAGCGAAACTAAGGCCTGGTCTCTGGAAGGGGCTATTAGCAACCTGTCATGGCTCTGATCGGACTCTGTGGGCCTTTCAGTTACATCTTGCACTGGCGTCAGCCAAAGCTGCAGGCCCAGGATGAACACCAGATCTGACTAGAGTAAGGCCCACGAGCATGTGAACAATTCCGCAATTCACAGTTTAAGTACAAAAAGAGGCAAAAGGCCAGAGCAGACACAAAACAATACCTCACCTTCAGAGGAAGACTTGTGATAGAGCCTCTGGCCCTAAATACTATTCTCACAGACGGAAATGAATCCCAACCCTAGTATGATTTCATTATTCACTGAACATTGCAAGAGTTGCTGCTGATAGGAAAAAAAAATGGGACTTGCATTTAGGAACAAAAGAGTATCAAAGAAAGAAAAACTAAGCCAAAAAAACTAACTTCAAATGTGCAAATTATTGTTCATAAACAAAAACGTGAAAAACTGAGACAGCATGTCTTCTTTACAAATCGCTAATCCTATAATAACAATCCCTAATGCAAACACTCGGAAAGAACTTCCAGAAAAATAATTCAAAAGTAAAAAGGGATAATGGCAGGTGGGAGGAGCTCTAGAGAGGGAAATATCAGGATATTTGTGACGTAAAGGGAGAAATAGAAAAAAAAACAGGGGATTTAATTGAGAAGGAGAGAGGTCAATACAGAAGGAAAGGGAGTCAAAAACTATAAATACTAAATAAATAACATGAAAGATGCTTGAAAAAGCCATAAGGAAGGAATCATATTATTTTATATTTACCTAAAGACATATATACTTTAAATGGAGTTATGCCACTTGAGGTAACAATGCTGCCCTGTAGATTAATCTAACAAAAACTCTAGTACCAGGCAAGAGAAATCACCTCTGGACTTGTTGGTCAGGGACCCAAAAATATAGGCTCTTGCTATTGTTGTTGGTTGCCTCCCAGAAGATAAAGATAATTTTCTATTGCTGAGTACAACCTACTCAGAGGATTTGAGCTGGATCTGATTTAAAAACGAGTCTGAATCTGAGGACTCACTTTCATAGTAATGGAAGGCATCATGCAAACCAAGGGAGGAAAGCATTCAATACCTAGGCAGCTGTGTGGCCTGTTAACCATAACATTGACCAGGATGTCACAATAATCTGCATGGTACAGTAGTGGCATGCATACCTTTGGTGGTAACCAACTGATGTCTAATTGGACGTAAGGCCTGCTCAACACGAGGAAAATCATGCTTGGTACAGTAAAACTAGTCAACTACCAATGAATAGTAATGTTGTTGATCTTAGAGTAGAACCTACCACCATCCCATTCATAAACTATTGCAATTCCAATCTTCGAAAACTTAATTTTATGCACATAGTTAAGTATAGCTTTCACTCTTCAACAAGAAGATACTTTCTGAAGCAGATTGAAACCATTGCAGAAAGCCATAACTGGTCCAAATGCAGAGAACATTTGAGTATAGACTGTACATCCGCAGTTGACAAATTTACATTATAACTAAGAAGGCTAAAGGAACACTGTAGAAAAGGGAGGGGACAGTAAATTGTAAGATCCGAGGACCAAATAGTTTGCTGCAAGATTATGTTTTCTTGATACAGCAGGGAGGCTATACTCATGAAATATCTATAATAGGGCTACCAAACAAGGCCTGAATGATCAATAGCAGTTGAAATGCCAGTATGGATGGGGGAAATCTCACGGAGACTATTTTAGCTGTTTTTCTATTACTGTGATAAGACACCATGACCAAGGAAACATGTAGAAGCAAATGTTTATTTGAAGCTTACAGTTTTATAGGATTAGAGCCCATGACAATCATGGTAGGGAACATGACATGGTGCTGGAGCAGAAGCTGATAGCTCACATCCTGAGATGCAATCATGAGACAGAAGAATAGAGACTCAGAATGACACAAGCCTTTTGAAACCTCAAGGCCTAACTCCAGTGACACACCTCTTCCAACAAGGCCACACCTTTTAATCCTTCCCAAACAGTTCTACCAACTGGGAACCAAGTATTCAAATATATGAACCTATGGGGTGTTGGAAGGAGGGCCCACTTGTTCATCCTGGCCGCCTGGCTAGCTTAGCCCCTAAATAACCACACAGAAACTGTATTAATTAAATTACTGTTTGTCCCATTAGCTCTAACTTCTTATTGGCTAACTCTTAGATATTAGTTTAACCCATTTCTATTAATCTGTATATCACCACTAGGTCGTGGCTTACCAGCAAAGTCTCAGCACGTCTATCTCTGGCAGTAGGTTCATGGCGTCTCTCTGACTCTGCTTTCTTCCTCCCAGCATTCAGTTATGTCTTCTCTGCCTACCTAAGTTCTGCCCTATCAAAAGGCCAAGGCAGTTTCTTTATTAATTAACCAATACAAGCAACACACAGAAGGGACTCCCACATCAATGGGGAGTCATTCTAATTCAAGCCCCTACCTGATGAGTTTCAGGAAATTAATGGTTACATATAGGGGAAGAATTAGTTTCCCCTAGATGACTTCCCAATTCATTATTCAATATTAAGTGATCTGCTCTGAAAACATAGAGAAGCAACAATAATTGAACTCAGAAAGTAATATTTATAGAGTAAAAGGGGAAACCAAAGAAACTAACCAATCTCTGAGCATGAAATCTAGCACCTTGTTCCTGATCTCGGAGGCAGTGAAAGAAACACACCCTGGATTTGAAACCCCAGTCAGGGAAAGAAACATGTTAGCCCCAAACCCAGAATCAAAGAAAAACACCCTGACTCTAAAACTAGAGCCAAAGAAACACACTTTGGCCCTGGAACCAGAGCCAGTGAAAGAATATATCCTGGCCCTAAAACTAGAGCCAAAAAGAAAAAAAGAAAAAAAAAGGATAATGGAGAAACACAGTTTGGCCCTGAAACAGGAGCCAAGTCTGGCCCTGACCAACTAAACTAACCAGTCCCTGAGCAGGAAAATGAACCAATCCCCGAGCAGAAAATCTCCCTGAGAAAACTTCGCCCCTCAGAAGCCCTATAACCTGTCAGTTCAATTGCTGGCTGTCCTACAGAGACAGCCCCTCTGCTGGACTCCTCCTTTCCAATTATCTCTCTCTCTCTTTTTCTTTGCTTTTTTTTTTAAAAAAAAGAAAACAAACTACCTTTTGTTTTCATTTTACATGCCAATCCCAGTTCTCATTCTCTCCCTTTCTCCCATCCCTTCCACCTTACCCCCCACCCCATCTCTATCCACTCCTCAGAGAGGGTAAGGCACCTTGCTTTGGAGAAGGTCCAAGGCCCTCCCTATTTAAATCTCTTTCTTTAAAGTGTTTTGGGCACAGAACAGAAGAACTTGTGCTGCGAGGTTCCCTTAGGGGAGCTGAGCAGAAAAAAGTAACAACTTTTCTCAGGAGCTGGAGGAGGTTGCTACATTGCAGCAGGGGCTTCCCCTTTAGCAGAGCGAAGCAGATGGAGAAACATCTTGGGCCAGAGCTGAGCAGAGCAGAAGCAGATAGCTCTGCTAGGACATTCCCAGAGGGAAACCCAGCAGAGTTCTGCTGTAAGGGCTCTGTCTAGAAGAGCAGCAGAACTGCTATGTCCTGTGGGGAGACCATCCCCCACCATACCCCAGCTCCAGCTATTGTCTGACTTCCAGATGAGTGAGGCCTGACTTCCCCACCAGTTAGGATACCTTTCCCTCTGGAGCTGTCCTATTGCAGCCACTGCCTCCAGAGCTGGCTGTCCCTTTGCAGCTTCAGAGCTGTAGCATTTGCTTACAGTGTGTGCCCGTATGTGTGTGCACACGTGTGTGTGTGTGTGTGTGTGTGTGTGTGTGTGTGGTGTAATAATAATCTTTAAGAGAAATAATTAATCAAGAGAATAAGGTCATGAATTTGAGAGGGAGAAAGCAGTGAAAGAGGTTGGAGGAAAGAAAGGGATAGAGAAGTGATATAATATAAATTATATATATAATTATTATATTATTAAATATTAAATATAAACAAATTATATTTAAATATAATTCATTTAAATTATATTTTATTTAAAATAAATATTTTACTATAAGAAAGTCTTTCATTGGACTTATGGTTTCGCCGGGTCAGAATTCAGGAGGGCAGAACAAAAGCATGGCAGCAAGAACAACTGAGAATTTCCATCTGATGTGCAAGTAGGAGACAGAAAGCTAATAGGAATGGCATCTATTGAAACCTCAAAGCTCACCATCAGTGACACATGTTCACCAAGTGGGAACCAAGTATTCGAACATATTATCATATAGGGGCCATTCTACTTCAACTCACTGTATTTTATGTCCTGGTCCCCACTGGTTCATGACCATGTCAGAACATCAAATGTATTTAGTCCAAATTCAAAAGTCCCCATAGTCTTTCCAGTTTTAACATTGTTTAAAAGTCCAAAGTTCAGAGTCTCTTCTGAGACTCAAGGCAATCTCTTACTTGTAACTCCGTGTAAAACCAGAAAGCATATCTACTTCCAACATATGATAGAACATAATATATATTACTATTTCAAAAGGGAGGAATTTGAGCATAGTGAGGAATACTGTACCAACAGAAAAGTCCTGGAAAATCTAGGGATTCAGGGGACTTAGATCCACATAATAAAGGCAAGAGACAGCAAGCCCACAGCCACAATCAGGCTAAATGAAGGAAACTCTGAAACATTTCCACTGAAACCAGAAACCAGGCAAGAATGTACATTTTCTCCACTCCTCTTCAATATAGTGCTTAAAGTCTTAGCTAGATCAAGAAAACCATGGAAAGAGATCAAGAGGATACAAAGAGGAAAGCATGAGGGAAGTCAAAGCATCTTTCTTTACTGGTGGTGTGATTCTATACAGAAAAGATTTTTAAAAGCTCCACTAGAAATCAACTATAGTTGATAAACACTTTCATCAAATTAGCAGTGTACAGTCGCTGCTGGTGGCACAGGCCTTTAATCCCAGCACTCAGGAAGGCAGATGGATCTCTGTGAGTCTGAGGCCAGCGTGGTCTACAGAGCAAGTTCCAGGACAACCAGGGCTACACAGAGAAACCCTGACTCAAAAGCCAAAAAAAAAGTAGCAGCATTGTTATGAGTCTGTAAGGACAAATAAGTCCAGGAGTATTAGGAGACAATATTAAATGAAATGATATGAGTTTATAAAAATAAGCCCAGAAATGTTAGACGCAATATTAGGTGTCACACACAAAATGAAACTAAAAAGCATGAAGCAATGTGTGCAGTGGTGATAAGAGTTTGAGCTGGTGAACAAGTGTGATGTAACTATATGATAAGCAGACATGTGTGCTAATCTAAAAAGAAAAAAAAGTAATATAGTCACAGACAGTATAAAAACTTGAGGCTCATGACCAGGAGACATTCTCAAAATGACTTGCTAGGCATGCTGTCAGAGCGGTCACAGAGAATCCAACGAACCAGCAACTTCACAGCTGAGACCGTCCAAGAGCCAGAGAACTAGCTCTTGCCTGCGGATCAAGACTTGCTGATCCAGAGGCCTACGTCGAGAGCCACGGACCATTATCAGGTCGTATACACCAATGCCTCAGTAAGATAGGATAGAAGACCTTGCCTAGGACACATAGGAACTCTTGCTGAATGTGTGATGTGATTGAAGGTGTGATGTGATTGATTGACTAGGATTGTTATAGGTTTGATGTTTACTTATATTTGATATAAGAATAATTAGGGATTTAAATGATTGTTATAGTTTTGATGTTTGCCCATACCTGCTAACAATTGGAGATTTGACTATTGGCATAATAAACTTGTTCCTAGAACAAACACTGTGGTCATCCTGAGTATTTACTTGCAGACCTCTAAGTAAGGGCAGAATGCCCGCTCAGGAATAAGGCTCGCGACAAGCATACAAGCTCCCAGTCATGTATTTACAATAGCCAGAGGGACCACTGTGCTAATCTACATTTATAGGTAGACTTCATACTATTTCTAAAGTCTCAAAAACAGAGAGCTTTCCTGAGAGCAGGTTTCTGTCCAGATGATTGACATTTCTATTTACTTTGACACTTACAGTGCAGAGCAATGATATATAGTGGTCTTATAAGGTTTAGGGTTCCTAGAATCACATTTATACAGATATCAAGTAATGACTAGTCAGACCAGACAATTCAGAATGTCTTGTGTCCGTTTGTGCCAGAAAAATGACCTAGGTCCCATTCCTCTGGCTAATAGAGTCCTGCAGTTACAGTCCTTGCTTTTACAAGCTGTTCACTATGAAGGAGAGGTCCAGCTATAACACCCTTCAAGTCTGCTAATATCCAACAAGTCATTCAACATTCGCACCAGATCATGCCGTTCTCCATTAAACAGTCGTTCTGTTCAAGTTTGGGATGGCAGCTCATGCCTGTAATCACAGCACTCAGAGAGAGGCAGCAGGATTACTGAGTTCAGGGCCAATTTGTGCTTCATAGTGAATATTAGACCAACCATAGCTACATAGCAAGACATTATTTTTTTTTTAAAAAAAATTGCCCTGGTTACCATGGTTACCTAGATGGTATTAGGTTCCTACGGCAACCATGAAGAGCAGGCTTTTCTACAAACTGAATATGTCTCCAAACAGCCCTCCCTTTTGGAGAACTTACCTATCCCTTCTATCAAAGCACCTCGCTCTTCAGGTCACCTGAGAAAACAGGTTCAATGGAGAGCGTGTATTAATATGCGAACAATTAGAGGAACACTGCTCAGGACAGAAAACAAAGACTGTTCTTAGATGTGGACTCTGTTTTTCTCACCAGATCGCCTCAGCTCTCCATTAAAAAGGCAGAAGTGTCATTATACCAATGATGTGTTTCTATGGCAACCAAAATGCAGAGGATGTTCTACAAACTGAAGTGCCTCCACAAAGCTTTCTTTGTTCTTGCTCCCTCCGGAAAACAAAACTCCTCACTCTTCAGGCCACCTGAAAAAGCCTATTCATCAGAGCAACCAGACTAACACAGGCAGAGGTCAGAACTCTGCTCAGGTAATGGGAATGAAGCACACCCTTGTAAGGAATTTTTGCTACAAAAGTAAGAACTTATGAGAAAACAAAGTCTGATAGACTTCACCCAAGGGCATTTGGTTTGCTCTAACCCTCTGAGGAAGAACATGTAAGATACACACTAAACTATGGAGTTAGTCATTTGTGGCAAAAGGTTAACATAATCAACCACCAGACTGATCCAGAAACAACAAAATATGTCACTAAAGGAACCTCAAAGTTATTCGAGAGGAGGAAGCCAGGCCGACAAGAATTTAATCATTTGCTACGCAGAAGAAATTTCCCCTTTCCCTATTGCATACTCACTGAGCAGCCAGGCCAGGGCATAGTATACATGGGCTGCCAAAATGACTCTTAATATCTTGAAAAAATGACATGCAGAGTCTTAGTCATATACAGGAGAACTAGAATTGGGTTCTAAAATCAAAGAATGAATTTAAAGTCATATAGAATGGATTTTTTTCTTGGAAATTCCTCCAAGAAGGAACCGATGGAATGATAGAGCCATCCACAAACTATAACCAGCCTTACCAAAGTATCAAGGCTAAAAACACACTCTATTCTTGTGGCTAACAGAGCACAGAAAAGGGGAAAGTTCATCACATCCACACATTTTAGATGTCCATTTTTACATAACAAAATGCCCTAACTAATAGTCATTTATTATCTCTTAGGATTCTGGGTTTTCAGTAAGCTTTTTCTTTTTGTTCTATGAACTGTCGTCAGACCAATACAACCCGAGGCATCATTGTTAGCTGTCGTCTAAGCCACACATGCTTGCTGCTAAGCACACAGCTAGATGCAAGGAAGCTACTCGGTAAGGTCTCTGCCACACCCAGAGAAGAATCTCTCCAGCCTGGGTACTTTATGTGGCCGGAGTAAATACATCAGGAATGGTAGCAATGGGGAGTTTAATCTGTTCTTCCTTTGTTTAATCTCCTGCCTTTCTAGCATGGAGCTAGGCTTGAGGATTCTTCCCCTTGCTCTAGGGGAAATTTAAGGCAAGATGGTAGGTAGATGTCGTCTGAAGATAATGTTTCTCATGTACTTTGAAAACTGTTAAACTTAAGGAAAGGATGTGTGGTGCTTGGAAAGAAAATGGCCTCCAGAGGGAATGACATTTTAGAAGTGATTTTGCTGGAGTAGGTGTGGCCTTCTTGAAGGAAGTGTATCACAGTGGTGGCAGGCTTTGAGTTCTCCTTTGCCTAAACATCCCTCCGTGTGACAGTCAATTTCCTGCTGCCTTCTGGTTAAGATGTAGCCAGCAACATGTCTGTTTGCATGCTGCCACGCTCTGCATCATGATAGTGGACTGAACCTCTGAAACTGTAAGCAAGTTCAAGGAAATATTTTCCTTTATAAGAGTTGCTGTGGTTATGGTGTCTCTTCTCAGTAATAAAAACCCAAACTAAGATAAGATGAGTTGCCTAGTGGCTGAGAGTCAATATGGCTTCTGAGTACTCGGAGAGAAAAAAGAAGAAAGATTTCTGCTTGTCATTTTGTACGGGCGTGTCTTCTTCCTGCTCCTTCCTGACTTAGTCTGCTGCATCAGACTAAGTGACAGGACGTGTCATTCCTCTTAGGAACTGCGAGAAACAGATTCTTCTCAGGGCAGGGACCTCCTCATCTCCTTTGCAGGCTCTAACTGAACATTATGAAACAACGTCTCAAGGACAGGAAATTGGCAGGCTGTGAGTCAGCACTGCAGAAGCATAGCATGGTGGCTCACAGTTATAACGCAAGCATCTGGATGTAAAGGCAGGAGGACCAGAAGTTCAAGACCATCCACATCTATTTATAGAACGAGCTTGAAGTCAGCCTAGGCTACATGAGATGCTGCCACAAAAAGTAATGTAAATAAATAAATAACAACTCAAAGATATCGATTCTGTTAGTTTTAATTGTATTTATTTTATTCTATTTTTTGTTTATGTATACTGTATGTGTCATGCATGCGCAGGTGCCATGGAGACCAGGTATTAGATTTACAGGTGGTTTGTGTGTTACAGGTGGTTTGTGAGCACACCATTACAGTCGGTTGCTGGGAACCAAATTCCAATCCTCTGGAAAAGTAGCAAGTGCTTTCAACCTCTCAGTCTACTCTCCAATTCCACTTTAAAAAAGTAAATGTAGTGGTTTTCCATAAAACAAATCAGAGGTTATGATTTTGGTATTCTTTTTAAGAAAACTGAGAATAAATGGTTTTTTCCTTAGACAGACAAAAATACATAATAATACTAAAGGCTAAAGTTCACTATGAAGATATTAGTTGTGAATATCTTAGTTGTGATATTAGTTGTGGGTATGTAAATACCCAGTCACATACTGAAAAGATTATAGAGTAAACCCTATAGGAGAAACAAGGAGAAATACGAAAAGGTATATTAACAAATATATGATTCTAACATACTTCCTACATCAAAGAATATTCATGTGGGTAAACATGGGATGTATTGAGAGAAACCTAAAAATACAGCATCTCATTTATCTTAGAGATGGACATTCATAAATAATTGTGATGCTTTATATCAGACAGTTTGCCTTTCAGACAAATCCAAAACACTTATGGGTTTTGACTATATCTTAATCTGTTAAGTCATGTAGCCAACTTCACAGGCTGTAGTGATAATGAAACTTATTATTGTGTTCGATTAATATAAGCTAGTAAAATACATAACATAGTATTTAGCATAATGGAATAAAAATGTGCTACTACAAATGGCAGGCCATGGTTGGGGTTTCATTGGCAAATATGAAAAGATCTGGGCATTAAGGCACTCACCATTATTCAGTTTAGAATTTAATAGGAACTTACAGATGGTGATTATGGTGATATTTAAATAAAATACAAGAATCTGATGCTAAAGAAATTGTCAGAGAATTTTAAGCATTATATGCCCATATCAATAATAATGAAAATAAATGAACAACTGTTCACAAGGAAAGTTCTATAAGTAACCATAATATAAACTAAGGGAAGACAAACACAAAGATTAAACGTAAAGGTAGATATAAATAATCTCTGCAGACAAAACTGCAATAGTGTATGCAAAAAAGAAGAGATAAACAATCCGTGGATGAAAAGTTATTCGGGCAGCCATCAACCATCAAATCAGCAAAATATCTAAACCTGCATATTCATAAACCCAAGACAACCAGGCAAACAATGAATCCCCACAACTCTGTGAGAAAATAATTTTCAAATTTGGGGGAACTAAAGATACAGAAAGGAATCTTGATATTAGGGAAAGAGACACAATGCTTCACCAAACTACTAACACCACCAACCTCTTGTCAGGACCACTACCAGGACTGGGGGGACCCCAAGAATCATGAAAAAAGGATAAGGATTTTCTTCAACGGAAACTGTGTAAGGACTGTTCCCACCCTGGATCTGTGCCACCGAACGGCCCGAAGGTGGCACTAAGTTCCCTATGTAATGCAGTGGAATGCATGTACATCTTTGTTTGTTTCCTGGTACCCACTAAAATACGCTGACACCACCAGGAGAAAAGGAATATTTCTCTGTCAAAAAACAGAGCACTTGCAATGGAAAGGAAGCAAGCGTTAGCCTTGTGAAAAGTGTATGAGATACTAAGTTAGGGTCTTGACCAAGGTTTCCATTTGAACCCCCAGGAAGGTCTCTAGGTTAAGTCAGTATTTCCTTTTCCACCTCAGGAAGATACGGCGAGGATGCCAGTATCACATCTTCATGTGCTTGATTTCACGGTCTATGCCTTTCACTAGGAAGAATAGAGATGGGTGATTTGGGAAAGAGGAACTGGATGTCACTGACTAGTGTACAGTCATTCTAGAGAGCAACATGATGATGTCTATTAAAACTGAAGATTAATATTAACTTCAAAGCACACAATTAACAGGGAGGACAAATAATAGCCAGAGTATTCTCTTAAAAATGTGTATGCCAACAAGCAATGATCACACAGTTCAATAATCACATAAAAACAGATACACTGATTAATTAACTAGAAGAGAAAACTGAGAAATAGACCCAGTGTTGTGTAATAAACTGTTAACTTTTTATTTTGACACAAGACCCAGGATGGCCTCAGATTTGCTGTTCTTTTTGGCTTAGCTTCCTGAGACAACGTTTAAATGCATACATAACTAGATCTGACTTGCAATAAACTAAATCTTGAGAGTGTTGCCAAGAGCACATAATGAGGGATGGATTGCCACTTTAGCAAATAGTTCTGACCATTTTGAATTTGCATGTACAAGAAAATAAAATGAGATTTCTGTGCCACTAACTAAGGGCAGTGCAGCAGAGATGGATATGTAATTGCCGAAAGAATAAAAGACCAAGAAGAAAATATAGGGACTAAATAAATGCTGGCATTGAAGACCAGGCTGACTCTCCGCTGCCTGACAGACAGAAAGCAGCAGTCGAGTCTCTAAACAGGGTTTCATTTCGAGGACTGGAAATCTGGGAAGTCAGAGAAAACTGCCTTCCTAGAGCCTTCCTCCCCCGACATGTTCTAAGACAACCAGAACACTGGCAATAAATCAGTCCACTAAACCATCGCAAAGCTTAGTCTTGAGCCTCTGGCCAGACAGCTGGCCTTATCGCAGAGACTCCTCTCGTATTTATTGTCTTTCATGTGTGGCAAGGAGGAGTCTGCTTTCTTTTCCCACCAGCTGCCTGTGTCGTGGGTGAGGATCTGCATACACCACGGCCACCACTGAGTCTAGCACTGTTCTTGAGCCAGTTTTCAGATGGCATCAAAATTTAAAGTTAACAAATCTTTACCAATATATATTGCTGAGTTGCTTGTAACATAAATGTGCAGAGCCCCTTCCTATAGAACGAAGTTCAAGTGTCTTCTTATAAAAATGTGAAGTATCCAGCCCTATTTCTTTCTACAAAGTAAAATACAAATATAGACTTAAAAACAACATCAAGACTGTTTGATAAATCCTCAAGGAATCATGTTATTTTATATCCACACACACATTTATATCTTAATGGAAGTTAAATCATTTGAGCTGACATTGTACCAGAAGAACCATAGGCTAACAATAATCCCAGTTCCAGGAACAAGGAACCTCCTTCCAAATGGTTGCTCAGGTTAGTTCAGATGACTCTTAAAACAATATAGATTGTATGTATAGCTCTTATTTATTCCTCAGGGGTTGAGGGTGGGTTCCTATTACTGAAGTCACCATACGATTAGGACACATCACTCAGATGATCAGAACTGGATGTGATCTGAGAGCCTCTTTCCTGTGGTCTAGGTTCCACGGTTCCAGAAAACACTATGCAAGCTGCCAAAGGAGGAAAGGAGTTAAACAGTTTTACCTAGCTGCAACAGCTATGAATCACAATTACCAGCATGGCTTGCTGTGCATAAAGGTGAAATAAGTGGCTCTCACATGACAATGACAAGCATTAGCCACCTAATTGGAAGGAAATTGTGCTGGGTACTTAAAACATAGCCAGATTCATCAGGCTAGTGAGTCCATGAATCTTAGAAAATGATCTTCCTTTGCCATTTTGCTAGACCGGCATAATTCTTTACTACAGTTAAAATCTTTTCCTTAGATCACAGATCAGTGTGGTTACCATGCCTCATCAAAGAACTAACTCTCTCTCTCTCCTCTCTCTCTCTTTCTCTCCAGCAAATGGAGATGATTTCAGAAAACCACACAATGTGGAGATCAATAGATAATGGGGAACGCAGCCTCAAAACAGATACATCTGCATCACAGCTCCTCCATCTTTAAAGTACTCAAATAGAGTAGGGTACTTTCATTCAGTATGTGAAGCAATTTTCTTTGAATTAGGTCTTTTGCTGACTGGATGTGGAGAATCATTGTCTTTACTCAGGCTACTGATTCAAATGCTAACTTCTCCCACAGCTAATCCACAAAACCCCACATGTCTATAATCTTAGCACACAATCAGTTGAGGTGGGAGTATCAGGCCAACTATGAAATATTTTGTCTGAAAAAAAAAAACCGAACAGTTGAAAACAGTATCCCAAACTGATAGAAACTGTGGGCTACTAGCGATTGTCAGCTGCTTGAAGGAGAGATAGTTTTTTCCTGTGTTTGTAGCCCCTAGTAAGTATACAACTCTCCAGAGGAATAGCACACACCCAAGAAAATTTGGCCAGCAGACACTGGGTTTGAAGGATATTTTTTTGTTAAAGAACACAGTGTTGGGTGGTTAGGGAAGGGGTTGCAGATCTGGGAAAAGCTGGCAGAGCAGATGAATATGATCAAAACACATTATATGAAACTCTCAAAGGACTAATAAGACAAGAGCAACAAAAGATTGAAAAGGTATTTATGGCCTGGAGAATGGGCTCATAGTTAAAGTGCTTGTAACGTAAGCCTGAAGATCTGAATTTGGGGCCATAGAACCCGGGTAACATCCCAGTAACAGTGGCATTTACCTAGAATCCCAGCAGCACACAGTATGTCCTGGGATCTCTCACTGACTAGCCAATAGGTGAGCTCCAGGTTCAGTGAGAGACACTGTCTCTATGAATAACGTAGAAAGCAACAGAGGAACAAGCCAACATGGGCCTCTACCCTCCGTAGACCACACTGGCACTCATGTGCGTGCATATACATGAGCACACACAATTATTCCTGACCATCTTGCATGTGGGTGTATTTCTGCTTTGAAATTCTTCACTATAATTATTCGTATACTAAATGGTATAGCTTTCTGCTTAGTTCATTAAGAACTCAACTCCCACTCCTAAAAATGAAAGATTATTGGCCAACATGCCTCCTATAACAGGATTGCACCTAGAATCCAGAGAGGTTTTTTCCAGAGAGTTGTTTTTTAATAAAGCCTTTTCTATACAGCGGATACCTTTTCTATACACTGTCACACCCCCACAAACCTATCCTTGTCAAATCCCATTGGCATTCATTACTGCAATTGTGACTCTCTTCACTAGGTGGCATCTGGAACTGATTTTCAACAGGTTATTTCCTTATAACTAAAAGGCGTGCTTTTTACAAAGGGAGAATTTTTCTTTAAGACAGATCATGAAGAAATAACTATGTTTATGCAAGCTACATGTAAGGCGAATGGATGGTACTAGGAAAAAATCATCCTGAGTGAGGTAATCCAGATCGAGAAAGACAAACATGGTATGTACGCACTCCTAAGGGGATATTAGCTGTAAAGTAAAGAATAACCACGCTATAATCCACATCCCCAGAGAATCTAGGGAACAAGGAGGGTTGACGAGGAAACACCCAGATCTCCCTGGGAAGGGGGAAATGAGAAGAGATTTCAGGAGTGGACTGAGGGCTGTTGGGAATGGGTACATGAGTTATCAGGTGGGGGGGTGTTGAAAGAGACTACTGGAAAGTGGGGGGCATTTCAGGGTCAGGTAAAAACCTGGCATTAGGGAAACTCCCAGGAATCTACAAGGAAGACCCCAGCTTAGACTCCTAGCAAAAGCAGATATGTTGCCTGAACTGGATATTTCCTGTGATTTGGTTAGTGCCTAGCCCAACTGTCATCAGAGAGGCTTCATTCAGCAGCTGATGGAAACAGAGGCAGACCCACAGCCAAACATCAGACAGAGATGGGGAATCCTGCTGAAGATGAAGAAAAAAGGATTGTAGAAGCCAGAGGGGTCAAGGACACCACAAGAAAACTCAGGCCAGGTGGTGGTGCTGCATGCCTTTAATCCCAGCACTTGGGAGGCAGAGGCAGGCGGATCTCTGTGAGTTTGAGACCAGCCTGGTCAACAAGAGCTAGTTCCAGGACAGGCTCCAAAGCTACAGAGAAACCCTGTCTCACAAAAACCAAACAAAAACAAACAAATAAAACAAAGGAAGGAAGGAAGGAAGGAAGAAAGGAAGAAAAGAAAAAGAAAACTCACAGAATCAACTAACCTGGGCTCCTAGGGGCTCACAGAGACTAAACTGACAACCAGGGAGCCTGCATAGGACTGACCTAGCTCCTCTGCACATATGTTACAGTGGTGTAGTTTGGTCCTATTGTGGGACTCCTAACAGTGGGAGCAAGGGCTGTCTTTGGGATCCTACTCCTCATACTGGGTCACCTTGTTCAGCCTTAATACATGAGAAGGTGCTTTGTCTTACTGCAATTTGATGTGCCATGTTTTGTTGATATTCATGGGAAACCTGCCATTTCCTAAACAGAAAGGAAGGAGGAATGAATTGGGGGGGAGGGACACAGGGGAAATGTGAGTAGGGAGTATGAGGAAAGGAGTGAGGAGTAACTGTCGCCAGAACGTAAACCAAATAAATATTTTTTTTTAAAAAAAGAAGGCTTCATATAGCTGTAAAACGATTGAAAGGACACACACATATTCTCAATTCATGCTAATTCCTAAATATGCATGTCATTGATGTATTAATATTTGTTATATGTTTACTGTGTGCCAGGTACTGTCAGTTCAATTCCTCTTTTGATCTTTAGATCTACAAAAGAAGTAATAATAAAGAAGAAAGAAAGAAGGAAGGAAGGAAAGAAAGAGAGGAAGGAAGGAAGAAAAAATGCAGACAGATAAATACAACATGGATCTTAAGCCCATACATAATAATTGATTGTGTACATTGCGTTCCACCCATATTAAGTGAGGGTTTTCGTCTGGGTTCTGGTTATAAAAACAGAATCTCTCTTAAGTAGATAGATGCTGCTGTTCTACTTTGTGAACCCGGGGGACCTTGCTCATAGCACCTTCATTCTACTGCACAAGCTATACTGCTTCTTTTGGTGAGGCCTCACTATCAAGGGAACCACGAGGCAACCCTTGTGCAGGTTTAATCTTGCTTCTTTTCATTTTCAAGAAGCATAGATTTGTTTTGACTTTTCATGAGTCAGAATGGTAGTTTTAGAAATTTTTAATCTATTTTATTCCTCGAAGGATTAATCAGATTAATCACTAATCATTTGGTGTTCTGGAGTGACATGGAGTTTCTGCTTAAGGAATGACCGCAGAGGAACAGGAAATAGAGGTGACAGGGTTCTAAAAGACAGCACAGGCCTAGGGTTCCACACTGAAACCTAACCATCCTCACTTAGTTAAATGCTTTTTATAGATTTTCTATGTACTGTTCACCTTTCCTCTGCATTCTTCTTAGAGAGTCTGTGAAAAACCACTTGGCAATATTCACTGAGTTCAACATACACCTATCTTGTGACTTGGAAGTGTAGATCTTTGCCACATTCCTGCATTAGTCTGTTTTGTTACTATAATGGCATAGATACCGCAGGTAGGCCAACTTTACAGACAGAATAAAGCTATTTTGCTCACAGCTCTGATGCTCAAATTCAAGATTAGAGAAATGGGAAGTGAATCACTGGTCTGGTCTCCAGTGAGGGTTTAATAGCTCGGGCCTGGTCCGGCAGAGATGGCTGGCTCAAGCCTGCTCCCTTTGAGGTCCCTCCCTCATACCTGCTCTTGTGGAAGTTGCTGGCTTTGGGCCTGCTCCCATGGATGTCCCTGGTTCAGGCTTACTCCTTTGGAGGTCTCTGGCCTGGACCTGGTTGGTCCTGCTGAGGTTGTTGGCTCAGGCCTGCTTCCCCAGAGATCTCTGGGCTGGGCCTGGTTGGTCCTGCTGAGGTTATTGGCTCAGGCCTGCTTCCCCAGAGGTCTCTGGGCTGGGCCTGGTTGGTCCTGCTGAGGTTATTGGCTCAGGCCTGCTTCCCCAGAGATCTCTGGGCTGGGCCTGGTCTTACAGAGGTTGTTGTCACAGATCTACTGCCTCAGAGGTCACCCCCTTCTACCTGCTCCTGTGGAGGTTGCTGGCTCAAGCCTGTTCCTGCAGATGTCCCTGGTTTGGGACTGCTTCCACGGAGGTCTCTGGTCTGAGCCTGGTCTTGCAGAGGTATCTGTCTCAGGCCTGCTCCCTCAGAGGTCACTCCCTCCTATCTGCTCCTGCGGAGGTCACTGACTTGGGCCCCCTCCCAGAATTTGAAGGTGAATCCCTATTGCTGAAGACACCACACATTTTAGACACAGGACTCAGAGGATCCAAACTTGATTTGACCCAAAAGCCTCCTCCTGTACTCCTAGCTTTCATAGTGCCAGCAGGTTCTATGCAAACTGACAGGGAGAAAAGCAAGCAATAGTCTTACCCAGTTGGTGATGCCAACAATCACCAATGACCAGCAGGGCAAGATGTTCCCAAAAGTACAATAGTGACACTTTGATTTTGGTGGCAACCAACAGTTCTCTAATCATACTCAAGGAATATTCAATCAGAGGGAAATCATGCCTGGTTCTGGAACCTAGCTACCTACTTGGGGCTAGTGAGCTCACGGATCTTAGAGGGGAACCTACTACAACTTTACTAGCCCAGCATAATTCCTAACTGCATTCTAAAACACACCCACAGAGAAGATTCTCACCAATGAAGCTCTTCTTTTGAGCAGAAGGAAACCATTACAGAAAGTTACAACTGGTCTAAATGTGGGAAACAATTTTCTCAGTTATGGTTTCTATTACTATGAAGAGAGACCATGCCCATGGCTACTCTTAATATGGAAAGATAGTTAACTGTGTCTAGCTTATAGTTCAGGGGTATAGTCCATTGTCATGAGAGCCACTTGCAGGCAGACAGGGTGCTAGAGAGGTAGTTAAGAGTTCTACATTTGGATCTGCAGGTGTCAGGAAGAGATGGCGATACACTGGCTAGACTTGAGTATCTGAGACCTCAAAACTCATGCTCAGTAACACACTTCCTCCGGTAATGCCACACCTACTCCGACAAGGCCAGACCTCCTAATACTCATTCCTTATGTGACTTTGGGGGCCATTTTATTCAAACCACCACAACGACTGACATGGCATGCTCAGTTCTAATCGATACATCTATACTATAACCCTATACCTAAGGCTTAAGGAAAAAAAAAGACTGTAAGAGCTAGAGAGGACCAGGACAACTGCTGAGGGGTTGTATATTCTATACAAGACAGAGACATCACACACATAATATCTAAACAATATATCCACTTAAACAAGACTTACAAAATGACAACACCAATTCATAGCCCAACATGAATGGGGAATATATCATAGATCTACTATCTCTGGATTAAGAGCTATAGACAACAACTGCTGAAAGAAGAATTAGTCTTCCCCAAGGATGAGCCCCATAATTAGTCTTCCAATACCAAGTGGCCAACCCTAAAAAGACATACGTAAAACAATATTGAACAGACTCAACAGGTTGCATTTATATGTTTATGTATTTATGTGGTGGCTTGAGCTTTATGCAATGAATACAGTGCAATATAGTCCAATAATGTTTAAATGATTAACTTGTATACATACACTAAAAAGTTATTAAACATTTAATAGTAAATCCAATCATATATTATACATGGATGAAAATTGGGAATAACATATGAAATAAGCATGTTACAAAAGATTACATTATTCCACATATGTGACCTACATAGGGTGTTCAAATATGTAGAAAGAAAAAGTGTAATGGAGGCTATCATACAGTGAGGATAGAAGGGTAAAAGGGAAATTGTTTTCTGTGTAGAAAGTTCAATTTTGCAAGATGATAAATTTTTGAAAATGTATTGCTGCGTAGGGTGTCTAGAGTAAACACTATTACACTTTATGTCTACAAAGTGTTCAGTTGATAAATCTTTAGTGTTTTAACCATTATAAAAGTCAATGAGAAGCAACACTCCAACAAGTAGCTGGGTAAAAGTTTTGAAAATTTACTATGTAAAGAAAGTATACAAATGCCAGACTATGTTATACATAGTCATCAGGAAAATGTGAATGAAAATACAGAGAAATCCCTTCTGTCCTCTCCTGAGAATGGTCACAGGTGAAAAGAGTGACCAAAACAAAGGTGGGCAAGGTCATAGAAGACAGAACTCCCATATACTGCCAATGGGCAATGAACATTTATAGTCACTTAGGAAAACATTTGGGTAATTTCTTATAATATCTATATTTTAGCTACATATAACCATGCTTTTACACTCCTAAGTATTTACTACACACGCATAAAGCATGTGTCCATAGAAAGATATATAGCCAAATGTTCATAGCAGCTTTATTTACAAGAATCATAAATTGAAAATAAGGCAAAATTTCCTCAACAGATGGATGGGGAGAATAAATTGTAGTTGAGTTGACACTCCATATGTTCGGGTTCCACATCTGTGAATTCAACAAACTGTGGATCAAAACTATTTTTATAAACATACCATCTGTGCTGAGCACGTATTGCTTTTCTTGTCACTAGTCACTAAACAACATAATCTAACAATTATTATCATAGCATTGACACTACGACAGATATAATAAGTAATCTGGAGATGATTTAAAGTATATGGAAGAATTTAAACATGTTATATGCAAATAGTATACTATTTTCATGAGGCATATGTGCAAGCACATATTTTACCATCAACAACAGTTCCAGATTCAATCTCCCTCAGATACAGAGAGACAACGGTCTATGAACTTACTGGAAAACGAGCTGCCATAAAAAGAATGAACAACTGATACATGCAGCTATATAGATGTCTAAAATTCCACCAGGTGAATAAAACAAAACAGGCCAGTTAAACAGTCACACTGAGAATCCTGACTGCTAAGTATTTATCTCTAAATGGGACATCTATATCATATATACCCAAGAATCCAGAGAACACCATGGGAGAAGCAGAAAAAAAATGTAAGATCCAGAAGATTTGGAAAAGTTATGAAATACTGCCATCCAAATTATGGCCCCACCATTGCAATCAGGAATACATAGCAATGATTGATTGATAGATAGCTGTACAAGGCTGAGCCCTTCAGTATTCTGTCATAGGTAGAGGAAGTGTCCACAAGACCCTACCACTTCCTGAGGAGCTCATTACTGTTAATGGTTGCTGAGGGATGGAGTGTCCTTTTCTCATAACCCCTAAATGACTAGTTGAAAATAATTCAGAGGGAAAGGAAAGGGGATGGCACAGAATAACGGGAAGGGATTATAATCCTGTAAATTATATATATATATATATATATATATATATATAACTTCAAATATTACAGATCTATAAACTTTTATAAAATGTGTTTCTCATTGAAAAAGCTCAGCCTCTGTGTTTCCCTTTATGTAGAATTCAGCCCTCTTGCCTACCTGTGAACCTTCAGAGCCACAATACCAACCTGCTAGGCAAAATGAGCACACTGGCCTAACAGTAGCACATCTGGAATGACTGGGTGTGAGGCCAGTTCAACAGGAGGGCTTTCAAGCCTGGTGTTGTAAATCTGGTCAAAACCCCATAACAGGGGAAGTCATAGGCCCTAGGGAGAAACTGCTATGGGGTTTTGACCCCTACAGCCTGTGCAGCACCTCACACCATAATGAAAGCCAGCCCACAGGAAGGATGCTTACAGTTCAGTGCTAGCTGCTTTCTCTCTGTCTTATAAGCAAAGTATGCAACATTTTCAGCAACAGGGTTCTATTGTCTATTTCTGGTGGCAACCAAGAAGAACTGGAAGAGATGGCCTCTGAAGCCTCCCTGGGCAACAACTCATAAAGAGGTATCCCACACTTGGCAGCAGAATTTTTGTTCAATAACCCATGGCTTTTAGGAACAGCATTACCCAGTCCTGAAAGATTTCCCTTATGTCTTATTCTTAACATATTTTTTCAGTTAGCTTATAAAGTAGTAGGTTTCCACATGGCTTTTCATATTCTGTTCTTGTTGGTTAATGCCCCCTTCCCTTCAGCCATACTTCTGCTCAAACTTATTCACCCCAACCTATTCACCCCACTGAATAAAATTCCATTGTGTATATGTACCATATTTTTTCATTGTCCATTTATTATTTTATGGACATATAGGCAGATTCCATTTCATGTATAAATAGAGTATCAGTGAATGTGTTTGAACAATTATCTCCGTAGTAGAATGCCAAGCCCTTAGAGCTTATGTCAAGGAGTAGTGTAACTGAGTCATACAGTAGTTCTATGTCTGTCTTTCCTGAGCAATCCTCACACCGCTTTTCATACTGGCTGCATTAGTTACTTTTCTATTGCTGTAATAAAAGATCATGATCAAGGCAATTTGTAGAAGGAAGCTTTTAATTAGGCCATACAGTTTCAAAGGGATAGGAGTCCATCACCATCCTGGCATGGGAGCATGGCTGTAGGCATGCAGGGAGGTATGGTGCTGGAGCTGGAGCTGAAAGCTCACATTTAGACCCTCCAAGAGGAAGTGGCGAGCACACCGGGAATGACATTGAGTCTTTTGAAAGCTCAAGCCCACCCACAGTGGTGCCACACCTCTCCAACAAAGGTTCACTTTCAAATCCTTCACAGTCAGTTCCAACAACTGGGAACCAAGTATTCAAACATAAGAGTCTGTAGGGACCATTCTCATTCAGACCACTCTAGTGACTGCAACTGTTTAGACTCCCACCAACGATGAATAAGGGCTCCCCTTTCTCCACATCCTTACCACCGTTTGATGTTATTTGACTTCTTGATGATAGCCAGTGTGGCAAAGAACCTAAAAGTGGTTTTGATCTGCCTTTTCCTGGTGGCCAATGATGTTGGACTAATTTTAGACAAGGCTGCCAAAAGCACAATTGAGAATAAAATGTCCCCTCAGTAAATGTTGCTGAGGAAAATGGATACATACAAAATAGTAAAATTTGATTCTTAAATTGCCCTCTTAATCTCTCAAAAGAGATTAAAGACTTAAGTGCTAGGGGATAGACTTCAGTGGTAGATTGCTTGCTTAGCATGAAGAAGGTATCACAAAACAGAAACACAAAAAACAAAGAAGACTTCAACTTAATGCTTGGTCATTTAAAACTTATAATTTAAATAATTAATACATGATCATTTAAAACATTGGTAAAACCAAGTAGGACTATACCAGTGAAAAATATGCACACCAAAGACAACAACCAATAAAATCAAAAATGGACTCTTAAAATGAAACTATACTTGCAAATTCTATATTTGATAATACCTATTATATATAATTATTATATTATATAATATATAATATAATTCACATCATACAAAAAATAACAAAAGCCAAAGCATTTGATTTTAAAATAGGTAAGCAAAGAAACTTAAGAAACCTTTTCTCAAAAAAGATATAGAGTTGACCAGCAAACACATGAAAAATTATTCATCATCGCTAGGAGCAAAGAAAATGTTAATCAAAAATCAAAGTAATATAGCATTTCACATCTGTCATTATGGCAATATCAACAATAATATATAATAAATGTTTGCAAGGCTATGAGGAAAATAAAGCCCTTTCACACTCTTGATGGAAGTGCAGATTAGTATTGACAGTATGTAAAACAATATAGAGCTTATTTGCTGCCATGAGGACCGGCCTCTAGCAGCTCAGGGGTCAAGAAGGATCCATAGAGTTGACAGACTAATCACTCAACTTGACCTTTTTATCTGAGGAAGTAAAACCTAATTCTCTGGGGTCAGCAAGGGGAGGCTGAACTTAACTCTCTGGAGTCAGCGAAAAAGGGACACACATACCCACACACACCTCCAAAATGCCAGGATCTCACCTAGGGTGCTAATGAATGGCAAGCCTTCAGCCGGTCAGAAAAACTAGAAAGGAGTTACAGAGCAGGTGAGTTTCTGGATAGACAGACACAGGAGAAGTTTTCTGAGAGCCAAAGCTTAGTTCTTCATTTAATTGCTTGTTCTACTCTATTCCTGATGTTTTTCTTCTAACTAACTGTATTTTTCTCTTACATCTTATATATCCCAGCAAAATCTTTCAAGCAATATAAAATTACAATGTGGTTACATTCTACTTTCCATGTGAGTGATTATTGAATACAGATAAAAAAACACATTTCCCATTTCCCTTATATAATCGAACACCCTACATACTACAGATGAAAACCAAATTATCCAAAGAACCCACATGTATTTATATCCAAGCAACTTATTATAGATTAACCGAATGTAAGCAAGCAAAGTATTTCTCTCTTACTGGCAGGCTGCATTTTATAGTCACAGAGAAAGGACCAATCATTTTATTATTTATCTCAAAAGGCAATCTTATAAGGAATCTTAGAAGAATCACAAATCTAAAATTTTATATATGAAAAACAACCAGTCATTTCTAAATCCTCCAGGTGCATAACCATTTGTCAACCGTTCTTTATATCGGAAAGTTGAGGGCAAAAATGGGCTCAAGGAATCATCATCATGGGCCATAACTGATCCTAGCAGGAAAGGCAGGTCATCCCATAATAATCAGGCTGCTTTATTCTTGGTCCTTGATCTTAATGAGTCCCTCACTCAACTATGTGCCTTTCTAAACTTTAGATTGTTTCCCAAGGTTTTTTACCTCAAAGCTATCAGCAAAGACAAATTAATCTAACCTTAAGTCAGATTTTAAGGCTTTGTTTCAGCTGGGATGCACATTGAAACCTGTGAAGACATCTCCCAACGTGAAGATTAAAAGAACTTGAGGTAGCTGAACTTCTGGGACTCAATCCTTCTTTTTTTTTAAAAAAAAAAAAAAAAACATTAACCTAAACCACAGTCTGTACAGCTCCTCGAGAGAAACAAACTAGCAGTGTGACATTTCCTTGCTCTGTTTTTCTATCCTCTGTGGCTCCTGTTTTATCAGGGGTGGGGAGAAACACTTTAAACAGTACAGCTTAAGAGGAAATCATCTTCATAATAATCCACAGGTAAAAATGCCCAGTAGAACAGGATATTTCCGCGAGATAATCACACTACATTAAAGGCAGTGGGAATCTCCTCACACTCATTCACCCTATGACGAATACTAGAGAAAAATGGCAGCAGTAAAAGACATTCTGGGACTTAAATCATTGGGGTCTTGCCTATCCAAGATTCACCAATCAGTGTCTTGCATGCTGGTGGGCCAGTCCCCTGAAGTCAATTGCCACCTGCTGCTCCTCTGACAGGGCCATCAGCAAGAGCTCAACAGTTTCTTCTACCTATTGGAGAGACTCTGGAGCTCTTGTCTTTGGGCTTAGAGATCCCAAACATGATAGATACAGAAGACTGTTGCCAGCGAGTGGAAATTTTTAAGAAATTCTGGCTGATAGCATTAAGTTGTTACTCTGTCTCCCTGTCAGGATGATTTGTTGAGTCCCCACCTGAGACTTCCTAGACAGATGATTTGGATCTTCTTTCTTAAATAGCTCGGCCCTAATTTTAAAAAAAGAAAACAGATAATATTCCATGAATAATTCATAAAACAGTGGAGAGTGGGGGCACTGCCAGTCCTGTTCCCTAAATGTCATGTATGTATTAAGCACATTTCACTCGTCATTGGTTTATTGGCCATCTGCTTTCCTACTTTTTTCCACCATAGTGTCCATTGATATGTTCATACTACAAGACACGGCCCCATCTAGGAAGACCTCCACCAACACAACAAAATAGCTTCCATTTTAAGACTTCCCACACATCCTCCCCACCCACTCTCTGATATTCGGTGTCCAGGATGCAGATGCTTCTACCAGTTTCCCTGAATCATGCTCTGAGCTCAGAGGCAGGCTGTTGCCTAGCAACGGCGGCTCTGAGCCAAATAGAGCCCCTGGAAAACAAAGTGACCCCATGTGATGCATGCAAGTGCTGTTAGAAAAGTGGATAAAATCATACTTCTAAGTCAACTCCCAAAGCAGCCCACTTCCTCATCTCACCAAGGCTCACTGCCCCATGCACTCAACCCTATGTTCTTAGAACTCTGTGCTCTGGAGAAAGTACCCCATCTTCTGATCCCTACATACACTTTCCAGTCACCTCAGGGTCTCCTTCACAGAAAAGGGGGGATTTGAACAGGACTGCCCACAAATCTGCATGTTTGTCCATCAGGTTTCAACCACCAAGCTTGTCCTATGATTCATAGCCCTCACGCTGGAGGGACACTGACAAAATGGTCTCTTCCTTCCTGGCTTCGTCTTGCTATTCAGTAATTATCTCAAATGACATTTCCAAGAAATAACTATATTGTCAACCCATTAATCCTGCTTGCTTTTTACTGTTATTTTTTTCTCAAAGTATAAGGAGAAATAAATCACTTGGAATACAGACAAAAATAGGATGAGAAAGCACATTAAATACCAGGAATGCAATGGTAGTATCATGCCTATATAGACTTGGATAATTAGAAGTTGTGTAATAACTTTTGTCCTCTTCCTCAGATCATCCCATAGCTCACTACACCTAGACATGACACTGACTGCAGATGCATAGTGGAGATATGGACTCATTCCTGCTAGCTGTTACCTGTTCATGTATTCTTTCTGTAGGTAGAATATCATGTTAATGTCAGAGAGTGAAGGAGGCAGACTAGGAGTGAGAAATTCATATTTTCTAGGAGCTACTATAAGTCACAGACATTATTTTATTTGTATAATTTTTTATTCAAGTCCTCAAAGGGATACTCTGAGACAGTCATCTTTGTTTCCTTTCTATGGGTGGGCAAATGATCAAGCTCAGACTGATAGGAAATTCTAAGTAGGCATTAAATGGATCTCAAGGCCACTTTGAAAGTAATGTTCACTAACCAGTTTGGGGAAAGCATTTGTGATTACATACACATACACACCACACACACAAATTCTTATTTACATTATGCATTTTTAAAATTAATTAATTTATTTATTTTGTCTTTTTTGAGACAAGGTTTCTTTGTAGCTTTGGAGCCTGTCCTGGAACTAGCTCTCATAGACCATTATGCATTTTGTTTATTTTTAAGACTATATTTGAATTCTAACCTTTCTTCTTTCCCCTTTCTTTTTTCAACCTAATGTTATTGTGTGCATATATGTATTTGTATATGCATAAATATTCCCAAATATAACCTGATGAGCACATATAATGTTACTTGTGTATATGCTTTCAGAGCTGTTTGGCACTGAACAACATATATTCATTTTGTTTTGCTTTGTTTTTATTGAACTATATCTTTTTCTCCACACCCTCCCTTTCTCTTCCCTCCCCTTCTACCATCTACCGTGGTCCCCAGGCTCCTGATTTACACAGGAGATCTTGTCTTTTTCTACTTCCCATATAGAGTAGATCTATGTATGTCTCTCTTAGGATCCTCATTGTTGTCTATGTTCTCTGGGATTGTGATTTATAGGCTGGTTTTCTTTGCTTTATGTCTAAAAACCACTTATGAGTGAGTACATATGTTATTTGTCTTTCTGAGTCCAGACTACTTCACTCAATATGATGTTTTCTAGCTCCATGCATTTGCCCGCAAATTTTTCAAGATATCATTTTTTCTGCTGTGTAGTACTCCATTGTGTGAATGTACCACATTTTCCTTATCCATTCTTCAGTCGAGGAGCATTTAGGTTGTTTCCAGGTTCTGGATATGGCAAAAAATGTAGCTATGAACATAGTTGAGTACATGTCCTTTTGGTATGATTGAGCATCCTTTGGATATATACCCAAAAGTGGTATTGCTGGGTCTTGAGGTAGATTGTTTCCTAATTTTCTAAGAAATATCCATATCCAAAGGGGCTGTACCAGCTTGCACTCCCACCATCAATGGAGGAGTGTTCCCTTTACCCCATGTCCTTTCCAGCATAAGTTGTCATCAGTGTTTTTGATCTTGGCCATTCTTACAGTTGTAAGATGGAACCTCAGAGTTGTTTGATTTGCATTTCTCTGATGACTAAAGTTTTTGAGTATTTCTTTAAGCATCTTTCAGCCATTTTAGATTCCTCTGTTGAGAGTTCTCTGTTTAGGTCTGTACTCCATTTTTTTTATTTGATTATTTGTTTTATTGATGACCAATTTCTTGAGTTCTTTGTATATTGTGGAGACCAGTCCTCTGTCCAATGTGGGGTTGGTGAAGATCTTTTCCCATTCTGTAGGCTGCTGTTTTGTCTTGTTTACCATGTCCTTTGCTTTACAGTTTCAGGAGGTCCTATTTATTAATTGTTTCTCTCAATGTCTGTGCTACTGGGGTTATATTTAGGAAGTAGTCTCCTGTGCCAGTGCATTCACATATACTTCCCACTTTCTCTTCTACGAGGTTCAGTGTGATTGGTTTTATGTTGAGATCTTTGATCCACTTGGATATGAGCTTTGTTCATGAGGATAGATGTGAATCTATTTTCATTCTTGTACATGTTAATATCCAGTCATGCCAGCACCATTTGTAACAGTGTATATTTTTATAGGTGAGCTTTTGCATAAAATGTCATTCTCTGAGTCATACTGATATAAATATAAGCATAATTATACTCATAAATAAATTAGGCAGAAAGGAAATTTATACTCTATATTCAAATAGCAAAGAAAGAAAAACTTCACAGAATTTAAAAAGGCACTGGACAACGATAATATGTAACAAGCAATGCAGGCAAGAATCAGAAATGGATGCTCATTCTGCACCAAATCCCATAGTAGAGTAACCATAGCAACCGTGTTAGTTCAGAAAGGCTAGGATAAAGGAACAATTGCTGTTGATTTCTTTTATAATATGTGCTAAATACTGCGTCAAATTGAATTGACTGCAGTAAGGAATTTAAGTATTTCTCAGAAATATGCATTCCTGGAAGTTTCATTAATAAACATATACTTACTGTACAAACACACACATATACCACAACACACACACACACACAGAGAGAGAGAGAGAGAGGGAGAGAGACAGACAGACAGACAGACAGAGAGAAACAGAGACAGGGAGAGACTCACCACCCCTGCACATGTTTGCCACAAACAGATTGAGAGTTTTAGCTTCTACAACATTCAAAAATGTTTGCTATGGTCAGTCTTTTTAAAAATCAGCCATTTTATGAATTTATCATTTTATGAAGTGATATCATGTAATTTCCCCTTTTTTCTTACCTAAGACCCTAGGAATTCATTGAAATCAACTGTTGGAAGTGTGTTAATAAAGAAAAAATATGTAATTCAACAGATTCAGTTGTGGTTACATTTAATTTTTTCCTTTTTCTTTATCTTTCATACAATTTATCCTGATGGCAGCCTTCCCTGCCTCTAATCCTCACAGCCCCCACTGCCCTCTCCTTCAGATCCACTGCTCCTCCATTTCCCTTCAGAAAAGAGCAGGCCTCCCAGTGATATCAACAGAACACATCATAATAAGATACAATAAGACTGGGCACAAACCCTCATATCAAGACTGGACAAGGCAACCTAGTAGAAGGAAAAGGGTCATAATAGCAGGCAAAAGTCATAGATATCCCCCCCCCTACACCACTGTTATGAATCCCACAAAAACCTCAAGCTAAGTAATCATAGAATGCATTCAGAGACCCTAGCACAGATCCACGAGAGCTCCATGGTTGCCACTTCAGTCTCTGTGAGTCCTTATGAGTCTTGCTTAGTTGATTCTATGGGCCATGTTCTCCCAGTGCCCTCTACCCCTCTGGGTCTTATAATCCTGAGCTCCTCTTCTGTGGGATTCCAGAGCTCTGTCTAATGTTTGGTTGTGGGTGTCTGTGTCTGTTCCCTTTAGTTGCTGAAGGAAGCCTCTCTGGTGATGATTGGGCTAGGGTCCAATTTATGAATATAGCAAAATATCATTAGGAATCATTTACTATTTATTTATTTATTTGGCTTTCTTCTGCTCGTTTGTTTTGTTTTTACCAGTTGTGTTTGGTTCTACCTTTGTTCTCTGAGACATCCAGCTTCCAGATCCCGGTCATCCAGGCAGTTTCAGGCATGGGCTCCCTTAGATCAATCATTGGTTGGCCACTCCCACAAGCTCTTAGCCATTATTACCCCATCATCTTGGAAGCAGAACAGGTTGTGGGTCACAGGTTTTGTGGTTGGGTTATTATCCCAGTCCCACCAGTATGAACCTAGCCTAGTTATAGAAGATGGCCGGTTTAGGCTCCATATCTTCCATTTCTAGAAATCCTTGCTAGAGTTGCCCTCGTAGGTTCTAGGAAATTTCTACTGCATTAAGTTTCCATATCATCCACTAAATGCTCACCTATTTCAGTCACTTCTCCCCATACTCTCTCCCTTCATCCCTTTCTCCCCTACCTGATCCCCTACTTCGCCAGTCCATCTAGAAAATCCATTCTATTACTATTTCCAAGGGAGATCCATGTGCCCTCCTTTGTATCCAATCTCTCTGGGTCTGTGGTTTATAGCATGATTATACTTTAACTAACAGTTAATATCCATGTATAAGTGAGTTCATATTATATTTGTCTTTCTGGATCTGGGTTACCTCACTCAGGATGATATTTTCTAGTTCCATTTATTTGCCTGCAAATTCTATTGTGTCATTTTTTTCTAACAATGAGTAATAATCCATTGTGTAAAGGTACCACATTTTCTTTATCCATTCTTTGAGAGACATCTAGGTTGTTTCCAGTTTCTGGTTATTATGAATAAAGCTGCTCTGAGCATAGTTGAGCAGTGTCTTTGTGGTTGTGTGGGACATCTTTTTGCATATGCTCAAGAGTGATATAGCCAGATCTTGAGGTAGATTGATTCCCAATTTTTCAAGGAACCACCATATTGATTTCCATAGTGGTTGTATGGGTTAGCACTTCAACAGGAATGGAGGAGTGTTCCCCTTGCTCCACATCCCCTCCAACAGGAGTTGTCACTTGTGTTATTGATCTTAACCATTCTGACAAGTGCAAGATAGAATCTCAAAGTAGTTTTAATTTGCGTTTCTCTGATGGCTAAGGATGTTGAACACTTCTTTAAGTGTTTCTCAGCCATTTGATGTTGCTGTAATGAGAATCCTCTGTTTAGATCTGTAGAAGAAGGAGAGATCTCCCACACTCATGGATCAGTAAAATGAACATAGTAAAAATGGCTATCCTACCAAAAGCAATCTGCAAATTCCATCCAGTCTACATCACAATCCCAACACAATTCTTTACAGATCTTTAAGGGAAAATACTCAATTTCATATGGAAAAACAAACACACAGGATAGTTAAAAAATCCTGAACTATAAAAGTACTGCAGAGCTATAGTAATAAAATCAGCATGGTATTGACATAAAAACAGACAAGTGGATTAATGAAATCAAATTGAAGACCCTGACTTAACTTAACACCCCTTTGATTTTTTTATAAGGAAGCTAGAAATATACAATGGGAAAAATAAAGCATCTTCAGCAAATCTAACTGGATGTCGACATGCAGAATGAAAATAGATCCATATCTATCACCCTGCATGAAACTCACGTCCAAGTGAATCAAAGACCTCAACATAAAACCAGACACACTGAAGATAAAATGGGAAATAATCTTGAATACATTAGCACAGGAGAAAACTTCCTGAACAGAACAGCAGTAGCACAGACACTAAGATCAACATGATAACTAATAAATGAGATCCCCCTGAAACTGAAAATCTTCTATAAGGCAAAAGACACAGTCAAAAGGACAAAACAACAGCCTACAGAATGGGAAAGGATTTTCACTAATCCCACTTCTGACGGAGAGCTAATATTAAAAAGATATAAACTATCAAGAAACTAAACATAAACAAACCAAACAATACAAATAAAAAGGGGAACATTTAAATTTAAACCTACTCAACTGTTTTACTGATTTTTTTTTCTTGGAGACGATCTGTAGATTTGTCTCTAGTATACTTCCCCCTTTTCTGGTAGATACGCCAATTACTTCCATAAAACTGAAAAAGTAGACAAATGAAATGGCTCAACAGGTGAAAAAAATATCATTTTGAGTGAGGTAACCCAGACCCAGAAAAACAATTATTACATGTACTCACTCATAAGTGGTTTTTAAACATAAAGTAAAGAAAACCAGCCCACAAATCACAATCCCAGAGAACTTAGACAACAATGAGGACCCTAAGAGAGACATACATGGATCTAATATAGATAGGAAGTAGAAAAAGACAAGATCTCCTGAGTAAATTGGGAACATGGGGCTTTGGGAGAGAGTTGAAGGGGAGGGAAGAAGCAGGGAGGGGAGCAGAGAAAAATGTAGACCCCAATAAAAATCAATAAAAAATACTTGCTGCACAAGTATAATGACTTAAGTATGATTCCTAGATTCCATGGAATCCTCAGAAGAGTCTTCTGACCTCCAAACATGTGTTATATAGCACATATATGCTGGCTAGTTTTATCAACTTGATGCAAACTAGAGTCATTTCAAAGGAGAGAATCCCAATTGAGATAATACCTCCATAATATCTGACTGTAGGGAATTTGCTTAATTAGTGATTGACAGGGAAAGCCCAGCCTATTGTGGGTGGTGCCATCCCTGAACTGGTGGTCCTGGGTTCTAAAAGAAGACAGGCTGAATAAGCCATTAGATAAAGCAAACCAGTAAGCAGCAGCACCCCCCCCCCAACGTGGTCTCTGCATCAGTTCCTGCCTCAGGGATCCTGTCCTGTTTGAGTTTTTGTCCTGACTTACTTTAATGATAAATTACAGCATGGGAATGAAAGCCAAATAAATTTGTTCCTCCCCAAGCTGTAACTCTAAGACAACTCTAGTCAATAGTAACTCCAAGACAACATACATGGTCTCTCTCTAACTCTCTCTCCCCCTCACACAAAAACACACAAATAAGAATACATTAAATCACCTTTTTAAAAACTGACACAAAATATCAGCTACCACATACCTTTTCCATCTTAGAGTAAGTTCTTGACCTAAAAGGAACAGTCAGCAATCATTGTTCAACATTTGTTTGTTAAGAGCTCAGTGAAAATGTAGAAATGTTATTCCAAAATACTGGCATTATAAATATCCAGGAAGCATGAAATATTTAGAAATAATCCTTCCTTATATGAACAACATCTATACATTAAACAATATAAAATTATGCTAATAGAATTTAAAGAAAACCCGAGTAAATAAGTGTGCGAAGTATTTTCATGGTTTAAAAGACTCAGTATCATCATGATGTGGTCTCTTCAGACTGATTGATCTATTCAGTTAAATCCCAATAACTTTTTAGTGTTTTTTTTTAACAGAAATGGACATGTTTATTGGAAAATTCATGTGAAAATACAAAGGGCCTAATTCCAATAATTATTTAATGTTTTCTATAACAGAAATTGATATATTTATTGTAAAATTCATGTGAAAATACAAAGGGCTTAAACTATAAAGCTAACTTTGAAAAAGCTAAGTTGATGGCAAAGAATGTCTGACTTCAAGCCTCTTTACAGTCTACAATAATCTGAACAGTAGATTCAAGTACAGAACAAATAATTCAGAAATGGGCTCAAAACAGACAAATAACAGTTTTTTTGACAAAGGAGTAAACGAAGTTCAGTGAGAAAGAATAATTGTTTCCATCCATTATGTCAGAACTTGATATTTCTGCACACAAACAGAAACTGCAATTCATCTACCATACCATATGCGAGAATCAACTTAAAATGGATCACAGATGTAATTATAAAACCTAAATCTGTAAATCTTCTAACATAAAACATAGGAGAAAATGCCTGTGATTTTCAATTAGGTGGCAATTTATAAATGAGATACCAAAATCACTATTTATAATTGAACCCATTAATAAGCTTATAAATAAGTAAATTAATAAAATGGAGTGGTGGAGGGATGGCTCAGTGGATTCAGTACTCACCACTGGCCTCCATTGACAGTGCATACATGTGGTCCAAATATATATGCAAGCAAAACACCTGTGCACAAAAAACTAAAAAAATTAAAATTAATAAATTGGAATTCTCCAAACTCTAAAATGTCAGATATTGCAAAAACATTATTGATAAAATGCAGAAACTTGACTGGGAGAAAATCTGGGCATGGAAATTTTGGGATATAGGAACCCTGACACTTTGCTGACTCATTTTTGTGTCACAAGGTGCTGTGGGATAATGCTTTTGTACACTGTAAAGATTTGTCACTTGTGTTGGTTTAATAAAATACTGATAGGCCAGTAGCCAGGCAGGAAGTATAGGTGGGGTAACAGACTAAGAGAATTCTGGGGAGAGGAAAGGCCAGATGCAATTGCCACCCAAACTCAGAGGAAGCAAGATAAGAATGCCTTACTGAGAAAAGGTACCAAGCCACATGGCTAAACATAGACAAGAATTATGGGTTAATTTAAGTTGTAAAAGCTAGTTAATAATAAGCCTGAGCTAATAAGCCAAACAGTTTATAATTAATATAGGCCTGTGTGTGTTTATTTGGGACTGAATGGCTGTGGGACCAGGCAGGACAGAAACTTCTGTCTACAACAAGGGAAAGAATTTTCTATGGTATTTTCTACCACTATGATAATCTTCCCAAGTAAATGGGGTCAAGTGACTGTGGGATGAACCCTTTGATCCATGAGTCTAAGTAAGTCCTCCCTTCCGCTGTTTATTCCAGTCACAGAGATAACAAAAGTAACTGATACAAAAGTGGTGGGGCTAGATGGAGGCAGCAGGACTCAAGGAGTTTGAACAAGGTTTGGAGATTTTTGTGTGACTTTGGGCCACATGTCCCATGACAGTATGGGAACTTTCTGTTTTAATGTACCATGCTCTTTTTCTTTTCTTAAAAGTACTCCTGGATTTGACATTTTGGAACTAGTACCTGCCTTTTCATTTTAGATGAATCAGTTCATGTGAACATGAAGAGAGGAAGTGTATTAGAAGAAATGTTCTTTTTCTTACTTTTATCTTTCTTTTTTCTTCCTTCCTTCTTTCTTTCGTTCTCTTTTTTCTCTTTTCCTTCCTTCCTTATTTCCTTCCTTACACTCTCTTCCCAACTTTCTCCCTTTCTTTCTGTTTGAGAACAATGGCAGAAATGGCTCGGCCAATAAAACAGAATGGAGGATGTTATGCCCTGGAAAGTAATAATGATGGAATTTGAGTCTATGTGAGTATTTCAGTGGACATGACTAAGTATAATTAAAGTATGGAAAACTATTTACTGACAGATCATGGTTATAGAGGACATATCAGCCTTTATCGTCCCAAGAAGAAATATGGAGACAACTGTAGTAGGCTTTCTTGGACTTCCAACCCCCAAATCATGACACAGAGACTTATATTAATTATGGATGATTGGTCTTAGCTTAGGCTTGCTTTTATTTATTTTAATCTATGTGCTTCTGCAGTCTAATTTACCTCATCTAAGTACTGTTCATCCTACTTTCCTGCTTCCTCCATGTCTGGCTGGCCTGGCTGGCTCTCGGCTAGCTGCCTGACTTCCCTTTTTCCTCTGCTTGCCAGCCCCACCTGTCCCTCTACTGCCTAGTTATTGACCATTAAGCTTTTTATTGGACTAATCAGGTGCCTTAGGCAGGCAAGGTAAAACAGCAACACATTTTTACATAATTAAACAAATGCAACACAAACAAATGCAATACATGTTTACACAGGTAAGCTAATATTCCACAACATAAACAAATGCAACACATCTTTACATAATTAAACTAATATGCCACAACAGACCTGCATCAACACAGTAGAGAAAAACAAAAACAGAAAGAAAAGATGTCTGATAAGATTGTCATGCATGAGACATCAGGAAATGGTTAAGAACAAAGGAAAAGCACAAGCTATCAATATCAATATCATCCAGGGGATGAGAGTTAGTGTATTCCCTAGGAGTCTGCTCTGCAGAATACAAGGCATCTTTTGGTAAGCATTAGCCATTCATGTCAGGGAAGCTCAAAGGAAATGTAGCTGCAACTCAGTCCCTCTCAAAAAGCCAACACTGTTATGCTGCATCAGAATGACAGCTGCTGTCATTTCCAACATCACATGTCCTCTTGACCTCCCAGACGAGCTTCTTTATGAGGTCCCACACTGTAGCATCCAGCTCTGAGACTACACTGTGTTCTTTCACATGCCATTCATTACAGCCATTGCCACAGTGAGCATATTTGCACCTTGAGTTCTGAAACTCAGGTCTGTGTGTATGCCTTTACTCGAGATACCCTAGAGCATCATCAAAAGTTAGTCAATACTCTGGACCATGGCTCCAAGACAGTTCTTTTTAAAAAAATATATATTTATTTATTTATTATGTATACAGTGTTCTATATGCATGTATGCCTGCAGGCCATTATAAATGGCTTGTAATCCACCATGCGGATGCTGGGAATTGAACTCAGGACCTCTGGAAGTAACCTCTGAGCCATCTCTCCAGCCCCTTCCAAGACAGTTATACTTGGCTCAACACCAAAGACATCACAGCTTCTGATAACACTAGCCATGTTCCTGGAGGCAAGGACTTAAATGTATGCTCAGCTCCCATTATGTCAGCTTCCACTGAGAGCCAGCATGCATTCAAGATCAACTGTAAGGCTATAGTGCATACACCACATGAAATCTAAAACCAGAATTAACTTGCTTCCATGCTGTGCCCCACAGCCCAGATCTCTCTGTGCAATTTTGAGAGAGAGAGAGAGAGAGAGAGAGAGAGAGAGAGAGAGAGAGAGAGAGAGAGAGAGAGAAGAGCCTGCCACAAGCCTAGAGGCATTATAGCTGTGTACATTGCAGTGCTCATATCCTCAACAGCTTTACTGCTTTATAAACATCTTGAAGCTCACATACAGTTGTCAGCTCAGTTGTCTGACTGTGTTCCAGACACTAGTGTTATCACTTCTTCATCTCTCAAAGTCATATCAGGCTAGTCTTTAAGTCCCAGGTCTGTATCTACTTCATGGACATTACTTATCAGATATCAGTGCCCCTTCCCCACTTAGTGTGTTCACAAGCCAGGATCACATCAGCTACCACTTGTACATTAGAATAAAAATACACAAAGCCAGAACCTTAAAGCTTCAATGGCTCCTACCACTACTATGGATGTCTTTAGTGTTTGTTATTGTGTATCTCCATAGCGTTTGTTAACACCAATCTCAGCTCACCAACTACATGGAGCCTTTACTCCTGTGCCTGTACAATATCCAAGCCTCTGTACACCACCTAGCCAGTACAACTGCACCCTCCATGGGGAAAGTAAGGTATTTTCCAATCAAAACCACCTTACAAATATATTGGAAGGTGTAACTGCCCTAAGAAATTCACATTGACATACGATAAGAAACATGAAAAGCCAAAGGTGAATATTATCAAACCAATAATTTGGTAGATGACCTCAAATAAATAAACAACTACAAATTACTTAACAAAGAGTGAAGTTATGAAACAAACAAATCCTGGAGCTAAGAAACACAATTAGTGAACTACAAATTTCTATGGTGAGCATCAGCACTGGAATTCATCAAGCAGAAGAAAGAATATATGAGTCTGAAAGCAAGTTATAAGAAAATACACAGTGAGTAATAAAAGAGTGAAAAGAAATAAGGATAGCCTATTAAAGTTATGATACTACTAATACTTAAGCTAAAGAAGCTAAAACAGGAGAAAGATGAAAAGAATCTACAGTCTAGTAAGGGAAATAATACCCATGAAAATAATTATTTAGGTACAGGAAAGTCAATCAAAAACTTAGACAGAATGAGAAACATTAAAATAACAAGAGAAAAAAAGTATAGCATATATGAGGAAGTTAAAATAGAACTATTAGTGGACTTCATAAAATGATAGGTGTGGAATAAATGATAATATACTCAAATTTTTGAAAGGAGATAACTGAGTCATATTTTTTTAACCTAGCAAAGGTCAAATTCAGTCATAAAGAAGAGATAGATTCCTGGACATACAAAAGTTTATGAAGTTAATTAGCATTTGACCTAATTTGTAAGAACTACTGAAGTTCACTCAACTTGAAAAAGACCATTAATCTATAAAATGAAATGATAAAAGTCATTGGTAACATTAATGATACATACTTAATCAGAACTTTGTAACACTGTATGGAGGTGTCAGATAAATCATTTACATCTTTTTAATATAGAAAAGACAAAACTATAAAAAATAATGATATCTGGAATAATTTGTTAGGAGGCACACAATATTAAAAATCAATTTCTACATCAAAATGTAAATTGTGTGGTAGTTAAAATAAAAACATAGACTTTTTGTTTTAACTTCATTGTTTTAATTTATGTGTATGGGTACCTTGCCTACATTTATGTTATCTGTGTACCATGGGCTTGCGTGGTGCCTAGGGAGACAAGAAGAGGGTGTCTTGTTCCTTGAGACTGGAGTTATAGGTAGTTATGGGCCACCATGTGGGTGCTGGGGGAGCACCTGGGCCCTTTGCAGGAGATACATGTGCTCTTAATCACTGAGCCCTTTCTCAAGCTCCAACCAAAGGATGTTTGTGTCATAATAACCACAAGGCAAAAACTTATATTGGGGACACAAAAGATTAATCAAAAAGAGCCAAAGAATAACCTTTTGAAAAAAGTCATGAAGAGAGGACAAAAAGCTCTGATCTGGCCAACTGTTACATGAGTCCACAAAGTGACTCAATAATGCTTGACAAGGTAATTCTCCAAGCCTGACCCCTGGGTATAATGCTTTCAGCAGCTACAGGATTCTCCCTTTTGTAGTGTGTGTGTGTGTGTGTGTGTGTGTGTGTGTGTGTGTGTGTGTGTTATAAGCACAAGTGTGTGTGTACACAGAGGCTAGAGAAAGATGTCAGGTGTGCTGTGCTACCACTGCTCACCTAATCACTTGAAATAGTCTGTCACTGAAACAGTCTGGGGAAACCAGCAAGCCTCAGTGATCCTTCTATCTCTGCCTACTCCAAAACAAATATAGACTGGTGGGACTATAGTCGCAGGTGTCCTTGTCCAGCTTTTGCAGTGTTGAGTAATGGTGATGTGAACTCAGGTCCTCATGCTTGCGCAGCAAGCGTTCTTACCCACTTAATCCCAAGCTCCCCCAGATTCTCTTATATCACCTTCTCCACTCTAGTGGTTTATTATTCGTATTTTGTTAAATAAATCTTGCCTGAAGACCAGAGGCAAAGCTAAAGCCACTTGAGGTCAAGCAATGGTGGCACACACCTTTAATCCCAGGATTTTGGAGACAGAGGCAGATGGATCTCTTTGAGTTAAAGGCTGCCCTGGGCTACACAATATCAGTGCAGAAACAAATCCGGGTGGTGATGGCATTCACCTTTAATTCCAGTATTAGGGAGTCATGCCTTTAATCCCAGCACTGGAGAGGATATAAAAAGGAAGGAGAGAGAGGCTTAGTCTACTTAGTTTGTAGTTGCCCAGCCTTGGTAGAGGTAAGATTTCTCTAATGTCTTGACTGCTTTGATTTTCCAGTTTTTGGGTTGAATCCCAATTTCTGTCTCTGGATTTTTATTATTCATGCTACACTCCACAGTTAAGAAACAAATGGGATAGGAGGAGGCCCTCACCCCATAAGGTTCAAAGACAATGAATAGCCATTTCCCGAAGAAAGAGAAAGGAGAGTTCACAAAGAGCTACCCTGTTACCATTATATAAAAAAGAATGGTCCCTTGTTACAGGACCTAGACACCATTTTATGTGATCAAATTTTTTTCTTGTTGAACTACAATGTTGATGGCTAGACAGGAGCCATATGACAAGCAGGATAAATATACTTTCTATATGGTTTATGTTCATTTACAATGGGGAAATAGTGTTAACAATATACAGAACTCCTTAGTGATTCATTTTTCTCTCTAAAGAACACCAAAGACAAACATGTAACAAGAAGAACACTGGCATTCTGATAAACATAACTAACCCAGTTCCATCTGCAGCCAAGCGGGACCTCACTTTTCCCTTTTCACTTTGACCGTTGGAATCTGTCCTTGCCAGGCCCTTCAAATCATTCCATTAATGACCAGTTCTGTGTATAGATAACCGGATAACTGACTCCCTTGCCTCGGTTTAAAAAATTGATCACTTTGGGACTCTGGGATCCCTTTATCCTGACACACTACAACAGCCTACCTACAAGCCACTGATACGTTTCAATGTGGGTCCAATCATTGACATAAGCCTTAAGGCTACAGGCTACTGTTTTCTATACAAAACCACTCGTACACCCTAAAATGGCTCCCTTAGTTGAAATATATTCTTCCTTGATCCCATATTCATCCTTCCTCCCCCCCCCCATCCCCGGCCACCAAGCTTTCCCCGTTCCTCCCCTACTCCCTTCTCTCTAACCCTCTCCCCTTCCATCGACCCTCCCACCCCACCATGCACCCCAGGTTACCTGGGACTCTTGTCTATTTCCTACCTCCTGGTGGATAGCTAAATAATCTTCATCAGGTTCATCTTCTTATTTAGCTTCTCTAGGATCACGAATAATAGGCTCAAAGACCTTTAATTATGGTTAGAATCCACTTATGAGTGAATACATACCGTGTTCCTCTTTTTGGGTCTGGCTTACCTCACTCAGTAAAGCGTTTTCTACTTCCATCCATTTGCATGCAAAATTCAAGATGTCATTGTTTTTTACCGCTGAGTAAAACTCTAATGTGTTTATGTTCCACACCTTTTTTAACCATTCTTCTATTGAGGGGCACCTAGGCTGTTTCCAGGTTCTGGCTATTACAAATAGTGCTGCTATGAACATAATAGAACAAATGCTTTTGTAGTATGTTAGGGAATCTTTAGGGTATATTCCCAAGAGTGGTATTGCTGGGTCCTGAGGGAGCCATTTTAGGGTTTACAGGAGACTTGATTATATATGGGATCCCAGGTCCAAGGAGAGATCCCCCAGATTTCTCTCTGGACAGAGGAGAGGGTGCCTGAATCGGCCGTGGCCCATGACCATACTGATGTATATTTTGCTTATCACCATAGATCCTTCATCTGGCGAAGGACGGCGATACAGTCGGAGACCCACATTGGAGCACCGGACTGAGCCCCCCGAGGTCCAAATGAGGAGCAGAAGGAGGAAGAACATGAAAAACGAAATCAGTACTGCGAGGGATGCTATCACCCACTGATACAAGGGAACGGATCTGATGAGAGTTTACCAAGGCCAGTTGGACTGGGACTGAACGAGGACGTGATCTAACCAGATTCTCGGAATTTGGCCGGATTCTCTGACTGTGGCTGGCCCGAAGTCTTTCTGAAAAGCCATTGACTATGACACTGGGACCTGTTTCCTCTACATATACTGGATTTTGGGGATCCAGTCTGTTTGGACACTCACCTTCCTGGACCTGGAGGGAGGGGGAAGGAACTGGAACTTCCCACAGGGCAGGAAACCCTGACTGCCCTGGGGGACGAAGAGGGAGGAGGAGGGGGAGTGGGGGAAGTGGGAGGGTGTTGGAGGGGGGCGGAAATGGAAACTTTTATAATTTAATAAAATTTACTTAAAAAAAAAACCACTCGTACCTAGCACCATTAAGTGGTGGGGCCGCACAGTGGTGGCTGTCTGCCGTCATAGAAGGCCAGGTTATCAGTGCTTCATATTTCCAGTCTTCCAGTACTTTCCTGAATCTAAGACTCTTAGATCTTTTCTTGAAAAGGTGGTCTCAGGCCATCAAGATGGCTCAATGTATGAAGATGTCTGCGGCCCAAACTGTTGATGTCTCACCCGCATGATAGAAAGCAAGAATCAATACCTTCAGGTTACTCTTTGACTTCTACATGTGTGCGGTTCTTCCGTAAAAACAAATACATGTTTGAAACAAAAATAAAATTTAAAAAAAAAAACACCAAAATATTTGAGATTCTTAACCAAGTAGTCTTTATGGCTGCAACAAGTTCTAAGTAGTTTTTCCAGGTGGTTTCACCACTTCTAGATCCCATAGCCCCTTTCTTGTTTTCCATTCTGTTCATCCCAATTACAGACCTTTGTGTGCCAGATTAGGTATTGTCTTGGGTATATAAACCATTACTGTTGACATTAATGGCTGTCCCCTATCACCAACATTTTTTTGATATGATGTTGCCACCTGATCTCTGATCCCCTGTGAAAGCTGCTCCCTCCCTTCCACCAAATGCACTGTGAACCTTTTATGTACTGTAATTCTGTGATCCCATGACCTATCAGGAACTCCAATCAGCCCTCCTCCCCCAAACCCTGGCCAGGCCACTAACCAACTCTGAAGCAACTCTAAAAGAAAAGGAATTTTCATCTTTTGTCAGTGACTCTAACTTGCTAATTTGTGTGTGTGTGGGGGGGAGTTGTCAGTGATTCTAACTTGCTAATTTGTGTGTGTGTGGGGGGGGAGTTGTCAGTGATTCTAACTTGCTAATTTGTGTGTGTGCATGGGGAGGGGTGGGATGCTATTCTGGAATGAACACATTATTAACTCAAAGAAAGATTGTTATTGCTTCTAAGCAGGGCCTGGAAGAGTTAATCATAGCATACCTTTGCTACAGTTTGTCAGAACACTTGTGTAGAGAATTCCAAATTTCAGTGAATGGCTCAGACCATATGGAGTTTGACACTTAATGACCCATGCCATTTTACATAGCTAGCCAGTTCCAAGTGAAAAATAATTCGCACTATAAAAAGTGTTCCTCAGCAAAAGAATGAGATGCCCATATAACCATACATATACAAGCAGCACACTAGTGTCCTACATAAGAAGATCAAACCACTTTCTTCCCCACTTTTATTCAGCATGAACCCCTAGCCCATGAGATGATATCACCCCCATTCCGAGTGGGATTTCTCTTCTCTATGGAAACATTCTGGAAGTCATATCCAGAAGTGTTACCCCAAGATGATTCTAAATACAATCAAGTTGACAATAAAACTAATTATCACACACCATTAGCATGGAATTACTTCCAGAAATTTTAACTCTTTGGGGTTATTTTTTTTCTCGAGTTAAGTTTTTAGAATCTTTGTTACACTGTTACAGTTCCGGAACTAGTCATGACACTAAAGAAAAATGCTATGTCAGTTAAGCAGCCACCCCAATTTTTCCCAAGTTCTTCATCTGTCAGCAATCATTTCTCTACTCTGTCTTTATGAATTTGACTATTCGGAATAATTCTGAAAATAGAATCATAATATGTGACCCTGTGTGCCTGACTTAGCTAGCATAAAAACTTAATATTTACTTTTTAGCTTATTAGCATAAACTGGAAGCCATAATATATACGCAGAGGGTCTGATGCACACCCATGCAGGCCCTGTGCATAGCGCCCCCGTCTCTGTGAGTTCATAGTTCCTCCATCACATTGACTTAGATGGCCTTGTTTTCTTGGTGTCTTCCATCCCCTCTGGATCTTAAAGTACTTCCACTTCCTCTTCTGCAGGGTGCCCTGAGTCCTGGGGGAGGGGTTTGATGGAGATGTTGCACTTACAGTTGATTGTTCCAAGGTTTCACTCTCTGCATATTATCTGGGTATGGATCTCTGTTTTGTTTCCATCTGCTGCAGGAGGAAGCTTCTTTGATGATGGCCAAGCCAAGGCATTCATTTATGAGGATAGCAGAATGTCATTAGGAGTCATTTTATAGCTACATTCTTAAAAGAACAATAGTATTTGGTTTTACCCTAGGTCCCTGTGCTATATAGTCTTAGGTTCTTGGTCACTCAAGCAGCATCCGGATATGCATTTCATCTGGTGGAATAGGCCTTAAGTCAAATCAAATATAGCTTGGTTACTCCCACAAGCTTTGTGCCAACATTGTACTAGTATATCTTGCAGGCAGGACAGTATTACAGATTGTAGTGTTCAGAGCCAGCCCAGGCTGGTGTTTCTCCCTTGGTAGAATACAGAGTACCAAAGATGCTAACATATAGAGTTGAAGGTTCTATTATCATTGATTTAGAAGCTAGTATCCACATATAAGTGAATAAATTCCATATTTGTCTTTCTGAGCCTGAGGTACCCCACTCAGGGTAACTTTTTTTTCTAGTATCATCCATTTACCTGTAAATTAATGATTTCATTTTTAATGGTTGAAAAATATTCCATTATATAAATGTACTGTATTTTCTTTATCCACTCATCTCTTGAAGGACATAGAGCTTGTGTCCATTTTTTTTTACTATTATGAATAGAGTAGCAATGAACACGGCTGAGAAAGTGTCTCTGGGCAGCATGAATGTATGTGTACCTGAATCTTGATGTTGAAAGTTATCAATGAGCAGTCTTTATCGATTCCTGTTATTTTGTTGTTGTGGTGGTGGTGGGTGTGTATTTACCCTCTTCTGATTTTCTGATTTGGGATTATTTATTCTTTGTGTTTTCTTGAGTGTGATTATCCTCTGTAGGTTGAAGTTTTCCCTCTAGCACCTTCTTAGGGGCAAGATTTGTATCTGGATAGTGCTTGAATATGGTTTTATCATGGAATGTCTTATTTTCTCCATCTATTAGGATTGAAGGTTTTGTTGATATAGTAGTTTGGGTTGGCATCTGTGGTATCTTATGATCTGCATCACATTTGTGCAGGCACTGCTGGTTTTTAAATTCTTCATTGAGAAGTTAAGCATTATTCTAATAGGTCTGCATTTATATGTTACTAGGTCTTTTCCACTTGCAGAATTTAATATCATTCATTTGTTCTATATAGTTGGTATTTCGATTATTATGTGCCAAGCGGAATTTCTTTTCTGGTCCAGTGTTTTTGATGTTCTGCATATTTCTAGTACCTTAATATGCATCTCCTTCTGTAGGTTAGGAAAATTTTCTTCTATGATTTTGCTGAAAATATTTTCTGTGTCTTTGACCTGGGTTTCTTCTTCTTCCTCTATTTCTATTATTGTTAGATTTGACTTTACATAGTGTCTCAGATTTCCTGGATGTTTTGTGTCAGTATTATTCTTTAGATTTAACATTTTAATACATCAACATATCTATTTCTTCTATAATCTCTTCAATGCCTCAGATTCTCTTCCATTTCTTGTATTCTGTTGGTGAGACTTGCCTCTGAGGTTCCTATTTACTTTCCTAAGTTTCCACTTCCAGGTTTCCCTCATTTTGTGTTTTCTTTATAGATTCTATTCCCACGTTGAAGTCTTGAACTATTTTAGTCTACTTCCTTCCAATGTTTACATGTGTTTTTATAGATTTCTTTAAAGGATTTACTCATTTCCTCTTTAAGAACCTCTAGCATCTTCTAAAGACTATTTTAAAGTCCTTGTCTTGTGTTTCAGCTGTGTTGTACTTCCCAGGGCCTACTGTATGGTAGTGTTGCTGGACTCTAGTGGAGACACATTGTCCTGGGTGTTATTGGTTGTGTCTTTATGCTTGCATCTAGGCACCTAGGTTTGGGATGATTTTAATTCTAGGTGCTAATCTCTGGTCTTGTGTTTGTTGGGTGGGTGTTTTGTTCCTTGGTTTCTGTTGTCCTCTTTGGTTCTTAGAAGTGTGTGGTAGCTGTGTGTTGCCTATTAGGGAATGTTTCTTATACCCTGCCAGATGTGACCGCTAGGGTTTATGAGTAGAATGTGGTATGTACTCACTCATAAGTGGATTCTAGCCATAAATAAAGGACATTGAGCCTATAATTCATTATCCTAGAGAATAATAATTCTCTATATAATAAATATAAATAAGATATAAATATATTTATAAATATATAAATAAGAAGGTGAACCCAAAGAAAATCGTATAGTTATCCTCCTGAATATTACAAGTAGACAAGATTGCCAGGCAAAAGTTGGGTACACGGGGGTGGGGGTGGGGTGGGTGTAAGGGGAGATGGGGAAGGAGAAGGAAGAAGGGGAGGATTGGGGACAGCTTGGGGGAATGGGATGGTTAGGATGGAGGAAGGGTGGATATGGGAGCAGGGAAGTAGATATCTTAATTAAGGGAGCCATTTTAGGGTTGGCAAGAGACTTGACTCTAGAGGGGTTCTCAGGTCCAAGGAGATGTCCCCAGCTTGTTCCTTGGGCAGCAGAGGAGAGGGTGCCTGAACTGGCCTTGTCCCATAGCCACACTGATGAATATCTTGCATATCACTATAGAACCTTCATCTAGCGATGGATGGAGATAGAGACAGAGACCCACATTGGAGCACTGGACTGAACTCCCAAGGTCCAAATGAGGAGCAGAAGGAGGGAGAACATGAGCAAGGAAATCAGGACCATGAGGGGTGTGTCCACCAACTGAGACAATGTGTCTGATCTAATGGGAGCTCACCAAGGCCAGCTGAACTGGGACTGAACAAGCATGTGATCAAACTGGACTCTCTGAATGTGGCTGTCAATGAGGGCTGACTGAGAAGCCAAGGACAATGGCACTGGGTTTTGATTCTACTGCATGGATTGTCTTTGTGGGAGCCTGGTTTGTTTGGATGTGCACCTTCCTAGACCTGGATGGAGGTGTGAGGACCTTGGACTTCCCATGGGACAGGGAATCCTGAATGCTCTTAGGACTGGAGAGGGAGGGGAAGGTGGAGTGGGGGGAGTATGAAGGAAATGGGAGGTGGGGAGGAGGTGGAAATTTTTAATAAATAAATGAAAAACAATAATTCTCATGTTTTAAACTCATATGTGCTTTTAAGTCTCTTACAAAAAATACTATATATGTAATCCAACCCTGATTTAAAATATATTAAACTGTTTTCTACTATTGTCAGTTCTGTCATTAACCTTCTATTGCAAGCAGTTTTTTCTTCTTTTTGTCTTTTTATGAGTGTAAACCTTGCCAGTTAAGAGTTAGCACAGTCAAACTCAGACCCAGCTCTCCAGGCAGATTCTATACTGTAGTTACACCTGATAAACAGTCCCCAACTACTCAGAGATCTGGGGAATATGGCGTTTAAATATTTAATTATTAAAAAACTTTTTATAACAAGAAGAGAGAGGTTGGCTCCTAGCAGCAGCAATCTACCTCCTTCTAAGAAGACAGAAGAAAAATGAGCACAAAACAACGTTCATCCTCAATTTGCTTCAACCGCCAAGCACTGACCACTCGGAAAAACTGCCTTTCATCTAAACTGAAGATCTCCAGACATAAACAGAGTCACTGGAATCAATAGTCTAGCTGCTCAGGTCAAGGCAGACTTGTCTTCCTACAGATTTCTTAACCCACAGGATCTTCTGGAACCTGGCAGGCTCTGTGCTAAACAGCAAAAGAAAAATATGACCCTCAGCAACCATGGAGGACCCTGAGGAGTAGCTCTAGCTGCCAACCAAGTAAGCTCTCTGTCATTTTTTAATCAATAACTCAAGTAAAATTTTATCCTTCTCAAAGATCTTTGATGCAGTTTGATGGTATAGGAGGCCCTTCTCTCTATGTGTTGCTTGTATTGGTTAATGAATAAAGAAACTGCCTTGGCTGATAGAACTTAGGTAGGCAGAGAAGACATAAGTGAGTTCTGGGAGGATCTTCTTTCTGCTTCCAGCCTGATCTCCTTCCTTTCCTTCTCTCTTTGGAAGAGGTGGCTGCTGCCATGGCTCCTCTCCTTTTCCTCCTGTTTCTTTCTCTCTCTCTCTCTTCTTCCCCCTTTACCCCTTCACCCTTTTCCTTCCCCCCAAAAACCCACTAAATAAATACCCACTTTTTCTGCATGATGTGCCTATCTGTCTCTGTCTCTCATCTGCTGCATGGACTCCCTGCCTGGGACCAGCTGACTTTGTGGCCTGCCATGGTCTCATGGCCTGCTGCTGCCACTCATGGAACAACACTGTTTTATTTAAACCATCACACAACTAAAGAAGAAAGTAAAGGGCTAGATATGTACTGCTACAAATCACAACATTATCCAGTAAATTGTCTGCCATCTTTTCAAGAGTAACTTATCAGAACCAAGGAATCTGGTAAAGGCTAAACCAAAAGGCAAAGCTTTTTGGCATTATTGCTTTGTGAATAAAGTGGCTGTCCTTTGCTGTAGACTTTTTTGCTGTAGCTGAACTCCCTTTCTGCTACATATTTGGGAATTAACTCCCTAGTTCAGAACACTTTCCCACTCCAGGTTCTGTTCCTTTCCCCTAGGTAAGTGCAGAGATCTGCCTCCCTGTAATTATCTTTATCAGCAGGCATTTGGTCAGATTTTAGGACCCAGGCAAAGAGCATCCCATCTAAGATAGTCATAGATCTACAAGAATATAGAATTACTATCTTCCCAAGCTGCTGCTCTGGTTTTACCCCACAACACCCACGATCAGAATGGCTGATAACAGCATAGCCCAGAACTGATAATTTAAAGGCCTGGATCTTTTCTTCGCTTAGAGCAGTAAATACAGACCCATATCCATAAAAATTACAGTGTCCAGTGTATGTGCTATCTTATCAAGAGCCATCAGCTTCCCCTAGGTTGCCTAGTTATCTCACAGCCTCTGTGCACCCTGGGAGAAAAGAAGTGGCATGCTGATTTAAACATTCTGTGCCCTATTCACAATTTTACTGAAAATAAACTCTTTAGTTCTTTACTGACACCTAAAAATGTAGTATAGTGCACTAACCTTCCCCTCTAGAATCCCCTGATGATTTGACTCCTTTCTTAACTAACTTTCCCCATTAAGAAGTTCACTGGACATTTGATAGCCACCCCCATGGATCTGTGTGTGTATGTGAAAACTCTTTTAGCTATTTGTGGCATCTTTAATTGAACCCTGAAAGGGAGTCTTAAAGGTTAGAACTTTTTAGGCTCCCTTAAATATACCTTGGTAGCAGAATGTTTGCCTAAATAGTCATGACCTTAGGTTTAACGTCAAGAACAAAGAGAGTTATTGATGACAGCTTAACTGTATGACATATAGTAACAGTTATCAGCATTGTAAAAGTAAATCTGCTGGTCTGGCCTGTCACCTGGGTATCCTGTCCCTTTAAGAGACAAGCCCTGGCAACTCCCAAACTCCCCCTTCCTGCTAGGGAAGCAGTTCTCCCACCTCCTCTCCAGCTCTCACTCTCCCTTTGTCCATCCCTCTTCTGAAGAGGCAGCTTCCGCCTCTCTCTCTTTCCTTTCTTCCTCTTTCTTCTCTTCGGTTTCCCCTTTTTCTCTCCCTTCTCCCCTTTCATAACCCTTACTCTTATGCCATTCCCAATACCCACTAAATAAACACTATACCCAAGCTCTCTCTGCATGGCATATCTGTCTGTCTCCCACCCGCCAGAAGACCCACACAGCCTCGGGTCACCTGCAGCCCCTCATGGGACCAGCCTCAGGTCACCCACATCATGAATGATACAATCAGAAACTTCCATCAGAAACATAGTAACTTCCATCAGAAACTGTCAGAAGCAGCATGATGAAGAGGCAGTTGGATTTGTTTTGTCCTAAGGCAAACTACAAAGGCAGAATAATTAAAACCAATAGACAATGAGACTAAAATATTTGCTTTTATTTACAAAAATGGTTCTTTATAGCTTTGGCCATATCACCTATTTTCTTTGAGTCTCAGTTCTTCATCTTTTGAACAAAATACTTTTAAATGCTTATAATAATAAAAGTTACATTTTCCTATTACTGAGTAAAGGCAGATTCTTTTTCTTAATGATATTATTATTGGTGTGTTTGTGTGATGTGATGAGATGTGTGTGTAAGTGGGGACATGTGTGCCAGGTATGTGAGTACAGGCCACAGGGAAACTTTTAGGAGTCAATAATGTCCTTTCCCAGTAGGTTCCAGAGATTCAACTTCGGTCACTAGGCTTTCATGAAAACTGTTTTCATGTGTTTAGTCATCTAGCCAACTTCAAAAAGTACTTTTAAAATTATATTTATTAACTTTTTTCTTTGACAATTTCACACACACACACACACACACACACACACACATATAATTCTAGGTACTCTTGCCTCACATCCTATCTCTCTCCTACCCTCATCAGTTTCCCTCTCTTCCCCATAAGTCTCATTCATATTTATGTCATTCATTTTTGTCACTGACTGGGTTTAACTAGAACTGTCTGTGTGAATCTTGGCTCGGAACTGTCCACTAGAGCTTCATGGAAATATCTGTGAGTATCCAACTGGAGACAATACTGCCATTCTTCCAGAATCAAACCAGTAGCCAGTTGTTCAACAGGGTGAAATGCCAGCCCCATGAGCCCCTCCCTGACGATGCGTGATTGATTACTGATAGCCCCATTTTTATAGTTGTGCCCAGAAGATACCATTTCATAGCTCCCTTTCCTGTCTTTCGGATATTACAATTTTGTTCCCTCTTCTGTACTGTTCTCTAAGCATTATAGGAGGTGATGGGAGTATCCCATTGCAGGCTGAGCATTCATCTATTACTTACTCTCATCACTTTGAGCAGTCGTGAGACTATTCACTGCCGTTCTGCAAAGAGTAGCATCTCTGATTAAGGCTGACAATAGCATTTGTCTCTGGGTATAAACATAGCTACGTAGAAGGTAATTTGAGGCATGACAATTTAGCTTTACAACAATAGTAAGGTCCCCCACCCAAGCCTAAAGCCTCCTCAACTATGGAATTTTGTTGTGTTTATAGTACCAGAAAGGAATTCTCTCCTGTGGAGCAGGTCTCAAATGCAATTAGAGACCAGTTGGTTAATGTCTTTGTGGTTATGTCACTGTTGTGTTCGCGGGCACATCCTTCCCTGCAGGCTGGCATTGAAGTCTCTGTGGCTCACAGCGGATTGAGACCATTGGTGCCTTGGCTCCTAGTGGCCTCAACAGAACCTTCTGTGACTATGAAAGCTAACCAGCAGGGAGGACCTTTCCAGGCAGTTCCAGCTGGATTCTTCTGTCTTGCCACAGAGGTGTACGATGTCTTCAGCTATAGGGTCTTATCAGCTTGTTCTGGTTGGCAACCAAGAGAAAACATAGAAAGCCGAAATTGTTTTGGGAGCCTGTGGGGCCTTCCTCAGCAGCAGCTCAGAAGCAAGTATCCCACACCCGGTACTGGGAATTTTGTTTAATAAACTTGGAGTTTAGGAACCATGCAGTCATGTTGAATATCACCTTTTTGTTTTCTAAAATAAAATTTTAAATTTTGTTTTTATTTTTTATCAAGTCTTTGGGAATTACACACCATGCACCCAGGTCACACTCATTTCCCCAGCCTTCCATATCCACCCCGGCCCTTGGGATCTCCCCCAGCAAAAAGATGAATCGAAAATATTTATTTTAATGTTCATTTTGTGTTAGCTATATACTCACTAGAGCATGGTCAAATTCTCAGTGGCCTGCTCCTTAAGTAGAACTGAATTCTTGCCCTCCTGAGCCACCTCCGGAAGCCATCCACCGAGAGAGCTAACTTCAGCATCCTTATCACACCTTTCAAGAATTCTTCTCAATGGCTTCCTGTCTAGGCCTTTACTTTTCCTTTGGGGAAGGGTTGGGGGGTTAGGCATTGTCACGGAAGCCTGCCATGTCCCTCTTTCTCAACTATGCATCTGCAATCATCAACATCACTGCAAAAGTGGCTTCCTTGCTCTTTACAGTCAGCGGGAGCACAGATCATGGGTTAACAGTGTTTTGGTGACAGCGCAGAGCATGAACATGGTTCCCTGACTACAGTACAACCACTGACCCAGATAGGGCCCTCAGGGACATCCCAGACCACAGACACCAACGTAGCCCCAGGTGACAGTGCCGGTCACGCACATCAATACGACCCCTGGGGACAGCACAACCTGTGGACATCAATATGGTTTCAGGTGGCAATGTGGGCCACGAACATCGACACAGACCCCGGGCGCAGCACGACCCCAGAAATGGCCCTTGAGCAGCAGCACGTATCTGGATATCACCGTGGGCTCAGATGGCAGTGTAGGCCTTTCGCAGCAGCCTTGTCCTCACTGCTAGCACGTCTCTGGTTGTGCAGCTCTCTGCATCGCTTGCCCCACTCCATTTCTCTGTCTCTCCCTTCCCATGACCACATGCTCACCTGTGCTGCGAGGCGATGGGCAGGCAGGTCCTGGGTGTCTTTCACCCACTGGCACCACCTCTTTTTTGCTTTTTTTGTTTATTAAATTTGTTCTTTGACAATCTCGTATACATGTACAACACATTCTTATCTCTTAACCCTAATGACGAAAGTCTGGGGATTGTATTACCTTTTATTAATATAAAAATCCATGCACAATGATTACAAGACAGAATGAGAAATCCGGGCTGCGTCACCAGTTGCTCTGCTGTTCCTGCTGCGGAACCAGCTCTCCACAGCTGCTCTGCAACTTTGATCCCAGAAGGCAATGGGGCAGCTCCAACCTTGGCTTGCTGTCAGCTAATTCATCATCCAAGAGAGTGCACGATCCCTTGCCCCTGGTTCTTCTTGGGTCACATATCCCCAGAGAAGATCATGCTGTTGGGCCAAGCCGCCCAATACAATTGGCTGTCAAACTGAATTCCCACTACATAACGCCAGCTCTCTTATCTCCCTCTCAGCCCTGGCAACATCCCCCTTCCTCCATCCTTTTTCCACATCCACATTCATGTCCTTTGGTTTTGTTTTGTGACCATGGCCATACAACTGGCCCTAGTTCAACTCATTGGTTAATAAGATACACTTTTCTCTTTTATTCAATTAATGAATTTTATTCTTTGACAATTTTTAGTTTTTCCCTCCCTACCACTTGGATTTCTCCCATCCATGTGAGCCCTTTCTTCTTTATAAATATCTCCCCCACATTCATAACTTTTGTTTGATGCCCCACAGATTTCACTGAAACCATCTGTGTGATCACGGATTTGGAAACATCTCCAGTAGAGTCTAGTAGGCTCACCAGTGGGCACACAACTGTTATATTGTTCCTCTTCCTCTCCCAGGATCTGTGGAGCCCCACGCACACCCACCTCATCCCTGTAGGTGGGCCTGACTTGTGAGGGTCTAGTGCCAATAGACATAGCTGCTGAGAGCTCCTGATTGCCATGTCTGTGTCACACGCAGGAGGCATTTCTTAGGCCTCTTCTCGTCATTCATTTTCAGCATCTTCTGTGGCCATGAGTTTTGGGAACAGTGGTGATTGTTCACTGAAAAGGGGTTTCTTTGATCTGGGATGTGAGTGGTCTTTGCCCATGGAAATGAATATACATATTTAGAAAGCAGATTGATGCTTTTAATTTTAGCTGAGCAGTATTAAGTAGTCCCGCAGAGCCTAGGACCTCCCTGGTCACAAATTTTGGACTAGATGAATAGTACCAGGCATGGATTTCCTCTTGTGAAGCAGGCCTCACATCTAATCAGGGAGCAGCTGATTACCCCCTAATAATCACGACTCTATTGTACCAGTGAGCCACGTCTTGCCTGGAAGGTCAGCATTGTAACTCAGAGAGTTCATCAGTGACTAAGACCACTGGTTCTTTCACTTTTTCAAAGACTGTATAGCCCTAGTACTGTGAAAACTAGGGTGGAAGCTCCATCCCAGTTCCATCTTTGTTTTTCTGTGTCTTGTATTCAAGACGTGGTGTCTTCAGCAATGGGAACTTACCACCTTGTTCTAGTGGGTAGCCAAGAGCAACTAACTTTATCATCTTGGAAGATATAAGTTGCCCCTTCTTTTTCATATGTGGATCTCATATGTGGATCCTAGCTTCAAATCTTTAGAATAGTGTGTTTAACGTGGAGTATCTGTAAAGGCCAGATACTTTCTCGTTATAAGGGGACTACTGCATGCAGTGATCCACAGCTAAGCACTGGGCTGAGCTGTTGGAGCTTAGTTGAAGAGAGGAAGGAGGGACCATATGAGCAAGAGGACTAGGGACAAGATCATGATGGGGAAAACCACAGAGATTACCTAGTGGGAGCTCAGGGACTCTGAACTGACAGCTGGGGAACCTACATGGGACCTAACTAAGGTCTCTGAATGAGGGTGACAGTTATGTGGCTTGATCTTTTGGGAGGCCACTGGTAGTGGGGCAAGGACTTATCCTGGGTGCATGAACTGGCTTTTTGGAGCCCATTCCCTATGATGGGATACGTTGTTCAGCCTTGATACAGGGGGGAGTACCAAGTTGAGGTACTGCCTCAACTTGGTATGCCAGATTCTGTTGATTCCCCAAGGGAGATCTTACCCCCTCTGAGGAGTAGATGGGGGGTGGGATGGTGAGAGGTAAGGGGGAGGGAGAAGGGGGAGAGAGGTGGAACTGGGGTTCAGATGTAAAATAAAAAAATTAAGAAAAATAAAAGAGACTACTGAGGCTAGAGACCTTAAAGGAGAGGGATATCAGAACATCAGTGACATACATGGTAGTGAGAGTGGATACTGAGAGTGGAAATGTCTAAGCCAGGATGTGGGTAAAGGAACAGGGGAGGCATTTGGGAGGGTTAACATAATTAAAGTTTTATGAAAAACACATATGGCAATGTACTACTCTGTAAACTAATTTCAGGTGAAGACCGAAGACAGCTCCAGAGATCAGAGAACTGATCTGGCATTCACATCCGGTCCTTCTTGGCATTCTTTTGATTAATATCTGTTTACAAAACATTAACATCAGAGAAGGCTGCTCTGTCTGTGATACATCAAGATTAAAAACAAGGCCACTCTGTAATCATTTATGAACATGCAAAACATTGTTCCAATCACAAATATGACAAAGTTTTTCATTCTAACTAATAGCAGCAGTAATGCTTGCCATCAACTTTAGTCTTAGTTCAGTCTTTCCTGCTTCTAAAACAAAACGTATTAGATACTAAGTCGGAGAATTACTCAGGCTTCCTCACACCATTTGATCTACCACAAAACCTCACTTCCTTAAAACCTTCTCTAAGTCACCTCATATATCCCCAAACCTAAAAACGGGTCACTTTAAAAAGCATCATATTTAAGTCTCCATAATGCATGCTATTCCTGCACGCTTGTTCAGACACAGGCGAGCTCCTGGGGCTCTGCAGCCCCAAAGAACTGCCCTCGTGAGCGTTAGCATAACAGTTCTACTTTAAAAGAATTTGTCTTACACGTATACTTTGAAATGGAAAGATGTGAACAAGGATGCTGTGTACTCAGTTTTCACAGAAAAATCCCATAAATGTTTATTACCAAGTGACTGATTAAATAACATGTGATACAAACTATATAAAAAGGTATCTGTAGCTGCTAAAAAGCATTTTGTATAAAAACTGCAAAATACTGATGAAATAAATTAAACCTAAGGAATCAGATAGCAATATTCTGTTCATGGGCCAGCGCATTTACTGTTCTTAGATGTCAATTCCTGTCAAATTTACTACTGATTCAAAACTATACCAACTGAATCATATACATCAATTGAAACTTCCACATAAATTGACGAAATGAGACTAAAATCCACATAAGGCGGCAAGAGTAAGACTGAAACAACTTTGGAAAAGAGCATTAGAAGAATTGTCTTGCTTGATCTCACGACATTGTCAAGCTACAGTAACTGCGGGCTGGGGAAATGAATCAGTGGTTACAGTACTCACGGCTCAAGTATGAGGATTAGGGTTCAGAGCCTTAGAACTCACTTACATGCCAGCAAGGCATAGCGGCCCCCTGTAATTTCAGTCTTGGAAGGTGGAGGTATGGATCCCCAGAGCAAGCTTGCTACCAAGACTAGCCCTACCAGTAAATTCTGCCATGCTGAAGAGACCATGACTCAGTGAATAATGTGGAAGAGCAATTGAAGATGAATCTCAATACCTACTTTGGGCCCGCTCATGCATGCACACCACTGTACATGCACACCGCCCCCCGACATGTCTGCAAATAAGCAAACATACATATACAATCTTCCATGTATATCACATGCACATAATACAACAATGGAAAAAATAAAGAACAAAAAGCTACAGTGATTATAAGACATTGTAACACTGAAATTAAGATATACAAGTGGATCAATGGAAGATGTAGAAATAGACCCATATATACAGGGTACAGAAATAGACATACAAACATATATATATATATATATATATATATATATATGGACAACTGCTCTTTCGGTTACACATTAAATTTATACAGTAACCATAATGTGGGTATTAGTATTTGAAAGTTATCCCTTTTAATTTTTTAGTGCTTACAAAAAGGAGATTCTCAAATGAAATATGAGACAACTGATTTTTGGCAAATACATAAAGGCAGCCACATGGAGAAAGAAGAACCTTGTCAACACATAATAAAGATGAAAACATAATAAAGAAGAACCTTGTCAACATATAATGGAACTTCCTGATGTTGTCCCGACCAAAAAAATAATTACTTGCACATGTAACTTGCACTGAACTATAAACATTGAAATTACATCAGTTGTTAAACTTAAAACTATAAATATTTTAGAGATAGAAAATATAAGCTGGGTGGTGATGGTGCACACCTTTAATACCAGCACTCAGGAAACAAAGACAGGCGGATTTCTCTGAGTTCGAGGCCAGCCTGGTCTACAAGAGCTAGTTTCAAGACAGTCTCCAAAGCTACAGAGAAACCCTGTCTCAAAATATCTAAATATATAAATAAAATAAAACATTTTTTGACTTAGCTAGACAAAAATTTATTATATATACAGCAAATCCCAACTCATAAAATCATTATTAATAAAATATTTATTTTATTATTAAAATAATTAGTATTAATAAAACCTAAAAAAATCCATGCAGGTAGGAGGGAGACTTGTTGAGAAACAGTGCTCCAGTGGGAGAGGGAGGAGCATGAGAGAAAAGAGTGGGGTCAGAAAATGACTACAGCTTAGTACAGAAATGCAAGGAAGTGCCAAATTCCAAAGAAATACTGCTTAGCAAAACTTTTGTAAGAGAATAGATTTAGCACAGACTATGTGAAAATATTTCCAATACATTTCTCTAGCAACATTCTGGTATCCATTATATTTTACAAAAACGAACCGAAAACCTCCTGCAAAAGTGGGTATAGTGGCCCATGCTTGTAAGGCCCACTTGGGAGTTGAAGCAGGAGGGTTGCTGCAAGTTCGTAGTCTAGATTCTAGTACCTTTTAACACTAACAAGTCATTAAACAATGGTTTTAAAAAGACAAAAGATTTACAAATACTTAACTGAAGAAATATGGATGGCAAATATACATGAGAAATACCCAACATCTGTAATTATTAGGCAAATGTAACTTACAACTACTTTGAGGTATGGGAAAATGAAATGACTGGTCATAAGAAGTACCGGTAAGGGTGGAGAAGAATAACATTTACATACTGTTTTTGCAGTGTAAACTGGTACCGCTCTGGGGAAAGGAAAAGTTAAAACACACTGTATAACACAATACCCATTCCCATGTCTTAAACCCAGATCCAATAAAAGTACATATCCAAAGAAACACTTGCACATCAATTCTGATAGCAGCTTTATTTTCTGTAACTCAACTTGGAACCCAATGCCAACTGACAGCTGGATGAATAAACCAACTACGGTAGACACAGTGGACCATTACTTGACGTTAAAATCTGATGAACTACTAAGACATACAACATGGATGAAACTGAAATAATTAAATTATGTTAAGTGACAATAAGCCAATATCCCTCCCATGAGCAAATGGTACGTGATTTCTTTTATAGGGAATTAGGCTGTGTTGCTAGAAAGCAAGTCAGTAGTTCCCACAGGATAAGAATAAGGCATTACAATGAGGCATCTTGCTAATGGTCATAGTTCGGTATGTCAAAATGTATCAAATGGTACACTTTATGGCGGTATTTGAAGTCTGAACCAAGATTTCCTACAAGTACAGGGAACTATTGGTTAATGTGAAAGTTTATTTGCTTTCGAGCAAAGATTTGGATGGCTTGAGAAACAGGGTGAATTATACATGGCTTGCATTTCTATGTTGGACAGAACTTTTATAGTATCATGTAGGGAAAGGATTCAAGGCTGGGTCATGAAAATTGTGCACTTTAAATATTCAGTTTAATGTATGTGAGTTACATTTCAGTAAAGTTGTCATAAAAGCATGTGGTAGATTTATATACCAATTTGTAAAACTGATCAGTGGAAAAGGCAAATTGAATACTATATGCCAATTTTTGAAATGAATAAATTTGTACACTATGTAAAAATATGAATGGAAGAACACACTTTATATTGAAAAGAAAAATAAAATAATTTAATTATTGTGTAGGATATTAACATGGAAAAATATTCATAATATGGTTGTATGACAAAAAGTTACAAATAGTACTTAAGTATGATTTATCTCTTGCCTGAAAATTTTCAAGCAAGTAACGTGATGATCTCACACATAAGGCTTTTCCTCTATTGTCTCAGACTAGGGTTTGCAATTCCTACTGTGAGTGTTGGAGAAACCAAGCCCGAGTCTCAAAGTGCTCAGAAGCTTTCTGGAAAATAGACTTCTAGAAATTACTACCTCGAAGATGAAACAGCAACCTCTCTCCTTGCTCCTTTTCCTATATTGCTAAAGTTGCAGTTCTGCGTATAAATCTCTCTAAATTCCTCAATTTTAGGAAGCTGAAATATAGAAAATGGGCATGCCTATCAGACATTTCTAACCTTTTGTGTAATACATGAATAAATCACAACTCATTTAAATATGGCCATGACTTTGCAAGGAAAATAAAAGTAATTTGCTTTCTTAATGCATGCTATGAAACAGTGTATGTCAGTGGTTGTGAACCTGTGGATCATGACCCCACTGGGGACTGAACAGCCCTTTCACAGGGGTTGCATATCAGATATCCTGCATAACAGACATTTACAGTACGATTTATAACAGTAGCAAAATAAGTTGTGAAGTGGCAACCAAATAATTTTATGGTTGGGGTCACCACAACATGAGAAACTGTTTTAAAGGGTCACAGCATTAGGAAGATTGAGAAGTACTGTTGTATAGAATGATTCTGGCTCTTTGAAAAAAGTACACACAGAAAGACAGGATCAAGCCTCACTTTCTTTACAACCCCTACATCTACCTCTTATTTGCACAACGAAGTTTTGGATATCAATTTCCCACATACTGCCTGGTAAAATACATATATCCATCTCAGGTTTTCCTCCTGACATCTAGCCAAGTACGGCCAAATGCCTAGTGGACATGCACTTGGAGGAAGCTAAAACCTGTTAACCTGGTAGGGAACATTATTCACCACAAAAAGCAAACTACTCCCAAAGCCAAGCTTGTCTCTGTGCTGTGAAGGTGCTCACCTACGGAGGGGAATGAGTGTTGAGGTAG